>NC_089588.1:87764582-88090828 GCF_019320115.1 Miscanthus floridulus
GATGACTGAAGCACGTGTGGATGTGAATCGGGAAGTGCGAGGGCTAAGGAGGAAGATGAAATGGCAAAGTGGCAAAGGTGGGAGCGTGGAGTGTGGTGGCACAGTTATAAAGCACTCCCCCACCTTTCGCATTAGAGGGTTTTTGGGAAACTGTTCCCGCAATTTGCGCCCCTCTGGATTCTCTGAAGTGGTTTATTGGGCCGTTACCTGGGCTTTCCCATAACTACAACCCATATCGCCCATTTATCGCCACGATTTGTTACTACTCGCTGATTATTCGCCGACTTCTTCGCCATCTATTACGGCTCAGTAATTACTACTGTACAGCCATTACTCTGGTTTTTTCTCTAGGATTTGTTTTCTCTAAGATTTCTATTTGTGGCTTGGGGACTTCGTTAGCAATACGACTTGGTTCCTCAGCGCATGAGAGACTTTCTTCTGTTGACTGTTGTTTCTGACCCTGGCACCATGTGACCAAGTCACTTGCTGTCAGGCTTAGGGACTAAGTGGGCACACTTCATCTTGCGGTGAATGTGCTTTTCTCATCTCGAGGTTACACTCAGGTACTGCCTGCCTGCTCGGCTGGTCTTCTACTTTTCTTCTACTTTGGACCCTGGCACCACGTGACTGCATCACCTACTATCAGGCTCAGGAACTAAGTGGGCACACTTCACCTTGCGGTGGGTGTGTTTGCTTTAATCTAGAAGACTCTACGCCTCCTGAAGTTGAAGAAGACTATCTCCCTTTCTCGTGGTCGGACTCTAAGTGGGCACACTTGGTCCACTGTGAAGAAATTTTTGATTCTAAACTCGAGCTCCTTACATCCTTATGGCAAGCCGTACTTGGGTCACACTGCTCGGCGATGGTTCACGCTGCTCGGTGACGGCTCACAACTGCTCGGCAACTCATCATGGTGGTCGGACCATGTGTTTGACTGCTCGGCTTTGTTTGCACCTACTCGGACAAGCTCAAGACGGCGTTGCACAATGGATACAAGGCGCTTGGGGACTAGCTGTGGGGGGCACGACTTCGGATACCCATGGCAGACCACATGGGCTGCGCCCTTAGGGGGATACCCCTCGCATCTCTACCGATCAATCTACCTTCATGGGATGCCCCTCGGAGGACTGCCGATGATATTCTGTCGATAGGGATAATCGATGACGCAAGGGAAACTCGAAGTAAATCCTCAAAAGAGTAATGACCATCCGAGCCCAAACTAGGTCCCTATCGGATCTAGAATACTTACCAGCTGGTCGGGAGGCTCATGCTGTGACACATGCAGCCACGACCCGGTTGCCCTAGTCCAAGCACCCGATCACTTTCGACGAAAGCGACCAACCCGAACACTTGGTTGATGTTGATAGGTTCCCCTGGTGGTCAACGCAGTTCTCGAAACTATTCGTGCCACTAAGATCTTCATGGTTGGAGGATGTGATTCTAGTCTCATATATTAGGATGCCTTCGAAAGACTAAAGATCATCCAAAGAAATGCCTAGACTGGACTGCCCGAAATAGATGGGCCATAAGTTGGTAGCAGTCCGATGCAACGGCCTAGGTAAGTGCAATGCTTGCCCAACCCAATATGTGTGCAGCTTTGCCCTTTTTTTAGAAACAAGTCCAGAAAAAGCTCTCCTCTGTAAACTATAGCATGTTTTTTCAGAGTCTAGACCAAGACAATGTTGGTGAACGGCCCCTACCCAAATATGTTGTTTAGCAGACTACCTCTATCCTCAACTTGTGTAATGTAGGCCTAAAAACATACTCCAGGAGGTTAGCTATCAGACTACCTTAATTTGTTGGCAACAAATTTCCTCACTCACTATCCATTCCTGTTGGACCAATAGGTGACTACCTATTTTTCTCATTCGTCTGATTTCCACCCGCGCATCTCTTTCCTCTGCCGAGCACATGATCCGCTGACATCGGTTCTCCATAGGGGACCCTCCATGTCGTCGCATGGGCGACACCTGCGTCCCTACCCTAGCGCGGGAGGTGGTGCACTACGCTAGATTTGGACATCACTGCCGGCCTCATCACTACCGGATTTATGACAACCAACAGTGATGTACCTTCACTGCTGGTTATGAGCTTGAAAATGAAAAAAATGATTGGGGCTGGGTTAAAACTGGCAGTGAAGGACCACATCACTATTGGTTTGTGGCTTGAACCGGCAGTGTTCTGGCGGCCACTCATCACTGTCGGTTTAAGCCAAGAGCCGATAGTGATTTGGATCTATGACTGTCGGTTCTAGCTAACAACCGACAGTGATAAACCTACAACACAAAAAGGCTGTAGCCATCCTCTTCTTCCTCCTCTCTTACATCCCGAGAACAGAGGCACGTATTTGGGCCCTTCCCTCTATTGTTGCGTCTGCTCTTCACCGTGAAGCTAGGGCTTGGATTTTGAAGAATGGCTTGATCTTTTTGCTTTAAGGTTAGTAACAACCATCCACTCCTTTGATTTTGTTGCTTAATTAGCTTCGTTTTGATGGCTACATTGCTTGATTCTCAATCTAGTTCTTTCTCCATTCTAGAGAGCACTTTTCCAATTGAACATTTGTGCAAGGCTTAAATTGTGGTGAATCCATCATCCAAAAGGTTGGTGTCTATGAACACATTTAAATTCCTAGCTAATTATTCCATGGTGGTCAAGATCATCATTGTTAGTATGTGATGCTATAATTAGTTCTTAGAAGTAGAGTAGAATAGATGTTCTTCATTATTGTACAATAATTGTTTTTTACTACGATTTTCAATTTACAGGGCCGGGGCTACAAATTTCAATTTTCCAATAATTAGTGTACAATAATGTTTTCCAAAAATGGTATTTTCGAGCTACAATTGTTGTTCATGAAGCTCGATTTCTTATTAATTCTTTGTAATTACTATCTTAGTATTTTTTTTTGTGCAGAGATGGATCGAGAGTGGATGCATCTGTCCCGAACGGACAAGCGATACATGCACGATGTCAGCCAGTTTATCACCGATGCCAAAGCCCATCCTGGGAATGGAAACCCTGTCTTCTGCCCATGCAAAGATTGCAAGAATCAAAGGAACTTTCGTCAAATTGAGTCTACACGATCGCAGTTGATTACCAGGGGGTTCATGCCAAACTATATGATATGGACTATGCATGGTGAGGTTGGTGTGAATGTTTTGTAGGAAAACGATGATGATGTGGACATGCCTGACGTAGCCATCCATGATGCTGATGAGGAACCCGGTGTTAATACGGAACCTATGGCCACAGTTAATAATGTGTTTAGGAACACGCTAGCTGACGATATCGAGGACAACGATGACATTTCTCAGCTGCTACGTAATGTAGAGACCGGATGTCTTAGTGAAAGATAGCTAAGAAAGCTAGAGAAAATGAGACAAGATGGCAAAACACCATTGTATAGGAATTGTTCAATGAGCAAACCGGAAGCCGACATCATGTTGTTAGAGTTCAAATCGACAAACGGGTTGAGCGATAAAGGTTTCGATCAGTTATTAGGTATAATAAGGAAAATGCTCCTAGAAAAAATGAGTTGCCAGAAAAGACATACTTGGCTAAGCAAATGATCTACCCCATCGGCCTTGAGGTTGAAAAAATCCACGCGTGTTCCATTGATTGCTTATTGTATCCGTGGAGAAAAATACAAAGACTTGGACAAGTGCCCCAAGTGTGAAGCTCCACGGTACAAGGAAGGGCCGTCAGATGAGGGTACCAAGACCAAAGGAGGTCCCATAAAGGTCGTTTGGTATTTCCCTATAGCTCCCTGGGTGCATAGGCTATTTGCATGTGCAAAGTCAGCCAAGCTATTGCGCTGGCATGGCGAAGAGCGTAAGAAAGATACAATGATGAGGCACCCAGCCGATGGGCATGACTGGAGGACTGTCAATACTATGTTCTATAAGGACATCGGTGGAGAGGTAAGGCACCTTTGGTTTGCTTTGCACACAGATGGGATGAATCCTTTTGACCAGGGTAGAAGCAATCATAGCACCTGGCTAGTGACGCTCTGTATATACAACCTTCCACCTTGGGTCTGTATGAAGCGGTCGTACATCTAGATGCCACTACTGATTCAAGGGCCAAGACAACCTGGGAATGACATCGATGTGTTTCTAGAACCAGTGATCGATTCACTAGTGGAGATGTTTGAAAAGGGTGTGCCGGATGTTTGGGACGAGTACAAAAAGGAACATGTCACGATCAAGGGAGTACTTATCGCTACAATCACCGACCTACCAGGTCAAGGTTCGTTGTCCGGAGAGAAGACAAGGCTATACTGGATGTGTCGAGTGCTTGGACAACACCGATGTGGTAAATCTGCCAAATAACTCAAAGATAGTTTATATGGGACACCGTAGGTTCCTACCTAAGGATCACCCTTACCATAGGAACAGAAAAGATTTCAATGGTACTATTGAGAAATGCTTGGCTCTAAAATATCGAGACGGGCCTATGATACTTCGAGAACTCAACAAACTAGAGGTTGTCCTTGGGAAGGGGGACAATGCAATAGCAGTGCCTGATGAAAGCGTTTGGAAGAAAAAATCAGTTTTCTAGAAACTACCTTACTAGCCATTTCTGAGTGTACGCCACTGTCTTGATCCCATGCTCATCACTAAAAACATGTGCGCTAACACTCTTAACACCTTGATGGACACCGGGGGGACATCAAAGGATTCACTAGCCACACGCCTAAACATGCAACACTTGGGAATCATGAAGGAGCTGCATCCCATGGAGCTAGAGAATGGCCAGTTTGAACTTCCGGTTGCGTCATGGACATTGAAGAAGGAAGAAAAGCGTGTGCTTATTTCTTTCTTCAATGAACTCAAAGTCTCGATGGGCTACTGTGCGAACCCAAAGAGGCTAGTGAACATGAGACATGAGAGAACTCAAGTTCAACTATGGCCCTATGAAGGCCCATGACTGTCATGTCATTATGACTCAGCTGCTCCCTATTGCCCTGCGTGGTATCCTCCCCCCAAAGATCCGCGCCCCAATCATAAAGCTTTGCTCGTTCTTCAATGCGATCTCAAAAAAGGTCATTGATGTGTCCACACTAGAGCAGTTGTAGCGGGATATAGCCGAAACACTCGTTAGGCTTGAAAGCTCTAGTTTGGTTTTGGTGAATTGATGAAACCCTGAGTGCTAACCTAGTTTATCAAGTGATTATGAGATAGGTAGCACACTTCAAGTAGAGAAGCTTATGAAGATCATAGCATGACAATGGAGATGGCATGGCGATGATCAAGGGCTTAAACTTGAAAAGAAGAAAGAGAAAAACAAAAAGCTCAAGGCAAAGGTATAAACCATAGGAGCTATTTTGTTTTGGTGATCAAGACACTTAGAGAGTGTGATCACATTTAGGTTTGATAGCCGTACTATTAAGAGGGGTGAAACTCGTATCGGAATACGGTTATCAAAGTGCCACTAGATGCTCTAACTCATTGCATATGCATTTAGAATCTAGTGGAGTGCTAACACCCTTGAAAATATTTGTGAAAATATGCTAACACATGTGCACAAGGTGATACACTTGGTGGTTAGCACATTGGAGCAAGGGTGGAGAAGTTAGAAGTGAAAACAGAGGTGATGCCAGCGTCGGTCAAGTGACCGGACGCTGGATCCAGAAGCACCGGACGCTGACTGCCCACGTCCGGTCGCGTTGACTGGCGGTACAGTGGCTAGGGTTTACCACCGGACGCTGGGCTGTGTCTGGTCGAGGTGGACCGAACACGTCCGGTCGAGGAAAACCAGTTTTTGACCCTTACTGTACTCGACCGGACGCAGAGGCTCCAGCGTCCGGTCAGTTTTACCGGAATGTCCGGTCAACTTCGTAGCCGTTGGAATCAGACGAACAGCGTTTGAAGCTGGTAACACGTGGCGTCCATCTGTGGACCGGACGCTATGTCTAGGGTCCGGTCAAGTGGACCGGAGCGTCCGGTCAGAGCGCAGTATGCCCAGTGAAGGGGTATAACGGCTCTATTTCGTGGGGGCTTCTATTTAAGCCCTATGGCTGGCTATGGCTCATATCTTTGGCCATTTTCATTGACATAGCAACCTTGTGAGCTAAGTCAAAGTCGTCCCACTCATCTTCATCATTGATTCATCATCATAGTGAGATTGGGAGTGAATCCAAGTGCATTGCTTGAGTGTTTACATCTAGAGGCACTTGGTATTCGTGTTTCGCTGCAGATTTCGCTTGTTGCTCTTGGTGGTTGCCGCCACCTAGACGGCTTGGAGCAGCGAGGATCGTCGAGTGGAGGTGGTGATTGTCTCCGGCTCCGATCGTGGTGATTGTGAGGGGTTATTGACCTTTCCCCGGCGGAGAGCCAAAAGGTACTCTAGTGAATTGCTCGTGGCTTGTGTGATCCTCATCTTGTGTTGGTTGTGTGGCACCCTATTGAGGGTTTGGCGTGTGAAGCCAATTAGCACGTGAACCTCCAAGTGAGTGAATCGCCACAACGAGGAGTAGCTTGCCGGCAAGCAAGTGAACCTCGGTAAAAATCATTGTGTTCATCCTTTGATTCTGTGGTGATTGGTCTTCATTGTTATTCATCCTTGTGATTGATTGGCTCACTCCTCTACACGGCGGTATAACTATCTTGATCACTCTCTTTACATTATTGCAAACTAGTTGACAAGCTCTTTAGTGTAACTAGTTGTGAGAGCTTGCTTGCTTGGTTGGTGTGGCTCTTTAGTTAGTCTTTGAGAGCACACTAACATAGAGTAGTGTCATACCTCTTGTGTGAATCGACACTATCTAAACTAGAATTGTGGTAGGTGGCTTGCATTTTGAGTAGGCTAGCACAACACTTGCTTCACCTCATAATTGTCTAACCTTTCTTTAAGTGTTGTTGTAGAAATTTTTATTAGGCTATTCACCCCCCTAGCCATTAGGACCTTTCAAGTGGTATCAGAGCCGAGGTCACCGTTATTTGAGGCTTAACAACCTTCGGTGTTAAAATGGCTCAAATCAAGAACACCAAGAAGCCACCCCAATTTGATGGCACAAATTATCCTTATTGGAAGTCAAAGATGACAACACACATCAAGTCAATCAATAGAAAGGTGTGGAAGGTGGTAGAAACCAAAATTGAGATTGGTGATCCAGAGAATCCCACCGCCGCCAAAGGAGTGCTTCTCCAAAACAATGACATTGCTCTAAGTGCCATTCATGATGCAATTGATGAAAGAACATTTGAGCAAATAAAAAATATTGAGATGGCACATGAAGCTTGGAAGAAGTTGGAAGAATCATTTGAGGGCACTCAAGCCGTGAAGGGTGCAAAGGCATACATCCTCAAAGAAAAGTTTGCAAGCTTCAAGATGAAGGAGGATGAACGTGTGCCAGAAATGTTCCATAGGCTTCAAGTGCTTATCAATGATCTCAAAGCACTTGGAGAAGATGTGAAGGACAAGGACTTCTCTCACAAGTTCTTGAGATGCTTGCCTTCAAGATTTGGTACATTGGTCACCATTCTAGTGAGAAGCGGTTTGGACACCATGACACCAAACCAAGTATTGAGAGATATAATGACCGATGATACCTATAGAGATGATGATGAGAAGGAAGAAAAGAAGGAGAAGAAAGATGAGAAGAAAGATGAGAAGAAGAAGAGCGTGGCATTCAAAGCCACATCATCCAAGGGCAAAGCAAAGCAAGAAACATCAAGTGAAGAAGATGAATCATGGGATGATGATGATGATGATGAGAAAATGGCTCTATTTGTCAAAAGATTTGGCAAGTTCATGGTGAAGAAAGGCTACCGTGCTAGAAGAAAGAAGTCTTCATCCAAGAACAAAGAAGAGTCAAGAAGGTGCTTCAAGTGTGGAAGCAAAGATCATCTTGTTGCTCAATGCCCATACAATAGTGACAATGATGATGATAACAAGAAGAACAAGAAGAAGGATAGGAAGGAAAAGAAAGGGAAGAAGGACAAGATGGCCCTCAAGAAGAAGAAGGGTGGTTCATATGTAGTCACTTGGGATAGTGATGACTCCTCAAGTGATGATGATGATGATGATAGTGATGATCACAAGACCACCAAGAAGAAGGTTCTTGCAAGCATTGCCATCAATGAGAAGCCTTCTCTCTTCGAATCTTCATCATGCTTCATGGCTAAGGCCACTAAGGTACATTCTTGTGATGATGAAAGTGATGAAGAACATATTGATGATAATGAACATGAAAAGGAAAATGATAGTGATAGTGATGATGATGAACCTACTAAGGATGAATTATTTAACATGCTAGAAGATGCTAGAGAACACTTTGATATCAAGAGAAGGGAATGCAAAAGCTTGCATAAGGAACTCAAAGCCCTTAAGCAAGCCTTTGATGAGCTCAATGCATCTCATGAGAGGCTAGAGGAAGCCAATGAGAAGCTTGGCAAAGCTCACAAAAAGCTTGAAAAGGCTCATTCCTCTTTGCTTGATGAGCAAAATAAAAAGAAGCATGTTGAAACTTGCAATGTAGATTTGACTTGTGATATAATTGATGAACCACTATCTATGCCTATTATTGTTGCTCCTACTAACCCTTCTTGTAGCACTTCCACTTCTACCTCATCTAGTAGTGATGGTCTCACTTGTGATGCCTCACTAATGGTTGAGAATGAGAACCTCAAGAAGGAGGTCACTAAGCTCACTCACAACCTAGCTAAGGCTTATGGTGGTGAGGACCGCTTGCTTATGGCCTTGGGTAGCCAAAGAGCTTCTCTCTACAAAGAGGGATTGGGCTATACCTCGAGAAAGGCAAAGCGGCCTTTGCTCCTCACAAGACTAGTTTTGTGAAGAACAATGGTCGGTTTTGCACTAGTTGCAAGCAAGTGGGTCACAAGGAGCAAGAATGCAAAAATAAGATAAAAAATGCTAATGTATCCTTTATTAAGCTTAATTCATGCTATATGCTTACTAAGGGTACAAATGGTGTAAAGGCTAAGTTCATTGGCAAACCATGGATGGGCTCAAAGAAGAAAGCCATTTGGGTGCCAAAGAGCCTAGTGACTAACCTTCAAGGACCCAAGCAAGTTTGGGTACCTAAAAATAATTGATCTTCTTTTGTAGGTCAATTACAAAGCCAGAGGAAGGCATTGGGTTCTTGATAGTGGGTGCACTCAACACATGACCGGTGATGCAAGAATGTTCAACTCAATCAACACAAATGACAATGAGGGTTATGATAGTATCACATTTGGTGATAATGGCAAAGGCAAGGTCAAAGGGCTTGGTAAGATTGCAATATCCAATGACATGAGCATTTCCAATGTGTTGCTAGTAGAGAGCTTGAACTTCAATTTGCTATCCATAGCTCAATTATGTGATCTTGGATTCAAATGCATATTTGGAGTAGATGATGTAGAGATCATAAGTGTAGATGGCTCTAACTTGATCTTCAAAGGTTTTAGATATGAGAATCTATACTTGGTTGATTTCAATGCTAGTGAAGCTAGATTATCTACATGCTTGTTCACTAAGTCTAGCATGAGTTGGTTATGGCATAGAAGGCTTGGTCATGTTGGAATGAAACAATTGAATAAATTGATTAAGCATGACTTAGTTAAAGGCTTGAAAGATGTTGTGTTTGAAAAGGATAAGCTTTGTAGCTCTTGTCAAGCCGGCAAACAAGTTGGAAACACCCATCCTAAGAAAAGCATGATGAGCACTAGCAAAACATTTGAGTTATTGCACATGGATTTGTTTGGGCCAACACAATACACTAGTATCGGAGGAAACAAATATGGATTTGTGATAGTGGATGACTACACTAGATACACATGGGTATTCTTTCTAGTGGACAAAAGTGATGTATTTGCAACATTCAAATCATTTGTCAAGGGCATTCACAATGAGTTTGAAACAACCATCAAGAGAGTTAGGAGTGACAATGGTAGTGAGTTCAAGAATACTAGAATTGATGAGTTATGTAATGAAATTGGAATTAGACATCAATTCTCGGCCAAATACACTCCTCAATCAAATGGCCTCGTTGAGAGGAAAAATAGAACACTCATTGATATGGCAAGGTCTATGCTTAGTGAGTACAATGTGAGTCAATCCTTTTGGGCCGAAGCTATCAACACGGCTTGCTATTGTAGCAACCACCTCTATTGTCACCGATTGAAAGAGAAGACACCATATGAGCTCTTGAATGGTAGAAAGCCCAACATTGCATATTTTCGGGTCTTTGGTTGCAAATGTTATATCTTGAAGAAAGGCACAAGATTGGGCAAGTTTGACAAGAAATGTGATGAAGGATTCCTACTTGGTTATTCCACTACAAGCAAAGCATATAGAGTTTGGAATTTGGATAGTGGTACTCTTGAGGAAGTTCATGATGTTGAATTTGATGAAACCAAGGGTTCACAAGTAGAGAATGAGAACTTGGAAGATGTTAGAGGCATTCAACTTTCAAATGCCATGAAGAACATGGATATTGGTGAATTGAGGCCTAGGCAAGTGATTGATGATGAAGATGATCAAGTGCAAGTACTCTCCAACTCAAATGTGCAAAATGATACAAATCAAGCTAGTGCAAGTGACTCTCATGACATTGATCAAGAACAAGTGGATAGTACATCATCTCAACCCAATGATCTAGCAAGTGCAAGCAATCAAGTTCCATTGCTCCAACCAACAAGTATTGCAAGAGATTATCCTTTGGATACAATCATTGGAGATATTTCAAGAGGTGTACAAACAAGATCAAGATTGGCATCATTTTGTGAACACTTCTCATTTGTGTCATCCATTGAACCAAAGAAGATAGATGAAGCTTTGAAGGATGTTGATTGGGTCAATGCTATGCATGAAGAGCTAAACAACTTCACAAGAAATCAAGTATGGGAAATGGTAGAAAGACCAAAGGGACACAATGTGATTGGAACCAAATGGGTCTTTAGAAACAAGCAAGATCAAGATGGGATAGTAGTAAGGAACAAAGCAAGATTGGTAGCACAAGGATATACACAAGTTGAAGGTCTTGACTTTGGAGAAACATATGCCCTGGTTGCTAGATTGGAAGCAATAAGAATCTTGCTAGCCTATGCTTGTGCTCACAACATCAAGCTCTATCAAATGGATGTTAAGAGTGCATTTCTCAATGGTTATATCAATGAAGAAGTTTATGTTGAGCAACCTCCCGGTTTTGAAGATGACAAGAAGTCCAACCATGTGTATAAGTTGAAGAAGGCATTGTATGGCTTGAAGCAAGCACCTAGAGCATGGTATGAGAGATTGAGGAATTTCCTACTCTCTAAAGGGTTCACCATGGGCAAGGTTGACACCACTCTTTTCATCAAGAAGATTGGAAAAGACTTGTTTGTGTTGCAAATCTATGTTGATGATATCATATTTGGATCAACAAATCAAGAATTTTGTGATGAGTTTGGGAAGATGATGGCTAATGAGTTTGAGATGTCCATGATTGGAGAATTGAGTTACTTCCTTGGTCTTCAAATCAAGCAATTGAAGAATGGTACTTTTGTGAGTCAAGGCAAGTACATCAAGGACATGATCAAGAAGTTTGGCATGATTGATAGCAAAGTCATTAGCACACCAATGGGAACCAATGGCAACTTGGATAGTGATGCAAGTAGAAATATGGTGGATCAAAGTTGTATCGGTCTATGATTGGAAGCCTACTCTATGTGACCGCATCAAGGCCGGATGTCATGTTTAGTGTATGCATGTGTGCAAGATTTCAAGCCTCACCAAGAAAAAGTCATTTGAAGGCTACAAAGAGAATATTGAGGTACTTGAAGCATACACCAAATGTTGGTTTATGGTATCCCAAAGGAGCAAAGTTTGAGCTAGTTGGTTACTCCGACTCGGATTATGCGGGATGCAAGGTTGAAAGGAAGAGCACCTCGGGCACATGTCAATCATTGGGAAGATTACTTGTTTCATGGTCATCAAAGAAGCAAAATAGTGTTGCATTATCAACCGCTGAAGCCGAATACATATCCGCCAGTAGTTGTTGTGCACAAGTACTTTGGATGAAGGCCACTTTGAGTGATTTTGGAATCAAGTTCAAGAAAGTGCCATTGCTATGTGACAATGAGAGTGCAATCAAGTTGACAAACAATCCAGTTCAACATGCAAGAACAAAGCACATTGATGTCCGCCACCATTTCATAAGAGATCACCAACAAAAAGGGGACGTTTGCATTGAGAGTGTAGGCACCGAAGATCAACTTGCCGACATATTCACCAAGCCATTGGATGAGAAAAGATTTTGCAAGCTAAGGAATGAGTTGAATATATTGGATTTCTCAAATATGTGTTGATGCACCCTCACTCATATGACATGCCTCTCCTTCGAGCAATCCAAGGTAAAAGTTGATTGGCATAACATACATCCTTGCTAAGGACATGTTTAGTGCATCTAGTCATATTTTCAATTATTAGGACCTTGCAAGTGGTTCTATCTTATTAGGCTCATTCATGAAAATCAAATGAATTTTGATGTCAATATGGTATCACTATTGCTTCTATGCTTGACTTAATCTAGTGATGGCATATGACATGGTTATGGGCTTGTAAACCTAGTGTTTAATCTAGAAAATGAACTATAAGTGTTTAACTCAACATGGTACAAGATAACCCTTATTTGGAGGTGTGAAGAAGCTTGTCCTTGGATCAAACCGAGTTAAATATCTTTGGTAAATGATCTAGACTAGACCAAATTTGGGAAAATGATCCTCACCCCATTGATTGACATTGATAATCTCAACCCTACAAGTAATACTATCTACATTTAGAACCTTTGTGGTCATTGATGACAAAGGGGGAGAGAAACAAAGATATGGGGGAGAGAAACAAAGATGGGGAGAGAAACATAAAGATATCTTGACATATGACATAGGGAGAGATATGAAAAAGGAAAGGGATCAATTAAATTTTTTGAGCACACAAGTAGGGGGAGCAAGCTCATAAACTTGTATGGTGCATTTGTATGTGCATTTCATATGTTTGCTTGCATGGTACAAGTATTCAATTTACACATCCATGCTTGTGTGATGAATGTTAGTTGTAAGGTTGAATGATGAAATGAAATCACTAGATAATTTTCATTACCAAGTAAGTCTTTACAAGTGATATCTTTTTTAAAGTATGTTTCCAAGTGATATAGAACTAACCATGGTGCTAAGGATGGTATAATGGTGCACTCCGATTGGTATCATGCTTCAAAGGTCCATTTTTATACCTTAGCATCATGTGGTAGACATTGTCTCCTATATTTCCTATCTAAGCATATGTGCAAGCTTCAATCCAAACTCTTAGCACATATGTAGGGGGAGCAATTGCTACCATTTGGGGTTCATGAAACTTGTCCATATCCTTTTACACATGGTAAATATGCTTGGGCAAGCAACATGGATTCAAATGATTTTTATTTCATATCTTTGTATAAGGGTTGTCATCAATTACCAAAAAGGGGGAGATTGAAAGCTCTAGTTTGGTTTTGGTGAATTGATGAAACCCTGAGTGCTAACCTAGTTTATCAAGTGATTATGAGATAGGTAGCACACTTCAAGTAGAGAAGCTTATGAAGATCATAGCATGACAATGGAGATGGCATGGCGATGATCAAGGGCTTAAACTTGAAAAGAAGAAAGAGAAAAACAAAAAGCTCAAGGCAAAGGTATAAACCATAGGAGCTATTTTGTTTTGGTGATCAAGACACTTAGAGAGTGTGATCACATTTAGGTTTGATAGCCGTACTATTAAGAGGGGTGAAACTTGTATCAGAATACGGTTATCAAAGTGCCACTAGATGCTCTAACTCATTGCATATGCATTTAGAATCTAGTGGAGTGCTAACACCCTTGAAAATATTTGTGAAAATATGCTAACACATGTGCACAAGGTGATACACTTGGTGGTTGGCACATTGGAGCAAGGGTGGAGAAGTTAGAAGTGAAAACAGAGGTGATGCCAGCGTCGGTCAAGTGTCTGGACGCTGGATCTAGAAGCACCGGACACTGACTGCCCGCGTCCGGTCGCGTTGACTGGCGGTACAGTGCTAGGGTTTACCACCGGACGCTGGGCTGTGTCCGATTGAGGTGGACCGGATGCGTCCGGTCGAGGAAAACCAGTTTTCGACCCTTACTGTACTTGACCAGACGCAGAGGCTCCAGCGTTCGGTCAACTTCGTAGCCGTTGGAATCAGACGAACAGTGTTTGAAGCTGGTAACACATGGCGTCCATCTATGGACCGAATGCTATGTCCAGGGTCCGGTCAAGTGGACCGGAGCGTCCGGTCAGAGCGCAGTATGCCCAATGAAGGGGTATAACGGCTCTATTTCGTGGGGGCTTCTATTTAAGCCCCATGGCCGGCTATGGCTCATATCTTTGGCCATTTTCATTGACATAGCAACCTTGTGAGCTAAGCCAAAGTCCTCCCACTCATCTTCATCATTGATTCATCATCATAGTGAGATTGGGAGTGAATCCAAGTGCATTGCTTGAGTGTTTGCATCTAGAGGCACTTGGTATTCGTGTTTCGCTACGGATTTCGCTTGTTGCTCTTGGTGGTTGCCGCCACCTAGACGGCTTGGAGCAGCGAGGATCATCGAGCGGAGGTGGTGATTGTCTCTGGCTCCGATCGTGGTGATTGTGAGGGGTTATTGACCTTTCCCCGGCGGAGAGCCAAAAGGTACTCTAGTGAATTGCTCGTGGCTTGTGTGATCCTCATCTTGTGTTGGTTGTGCGGCACCCTATTGAGGGTTTGGCGTGTGAAGCCAATTAGCGCGTGAACCTCCAAGTGAGTGAATCGCCACAACGAGGAGTAGCTTGCCGGCAAGCAAGTGAACCTCGGTAAAAATCATTGTGTTCATCCTTTGATTCCAAGGTGATTGGTCTTCATTGTTATTCATCCTTGTGATTGATTGGCTCACTCCTCTACACGGCGGTATAACTATCTTGATCACTCTCTTTACATTATTGCAAACTAGTTGACAAGCTCTTTAGTGTAACTAGTTGTGAGAGCTTGCTTGCTTGGTTGGTGTGGCTCTTTAGTTAGTCTTTGAGAGCACACTAACATAGAGTAGTGTCATACCTCTTGTGTGAATCGACACTATCTAAACTATAATTGTGGTAGGTGTCTTGCATTTTGAGTAGGCTAGCGCAACACTTGCTTCGCCTAATAATTGTCTAACCTTTCGTTAAGTGTTGTTGTAGAAATTTTTATTAGGCTATTCACCCCCCTCTAGCCATTAGGACCTTTCAAGGCTTGAGATGCATTTCCCGCCGACTTACTTTGATATCTCATTACATCTGCTCATTCATCTTGTTGACCAAATTAGAGCCCTTGGCCCAATGTATCTGCATGAGATGTTTCCTTTTGAAAGATTGACGAAAGTTTTTAGGAGGTATGTTAGAAACCAATTCAGGCCAGAAGGGGGCATGGTTGAAGGATGGTCAACGGAGGAGGCCATTGAGTTCTGCACATATTGTCTGGACATCAAAAGGGTTGGAGTTCCAGAATCTCATCACGAGGAAAGACTATGTGGCAAAGGAACGATCGGGGAGAAATCTGTTACAGTAGACGACCTTGTTTCTTTTAGACAAGCACAATTTGCTATTCTCCAGCAAGCTGAGGGTGTGATGCCATACATTGACGAGCACAGGCAATCGCTGCAAACTCTATATCAGAGCAGGTCACAGGCTTGACTAGATAAAAAACATAAGGAGGAATTTGTCAACTGGTTGCGACGTCGCTTGCTTGGAATAAAATTGGGTAATCAACTGGATGCCTTAAACAAGGGACCATCGAGTACATATCTTAAGTACCAAGGGTATGAGATCAATGGATTCACATTTTACACAAAAAAGCAAGATGGAAAGAGCACATACCAAAATGGTGGTGTTCATTTTGATGCTCATGATGAAAACAACAACGTGCAGGTGACATACTATGGTTTCATAGAGGAGATATGGGAGCTAGCCTACGGTCCATTGAAGGCAGCTCTTTTTCGCTGTCAGTGGGTTCGGCTCGAGGAAATCAACACTGATAGCGAGGGTTCACTACCGTTGATCTCACTAAGACCGCATACAGAGATGACCCCTTCATCCTTGCAAGAGATGTTATGCAAGTCTTCTATGCATGGGACAAAAAGACAAAAGGAAGGCTAAAAGTAGTCCTAGAAGGGAAAAGGAAGATTATCGGTGTCGATGGAGTGACGGACGAAGAAGACTACAGGGGCTATCACGAAATGCCTTCATTCGGGGCGAACGTACCCCTACCTATCCTTCAAGAGGGTGACGAACCTGCTTATGTATGGCTTGATCACAATGAGGCCCTCATTGTTGATGCACCTAACGATAGTTAGATTATTGTTAACTATGTAATCATTATGCATACGTTGTATCAGTAATTCACAATGGATATCTAATTTATATTTTGTGCGCATCTCTATAATTTAATTATTGACTATGTAATCAAATATTGAGATGATGTTCACAAACACTATTATTTGATAATTATAGACTATTAATTAATTATCATAGAATTAAATAATCAAGACACAAATTTTTGTGTTATTTTAGAATATAAACTAACTGCATTATTTCTATTAATAAATAAATAAAGAAAAGCAAACTAACCGAACTCCCTATCCAAGCTCAGGGTTAAGGCCACGCACTCTGTACTCTAAGGCCCGCGCTCGAATCCCAGGCGGGCCAAACTTTTTTATTTTGCATTTATTATTTAGTAGTGCATTAGGACAGGATAAAATAAAAAAAATAAGACCAATCTAATCAAAATCCCTATCCTAGCTCAGCGGTTAAGGCCGCACACTCTCGACCCCGCGACCCGCGCTCGAATCTCAGGTGTGCCAAACTTTTTTGATTTTTCATTTATTTATTATGTAGTAGTAGTAGTGCGTTACGATAGGATAAAAGAAAAAGAACAACTAATTCTAACGTAATCCCTATTCTAGCGTAGTGGTTAAGGCTCAAAATTAAGAACCTCAAGACCTGGGTTCGAATTCTAGGCTCAGGATTTTTTTTATATTTTTTATAAAAAGGCTGCGATGGCAGGCTCCAAACCGATAGTTTTTTAATATTTTTTTACTAAAAGGCTGTGATGGCGGCAGGGCCCTTCACTGCCGGTTTTGGTTTTAAAACTGGCAGTGATAGCGCTGCGATGGTAGGCTCCAAACCGACAGTGATTTTTTAAATATTTTTTTACTAAAAGGCTATGATGGCGGTAGGGCCCTTCACTGCCGGTTTTGGTTTTAAAACCGGCAGTGATAGCTTCTATCACAGTCAGTTGCTTGAACCGACACAGAAGGCCCCATGCACTATCGGTTTTTAAACTAAAACCGACAGTGATGTGTAGATGCTCCTCATATGCCAACAGTGCTCCCACTGACCACAATAGTAGGAACACTACTCCCACCTGCCTCGACAACTTTAGTTCAGAAACTAAAATGTACCATGACTACTGGCCCCTATAAAATGGCTCTCGGCCAGGAGCTAGCCTCTCCATGCATGTTGGTTTCAGCCAGGCCTTCTCAGCCATGATACAATATTTTCCTCTCACAACAAACCACATATATCGTTATTCGTCGTAGTCCACCAAAATGATGCACACAAGAGGTACTAGAAGAATGCTACTGAAGATAGAGCAACGCCGAAGATTAGAGATGCCACGAGGTTCACAGAGCCATCCGCTGCGGTATGCATTTGGAAAAAGGCCATGTACAGACAAGGTGGATTCATCGATGCTACCTTGTCATCTCCAAGCGGTATAGCTCATAGACCACCTCGGTGCTGCTGTTTGACCCTAGTTGGTGCTAGAAGAATGCTACTGAGGTGGTTACATTATAATGTGTTGATACACATTGATTGTAACATTGACCTGTACGCAAACAAGTCTTTGTTATCGTATATGGAATTTTAGTGTAAGGTCTTTGTTATCGTATATGTAATTTATTTCTAATATTTTTGTTATTTTTTTATGTATTTCATTACTATCTAAATAAATATACCGTTGTTGTTAAAACTTTCCCACTGTACTATCTAAATAAATATATCCTTTACATATATGCACCTTTACTGTCGGTTCTACTTATAAACCGGCAGTGATATTAACTTTCACTGTCGGTTCTATTTAACAACCGGCAGTGATATTAACTTTTAATGTTGGTTCTACTTAAAAACCAGCAGTGATGTCCATGCCCCCCTATATAAAACAAACCGCCAGCCATATACATCGATCCCACCCACCCACGAACTCTCATAATCTCATTTCTCACGTTTAACTTTCACTTCTCAAGAAATCCACTCTCTCTCTACGTAACTTGGTCATGGCTCCTGCATTTTTCAATGGTATTGATATGTTGTCTTCTCCAATATTCTATCTATATTCATTTGATCTATATTTATATTTATGTTTCTTTGCATTCTACATTTATATATATTCTTATTCCTTGCATTCGATCTATATTTAATTGTGTTGCCACATTTTACTTGAAAGAATTTTTTGTGCATATATTTTATGTTCATATTCTTTGGCATTTTATCGATCAGGTGGTATGAACAACGGACCTCCCCCACCACAAGAACCAGGTTTGCACCCTGGCGATGAGCCATTCGCTCCTAATGTGGCCATTCTACGGTTCCCTGTTCTAGCTATTGTATGAAATATTTTCCAACATCTTTTGTTTTTTTATGCTAACAAATAAGTGTAATTAGTTTAATATCATTGTTGCATACATATATGTCGCAGACTATATCCCCAATAGATTGGCTGTGAAGAACACTTAGCTGGTTCTTTATCTCGGACATCGTCGCGACATCTAATGCAAGTGGTCGGCTATGGACGTGTGAACTCAGTTTTTCCATCCCTTTGAGGGGTGCAAATCATCGGAACCATATCCATGAGATGGGAAGACAGAGCCTGGACGTGATAAGCACCCAATTCAGTGCCGTGAGCATCTGTTTAGAGGCACTTCGACATGTTTGCTATGATGTGCCTGATTTCTCGCACTTCAAGGCACTTGCTTTGAATGCTGGTGATATCCCCGTCCCGCAAGCAAGCGAATGATTTGTGAGCTACAACCGTGCGGATGTGGTAAAATGGTCACTTATACCTGAGTCGTGGTTATTTATTGTTTATTATTGTAATAACATTCTCTATTGTTTTTCTTTTTCTCCGCATGCAGATTGCGCTCTAGGACCTTACCTATGCTGCATGTGGCTTGTGGGCTGTTCTAGACCAAGCTACGGAGCAACTCGGGTACGATTGGGACTTCTGCAATGGAAACCTCGGCTAGCTCACTATAGAAAGATGCCAGTACTGCATAAGGATTACTAACAGGGGCAGTGGTCGTTCAGTAGGTTACATCTATGGCCGACCATTCTTTCGGTATTGTGAGGCACGAGAGAGTGCACTCATACGAGCATTGGACTTCATCAATACAAGCGGATACATAATCCGTGACATTAATTACCATATATGGCTATAGAGGCATGTTAGTGTGCGTGGCCTGATCGAACCCGGCAGTGATTTCGATAGTAATTAATGTTTATTTAGCTAGGTTTTCAAGGTCATAGTTTAATTGGGTTCTAATTTTAATTTATACGACTTTGTGTGTTTAATTATTGTCATGCATGTAATTTGTGTAACATTTGTTGGGCAACTAGAAATATACATTCCGGTGTTGTATTTGTCTCAAAATTATTCTCAGGCTTGCACGTGACACAGGTGAAGGAAACACCAAGTTTGTGATTTTCCGGAGATGGTTTGCTACTTTTTGAGGTTTAATTGAATTTCCACGCGACGACACCGATTTATTATAGGTTGAACTGAGTCTACCCACGAAGAGATCCGAAGTGGTGCCAAACTTTTACATGGGCTCTAATGTGCCCTAGGGATAAGAATTTTGTAGAGGTCGATGAAAAAATCTATTGGGTCCAAGATGTAATTCACCTTCTTTTGTCTCATTCAGCACAGAAAAAATATATTAATAAAAAAATGATCAAAAAAACCTAAGATCCTGTGTGGGGCCTTAATTTAGGTGTACATGCTTGCCAAAAAAATTTCAAGCCATTTCGACATAGGCGGAGTATACATTCTTCACAGAGGTATATGAGCCCTTTCATCGAACCATGACTATACACATAGGTTATCAAGGTTTCTGTGGTTCATACGCATTCCGATGTTGTATTGGTCTCAAACTTTTTCTTAGGCTTGCACGTGCCACGTGTGAAGGAAACACCTAGTTTGGGATTTTCTAGAGATGGTTTGCTACTTTCTAAGGTAGAATTGAATTTCCGCGAGACGACCCCGTTTAATTATAGGTTGAACTGAGTCTACCTACGAAAAGATCCGAAATGATGCCAAACTTTTACATAGGCTCTAGTGTGCCCTAGGGATAAGAATTTTGTGGAGGTCGATGAAAAAATCTATTGGGTCCAAGATAAAATTCACCCTCTTTTATCTCATTCTATACATAGAAAAATATAATAAATAAAAAAACTAATCAGAAAAACCTAAGATCCTATGTGGGGTCTTAATTTGGGTGTACACGCTTGCCAAAAAAATTTCAAGCCATTTCGACATAGGAATACACATGCTTCTTTTTATTCAGTATATAAAAGAACTTTTTTAATATATATAAACATCACTGTCGGTTTGAGAGGATATGATGATTGATGATGTATAAAAGAAATTTTTTAATATATATAAGCCATTTCAACTATGATTGATGATGTATATATTCCACACTATCACCATGTAGGAATAGGGTAGGATGAGAGTTACAGCTAGCACTGTGCCATATATGTGCACATGTCACATGTCTGTGTATATATGCAGACAACCTAACGATCACACGTATAGCTAGGCTCCTGCTAAATGTATAGGACGAGTACGTCATATATATGTAGGCTGCTGCTGCTATCAAGGTTTGGATTCAGGGCGACGAAGGATGCATCACACTCACCCAGCGGAACATTCCACCCGCATTTCCAAAAGACTAGACGCACATACATCGATGCAGTAGTACTGGTGTTGAGAGGGGGAGAGAGAATTAAATATGTTCCTTAATCTTTGAACCAGGGATAATTACGCCTTATATATACTATAAGTAGAACGGATGGAGTATAAAGAAACGACGTCAATTCCACTTATCCCAATCCTTGTAACAAAAAGAAAAAGGATAAACATATCCATGTCCCTAAATTAAAGCAAACATATGCTAATAGATAATTGAGGAGAGCATGGCACAACAGCGATGATAATGGAAGGAAAACCGCTAGTGCAAAAAAATTGGACCACCTGGGATTCAAACACGGGTCTCGGGGGCTAAGCTACGGGGTCTTAACCGTTGAGCCAGTTAGAGGTATTCGAAAGAAATGAAAAAGTTATCCTACTTAACCCCTAACTGCTACACCCACATCACTGCCGGTTTGAGGATTTACCTGGCAGTGATATTTCCTCATCACTGTCGGTTTAGACTTACAACCGGCAGTTATGAACAATTTTCCAAAGTCATTTAATAATTTATAAAATTGAAACAAAAAATTTGGGCCGCCTGGGACTCGAACACGGGTTTTAGGGGCTAAGTTGCGGAGTCTTAACCATTAAGGCAGTCGGAGGAATTTGAAAGGAAGGTAAAAGTTATGCTACTTAACCCCTAACTGCTACACCCCCATCACTGCCTGTTGGAGGAATGGCCCGGCAGTGATAGTTCGTCATCACTGTCGGTTTATTATTAGAACCGGCAGTGATGAACCTCATTGGTATATAGCAAGGCACGGGTTGAAATCTTTCAAATTCATTTCAACCCCGCGCCAACCCCTCCCCCCGCGCCGTCGAAGCACCACCTCACGCCGACAGGCACCACTGTTCCCCGCAAACACGTCCACCGCCCCAGTGCCGCCGTTCCCAGCCTCGTGCTCCTCTTCTTCGATGCCGACGCCTGTACACCGCTCAACGCCGGAGCACCGCCCCATGCCAGAGCACCGCCCCACGCCGTCGACTGCCCCATGCCGGAGCACCGCGCCGTTCGTGTCCTTGTTCCTCATCCATGACGTCGGTCGTGCCCCTCCTCCTCCAAGCCTACACTCCCACTGCCGAGGCCTTCAGGAGCGCGTGGACAGATGCTTTCCCACCCCCCCATGGTGAGTGCATGGCTCACTTTGTGTTTGATGAAATGTCCCACTGTCTTTGTGAGGCCTCTCAGTGATTGCTCAAGCTCGAATTGAATTTGTTAATGAAAATGATTATACTGAGCACATGTCCATTGTTGAAATATGTTTGTTATATAAATTTGAGCACATGTCCATGCCAATGACGATTGATTATATTCTGAGGATTTCTCTATACCAAGCACATGTCTATGCTTATGATGGTTGTTTTTAATCTGAGCATTGATCCATTGCCAATGGTGTCTTCTTACTTCTTAGCAGTGTCCATTTCCTATGATGTTAGTGCCGATGATAACTATATTTAATCTGAGTGTTTTCTCTCGTCTATGATGGTGCTTAGACTAAGGTTATGATGACTTAATATATTAATTGGACTAAGGCTATGGTCATGTGCAATGATGATATAATCATAAGTTGTAGTAACTATTACTGAGGCTACAGACATGTGTGCTATGGTCATGTGTTGTTATCTTTTTGGTTATTTTTTAAGCTTCCTTTTATAAATTATTTTGTTCCCCTCTATTTTTTAATCTGCAGCAAAGGCTTTAAGCCTGCTTGTACAAAGAACTGCATTTGGGAAGCTGAGCTCAACCTGTACATTGCTTAACAACGTACATTAGTAAAAAAGGTCTATATCTAGAAATGATGTTGCTGAATTTCATTTGTAGGAAAAATAATCGCTATAGGTAGAGTGTCAATTGATTTTGATGGAATGTATAGCTTGCTTAAAAAAGGCATCTATAGATGTTTGTTCTAGAAAAAAAGTTAAAAACAACTTTTAAAATTGGCTCAGCAGCAGCAGCAATGGTGGACTGAGTCTCGCTCTCGAGGTCATGCATGGCAGGGCTCTAGAATTTAGTATGTACACAATGTTGTTCCAGCTTTGTTTCAGTGTTCGCTTTAATCACCAAAATTGTTGTGCTCGAGGCAGTTCCTTCCTTTTCTCTGTGTTCTCTGCAGTTAATCAGTTGCTGCAGATTCCACAATCACGATTAGTGACTGAGTGTGCGTTGTAGCCCAGTAGCTTGGAAGGAGCACCACACAGTGGTCCTGTGATGCCACAACCTGCTCCATCCATGAGCACGCTTTGGGAATGCACCAACTGCTTGGTGGCTTAGCAGATAGCGGAACTAGATTTTTCATTGTAGTTGCTGTTCCAAATCACGACCACTTATGGCGATTCAAATTTCTCACCAGTTATATAACCCATTCTGATAACCGGGGATCAAAATCATGAAAATAGGTGTTTGTCTTTTTATGATATAGAGAGAACTTGGCACACCACCATGTTTCCAAGTTGTTATTAATTGTCTTAATCTATTAGAAATGCCATGTATTTATTGGAAATGGCTAGATACTGTTCAACCGACTTTGATAGCATCGGAGTTGACTACAATGTTGGTCCTCCTTAAAATATTACATGTGCATAGTAAAAAACTAATGACATATGATGCTGCATGCTAGCAAGTATGATTACTAAACCACATTGATCTCTGAATAATAAACAGTCCCATTATTGAGGTAATTTTTTTTATCATGTCAAGGATAAAGAACATTAAATAGATTTAGTTTGGCCATATAACTTGAATAATAACTCTTGTTCAGTGAGTTACCATTACCACGTACCACATGCCAAAAGACTATAAATTGGAGCTCACTAGCCTAGCCTCAACAAGTCTATGCAATTCATATCTAAAAGGATGCCTATAACTAGATAGTGCTTCCTAAGCCTGAAAGGTGCTCAAGTTCATCTCTTAGGCTTGAACCACTATAAAAACTTTTGGTCCCTCTTTCAGAACAGGGTGTAAGTAATAACTGTTTTCCAAACACTCCTATCTATGCAATGGTTGTGTATTATTCATAAATATATTAAATTTTATAAGAATACATCATGTTTGAATGACAACCTAATTTACTTAAATGTATAGGCAACCATGACATGGTATGTAGTGCATGTTTGTCACATGCCTAGGATTTATCAAACCTCAGAAGATTGTTATGCTCAAGTCAATCGCTACCCTGGTAATTTGCATAAAAAATACAACACAGAAGCTGAAGCTTTCAAGGCCTACTATAGTCATCTGACCTACCTTGCAAACCATGGGCAACCGGCCTACTATGGTCCAATGAATGCAGACCATGGCCATCCGCTAGCACTGGAGATTGAAGAGAAGCCACCCGCCGGAGATGTGAAGATTAAGAGAATTGCTCCTTGGTCTTGAAAAGATGTCATGATTTTATTTATGGCTATGGTCATTACTTTTCTTATTTGGATGTTGATGTAGGCTTAGATTCGTAGAACAGTAGGTGGACTTTGTTGTATGTGGTCAATCAAACAATGAATTTGTTCTAGGTGAACATATGCTATTATTAGACTTTGTTGTATGTGGACTTATTATTAGACTTTGCATTAAACATATTATATATATAATATGAACATATGCTATTAGTAGTTGTCCATGGCCAAAACTAACCACGATTGTGTCACAGCCATGACTCATCGTCGCTTGTTACCCTGTCGTCGAAGAACAGATCGACAACAAGAAGCGACTGATATTGCTGGGATGGGAGAGCCGCATGATCCAACAAACGGCGATGGTGTCAATCAGGACGGTGAGAACGAGCAGCCATGGACCCCATCCGGCCTGCTCGATCTGGGTCAAAATGACCAAGATGGCCAGGTAACTTTGGTATCATGTGACTATGTAGCCACACACACTAATCAATTGAGAGGGTCATAGCTTACTTGGTGTCTCTAGTAGGAGCCTCCATCGGCCGAGGGTTCGGGTAGCAGTTAGGCCAGTTCCAAGTGAGGCATGTCAAAGATTCCTATTGGTAGGAATGCACACTTTCACATCACTGAGTTTGATAAATTCAGGGATCCACTCTCACTGCCTATAGCTTTGACCAAATACAAGACTATCCTCGGGTTACTTGTAAGGGACTTCATCCCGATTAGGTACAGGAAGTGGATTGGGAAAGATGATGACCCATGGAGGGTTCCCGAAAGTGAGAAGGATTACATATGGGATATCAAGATCCTAGAGTATTTCACTTTACCAACGGAGTATGACAAGGAGCTAGTCAAGAAAAAAGAAAAAGAAATCATGGGGACATGCTTCAAGAATTTCAAGGGGACATTGTACAAGAATTTTGTCCTCCAAAATAAAGAGCCCAATTTCGATGGTGGATAGTTTAGCAAGCAAAAGGACTTCTGGTAGGATTTCAAGGAATATAGGTTATCTGAGGAGTACTTAGAACTGAGCAGGAAGAATAAGGAGAACTCGTAGAAAGCGACGAATCCTCATCATCTCAGCTCTCGTGGCTACGCCAAAAAGATGCCAGAATTTGAAGCAGAACTTGAAAAGATGGATTGCCTTGCTAAGGAAGGCGTTCAGGTTGAGACCACCAATTGGGAGCCCAGATCGGTAATATACTGTATGGGGAGGAATGTACATCACGCCGAGGATGGGAGCTTTAGCTCCATAAATCAACCCATGAGCAAACTCATCCAGAGGATCTCCTAGGTAACTGAGGAGGTGAGGCAAGGGACTCGCACTTCTAATAGGGAGAAAGACGTGCTCACCCAAGCACTCAGAACCAAGGAGCACCCTGGTCGCACTAGAGGAACTAGTGTTGTTCCTTGGAAACTAGCATTCCCCCAAGAATCTAACACTTACCAGAGCCACTCGAGGGGTAGAGTGGATTAGGAGGCAGAGTATTTGAGGCGACTAAAAGAGATGGAAGACAGAATGGATGCACGGATTGACACGACTGTTGAAGCATGAGTCCAACAAATTTTGCTGTCCAAGGGGTCAGGAGTACCACAAAACCCTACTCCTACTGCCTTTAGCCCACAGTTTAGGGGTCACAACAGCTGCAGATCGACCCCGCTCGATGAGGAAGATGCAAACGTGCCTCATCCAGTGGACGACATCACTAAACCCATCAATGTCAAGTTGTACATCTGTCAGGAATGGACAAAGGACAAGGTGGCAGTAGGCCATGCCTGGCCAACGGGAGATGGGACCATTAATGGCTGCCCAATTCCACAGGGGTATGTTCACGTCACCATTGACAGAATACTTCATAATAAGTATAACAAGATAGACATTGAGTACCCCACAGCGGAAGATAGGTCGAAACTTGGTCATAACAAGGGCTCTCAAGTGGCCTGGCACAAGCGCTTCATTAAGTATGACCACCAATTGTCCTCTGATGATGAGGACGACTATGAGTCTTTGCCCACCCATGATGATCACTCACCATCTCCCAATAGAGATCACTCCCCTCCTCATCCCTTGCGATCACCCCCAAGAAGACAGAGGTCTTCTTCTATTCCTCCTCATCCGACTCCATCTTCATCAGCCCCAAGAAAAGAGAAGACTCCTCCTCCTCCTCCATCTTCATCAGCCCTAGGAAAATAGAATTCTCATCGTCATCCTCCTCCTCCTTCTCCACCTCAGCCCAAAACAAGATCAAAGGCATCCTCGCAGTCGTAGAAAAGGTCCTTGGATTCGGTTGCTAATGCTCCCAATATGGACCAACAAAAAAGAAAAAGGCCGCTCAGTGGCAGCGTTACAAACTTGATGGAAGGAAAATTTACAGCACACATCTCGAAGGAAGATTGTGTTAGTTTCTTTAATCTCTGTGCCTCACTGCCTCCGTGTTTGTTGAAGTCTGAATTTGAAAGGCAAACACAGAATCAGTACGCTACAATAAGAGCCGATGAAATACATAATGAAGATTTAAGGAAGATACAGAAGCACATCGAAGACAACCCTGAATTAACCATGGAAGAGGCCGCGAACATCTATTATGATGTACAAGGGACGGGAACACCGACAATGAAGTATGAAAGGGGCAATCTTTTGGTTCCCGATGATGAGTATAAAAATTTGACAACATATATGCGCCAGTTGCATGAATATTACATGGCTCAAGCAATAGAGACGGAGGACTTTGGTTTTGAGGTTATTATCCGTTCGCCACATGTTTTTCATTATCCTAAAGAAGAGAAGTTCGATGTCGAGTGGGAGTGCTTGTTCTAGCTATACCAGAAATGCTCTCTCGATTCACAAATGTTGACGCTGTGGACTATGTAAGTACCCTACACGCACGATATTATAATTAACTACTCTCTCGAGACACAAATTGTTAACTTTGGACCAATTCCTATGATTTTATGTAGGCATATAGCAAAATTTTGCATACTAAAAAGCAAATGGGATAACATAGGCTTCTTGGACCCCTTGCGAGTCAATGAGAAGACATGTTTAGACCTCCATGGATGTGACGTGGAAGACTTGAAAGAGAGATTGATTGCTGTTTTCGATGAATTCAAGATGAAGAACAAAACCCACATACTTATAGCCTACAACTGCGAGTATGTGTTCTCGGCTTTTAATTTTATGCTTCTTTTTTTGTTAAGATTATTTGATAATTAGGATTCTATGATTGCAGCAACCATTTCGTCTTCATTTGTGTCAATCTTGCTAAAAATCTGATCGAGGTGTGGGACTCGAAGAAAAAACCATTTCATCATCTGGATGCACTGGTGGCATTGCTGAATTAGTAAGCGATCCTAATAACATATTATTTTCTAGTCACACATACCGCTTTCTAATGTTTCTCCTTTTAATGTTGCATAGTGTCCGAAGAAGACATATTGGTGGGACGCAGGTCCCATTCAAGGTTGTCGAAATGGAGGGGAAGTACCTAAAACAGTCGGCGAAAAACAATGAATGCGTGTTTTATGTAATGTGGGCAATGCTTCGCTACATCGGCGGAAAATCAGAAGAAGCAGATAAGTTGGTGTGTATAATCCCCATTTCATTTATGTCTGTTAATAATTCAACAAAATAATTTACTAATTCCTCTTTGGATATCATATTTTTTGAACAACAGCGCAAGAAATATAACCATGAAAGACTGTTAGACATGGAGATCATCGCACTACAATCGGACCTGGCGAAATTCATCTTAGCCGAGGTATTGGAAAAAGATGGAGTATTTTCCATCGCATAATCCATGAAGTTCAAGGACCAGTATGGCCCAAAGCAGCTCGCTAGATTGTTGTAAGAAGTCCGAGAAGCATGCTTCATCTTATCGAATAATTTCTTTTTTATTTTGAGGGATCGAGTTCTTGATAAGAACATTTGAACTGTAACCATAACATTTGTAATGTTTAATATCGATGGACCTATCGTCTACATAGCGTATATAAAGCAAAACCCGATTCCATGAAAAAATATAAATTAAAATAAATTATAAAACAATAAAATGCGAATGGACCATCACTGCCGGTTAGCAACAAACCGGTAGTGTTCTCATAACCTTCACTGCTGGTAAGAAACAAACCAATAGTGTTGGCCAAGATGGCACTGTCGGCTTGAACCACAAACCGGAAGCGTTAGCTTATCCCATCACTGTTGGTTCTTGTTACAAACCGGCAGTGCTCGTTATGACAACACTACCGGTTAAAACACAAACCGATAGTGCTCGTTATGACTACACTGCCGGTTAAAACATAGACCGACAGTGTTTGGTAGAACTAAACTCTGCTGGGTGGTCTAATGATCCGGCAGTTTTGGTGGACCGGAACTCTGCCGGTTCTGTAAAGAACCGACAGTGAAGTTGAAGAACACTGCCGGTTTGTAGGAACTAACAGTGATAGCTGAACCTCATCACTGCTGGTATGGCTGTGCTGGTTCAAAATCCAGCAGTGATGGGGTGTTTTGAACTGACAGTGAAGTGCTATTCTGACATAGTGGTGGCCATCCCGGCAAGGGCACACCTCCCTGGCGTGAGCTGAAGGCGTCCGTCCCCAGCGTCGGAGGCAGCGGGCATCCCCTGCGTGGGCACACCATCGACGCATCCAGCCACCCCTAGTGTGGTAGGCCTCCTCGATCGACATCCAAGGCGCGACGTAGAAGGCGGTGCGGGCGGCCCTGCCCAGCGCAGCGGATTGCTCGGTGCATCCATGGCAAGAAGAAGAACATGGGAGAGGATGACATGTGGGACACACATGTCATTCTCTGCTAGGATGAGTTTGGCTTTCCTATTTTAGGTAGTATTGCTAGAGTTAGGAGCAAAATATGGGTGGTATGAAAATAGGTGGCTACCTAAAGAGATAAAAAGGTAGTCTATTTTAGGTAGTACTGCTGAAGATGCTCTAATTGTAGCACCTGGTTTTAAAGACAAAACCAGATACACACTATATGTGAGCCTAGGAAGTCAAATCTCACATATAGCCACAAATAAGATTAATATCAATAGACATTGTTTAAATACATAATGTATTAGGATAAAGAATATAACCTCAGAGTACAGACAGTGGAAAGACAACTCCGATCTTCTGACGAAGACTCCAAATCCACAGGGACAACTGACTGGTTGACCACAAGCCTAACTCCTTTATGCTGACAATCTGGTACCCATCCATGATTTTTATCCAAAGTATAGAAAAGTAAATCAAGCATAAGTACATATCATACTCAGCAAAATAACATGGGGTTCATGAGGCTCAAAAAGGTTGACACTGGTTTACTACGATTAGCTTTTATTAGGTCATCTTTTTAAGCAATTGTGTAGCAACGAATTTATCATTCCCATAAACATATGATCAGGTCAACATGAATAATGAATAACACAAACAATTAATCATTAGTGATCATTTCTATTCCATAAGGGTTCCAAGGCCGCACGTGTCCGTGAGCACGACTGTTATAACCGTTTTACACTCTGCAGAGGTTGTACACTTTCACTGTGAGTCGTGATTTACCCTTTTGCCCGGGGTGATCAACCCCTTGATCCACTACCAAGGAAGGTCAGTAGGGTTCACTATGAAACATTTCAAAGGTTCATCTAACAAGTTAGGGCCGCTAAGGTTTCAGCCGTCTAGCCGTATGTGGTCCCCCTTTATGATTGGCACGCGTGGGCACGCGGCACGATACACACACCCTAGCAGGTAAGGAAACATACCAACTAGTGCCCCCTCTTGCGCTATAAAGGTAACCACTAACAAGCTAGAAAAAGGTCCTTATACTGAGCTAAAGCTATAGCCATATAGCCCTCACAGCTATACTGTAAGTCCCAGATGATCACTTACAGATAAGTCTTTAGGGAGAGGAATTTAAAGCATTTAGAAAGTAGCTAAACACTCTAGCCCCTATTTCCATGCTGCTAAAAAATATCTTTTAGTGTTTATTGCATATTCTATTAGTCAAGTTACAAGATCATGGCTATTCTTCTTGAGCACTAGCACAATACTACACAATGCATAATCACCCATGGTGTCAAGGTACAAGATATCAAATATCTAGGATATCCTTATTGGCAACAAGGTAGACACATGCAATATGAATTAAGTGATTAAAGGTGAATAGGTAACAAGGATGGTCCCATGCTATACTTGCCTTAAAACACCGATCCTTCGGTAAGCTTTAATCTTCAACGTTCTTCTTCTTCTTCTTCTTGACCACCACGTATATCTCACCGTCTGGACGTAATCATAGAACACCACCCAAGCATCCAAACAGACATGCATAACATACCTACATAGCCATATTAGAACAATACACCAATCATAGAAAAATAAGTAAAAGAGTTTGAAACACGATTCTACGCATCGCTACGAACACACAGTCGTGAGAGGCACGCTAATTGGAGCTACGGTTGAAACGATACAACTACCGAGAGATTTGGTTTATACATGGAAAAGAAGGTTATAGGCTTCATTTATGTTAACTATATGAATTCATATATAAAAAAGATATTTAATAAATAATATAGATTAAATTAAGTCAATTTTAGATTTGAATTATAAAATTAAAGTAAAACAAATCATATTTTATTTATAAAATCCAGTTGCATAATCATTAATCAAGATATGATTTAAACCAAGATTTTTCTGAAATAGTAATATAATAAACACTATTACTAATGCTAGATCTTGTTGTTATGAATCTAACACAACTTGAACGGACTATTTGGGAGTTAAAATGAATAAGTCATGAATTAAACAAGTTTTCCTTTAGTTAAATAATAAATTAAATCTACCCATGAATTTTAAATATTGAAAACATGCCTAACAGTAGTATAAACACGTAGAAAAAGTAAATACGGTCCTAACACAATTTGAACAGGTCAAATCGGAGTTAAAATGATAAAGTTATAGCCTAAATACCTCGAATGGCAAAACTGTAAATAACTAAAAACGTATTTTTGGAACCAACCGAGGAAAATACGCTTTTAAAAGAAGAACGCATAATCTGAGAAATACACAATGGACCGTGGGTACTATTTTGAAGAAACCAAGGGGCTCTTATGAAATTTAGCCACACGAAGGGGTATCGGGGATTCTGGACCGTCGGATCATGATCGAACGACGCTGATTAGATCACGGGGAAAAGGGGAGAGCTGGCTAGCGGCTACAGTGCCTGGCATGGCGGTCAGCCATGGGTGGTGGCGAAGACTTTGCCGGTGTCCACGGTTCCGGCGATTACGGCCATCCCAACGCAATCCGAACACATGTACATGAAGCGCGGAACCTCACGAACTCGCTAGGGTACCGAACGGGGAGAAGATCACGTCGGGGTGGCGTTCCCCACGGCGGTGCCATGGCCGGCGGCAATGGGGGTTCTACGATATGGCGTTCTAGTGCGCTATTTGATGAACTTGGGACACGGGAAGACGGAGGAGCTCACCGCGAAGTCGAGGGAATGGAGCGCGATGTCTGGGAAGGGATCCAAAGGCACGATCGATGGTGGCGGTGGCTGGAGAGAGAAGCACGGCACGGGTGAGGATGAATCTAAGCAAAACAAAGCCAAAATGTGAAATTGAAGATACCCACGGCTGCATCGGGTCACGACTAAGCTTCGGGTGGCGTTGGCATCGTCGATTAGGCACCGAGGCAGCGGGGGTATGGGCGGCAGTGGCGAGCTCGAGCGGCGGTCGAAGAAAAGGGAGAAGAAGGGGGCTCGGTTCGGGGCTTTGTAGGTGGCGGTGCTGCGGAGATGGAAGGGGAGCGGGGCACGGTGATTTGGGTGCCTGCCATACGGGCGCGGGCGGACCGACGGCTTGCCGTGCATGGCTCACGCCATCGCCGAGCGAAGAAGGAAAGGAGCGGGGAAGAAAGGAAGGGGGAGGACAACGGCTGATGGATGGGACCCAATCATAGTGAGAGAGAAGGGAAGCGCGTGCGGGTGTTCGGGTGAGACGTGGAGCAGGCCGAGGAGCAAGATGGGCCGCGGGCAGGCTGTAGGCGCGCGCGCGGAGGAAGGGCGCGAAGCGGGCCGGCGCGGAAAGGAAAGGGAGGAAGGGAGGGAAGAAAGAAAGGGGAGGCGCGGGGACTGGGCTGCCAGCGGCCAGGCGTGGGAGGGGAGCGGAGCCGGCCAAGGGGAGGAGGAAAAGAGCGGGCTGGTTCTAGGGCTAGGCTGAAAAGGAAGAAAAGCAATTTTTTTCAAAATCAAATCTTTCCATTTCTAGTTTTCAATTCTAATCCAAATTCAAATCAAATTCAAGTATAGTTTCAAATTTACTTCCCTATTCAAATAAAAATGGACAATTTTGTTAGGCTTTCCAAGATAAACTTTACAACTTAAAAAAATACTTTTATTTTCTAATTTTCTTTTCTTTCTTTTCTTTTATTTGAAAGCCATTTTCAAACCATTTTCAAAAACATTCCAAATTACTTTGGAGTTTTGGATCAACACCACTCATCACGATAAACTTTATGCACCAACATGTATGCACAACCAGAGGCGGCCACCGCAAACATTGCCACAGGCGCACGTGGCTGCCAGTGAGCATTGGCAGTAGCAATGCGGGTGGGAGCTTATGTGGGGAGGCCGGTGGCGATGAGGTGGGAGCTATCGCCCGTGTGGCCCGGATCACACTGGGTTGTGGGAGCGTCTCAAGGGACAAAAGTGCTCCGGTCACATGAGTCTGAACTTAGTGGCGGATCCAGGACTAAAATTCACCTATGATGGTCTACTATCAAACTCTATAGAGAAGTTAGCATGCACGAAAATTATTTGCTTATGTGCCGTTTAATCTATTTAAACATATTTAAACGCTACACGATGACCACTAGTAATATCATTTTAGGTATATTTTTACTCTATATTTAAATGTTGTACAGACTATTTAAAACTACATTTAGACTGTTTATTTAGAATTGGCTAAATAGTGAGCGTTTAGCACTTGGTTCATAGGGATACAAAATATAATAAGACAGACAGTGAGTTTTACTGCATAGAAACATATAGGAGTATATAAGAGATGAAATAAATCATTAGAAAAAAAAAAGAAGCCAACAGGCCCACTTGGCCTAGTAGTGGGACTGTGGGAGGTTACGAGGCCCACTTACTCTCAACTTCCAGTTTTTCTAAGCATACGAGGCCCATGTTTTTGTATTGATCTAGACCTCGTTCCGTCTGTCAAAAAATGCGGATTGCTCCTTGTATGCCAGTTGCCAGGAACGTCGTCCGATGGTTGACTTCTACAACATGCTTAGCATCGGCAGGATTCCCATAGGTGCGTATCAAATTTTTTGTTGGTCTTGGTTCTCATTTTCTATCGTTTTTTTTCTCGATTGCGTTAGCCGCCAGAAGAAGCAACAGCTGGCGACGTTGGGAAATCCATCAGCCCTCGATGGACGCCGCTGCACTGGACGGGAGAGCACCAATAATCAGCGATGGAGAGTCGTTGTGGGCACAGGCACAACCTGGTGGCATTGAACACACTATGGGATACAGTAGCTTTGTCGAGTGTTAGGGGCACTCGGCAAAGGTCAAAAAACACTCGGCAAATGCTTTGCCGAGTGTTACACTCGGCATACAACACACGGCATTAATTTGTCGACAAACAGTAGTTTGCCGAGTGTTTTTTATCGTGCACTCGGCAAATAGTTTGCCGAGTGTCAATAAACACTCGGCAAAAATAAACTCTCGACAAAAAAATGTTATCGGGATGGCACGGTGACGGCTATTTTGCCGAGTGCACGACGGAAAAACACTCGGTAAAGTTTCTCAACTTTGCCGAGTGTCAAGACGAAAACACTCGGCAAAGTTTCTAAACTTTGCCGAGTGTCAGGGCTATAACACTTGGCAAACTTTAGAAACTTTGCCGAGTGTCACGCTCAAACACTATTCGCCTAAACGGTTGTTTAGCCCGTTTAAACACCGTGTAAACGCTACACGGTGGTGCGCCGTTTCCATTTAATCACCCGTTTACCCCGTTTAATTGGCCGTTTAGCCCGTTTAATGGGACGTTTTGCCCGAATAATGGCTTGGTAGGTGACCGATTGTTTACCGTTTAGCGTTTAGGAAAACACTTCGCTCAAAACACTCGGCAAACAAGTGCGCAACGACCAGATTTTATGGTCACTTTGCCGAGTGTCCATTAGAATACACTCGGTAAAACCAACACACTCGGCAAAGAAGGTTGCCAGATAATAGAAAATGGCCTCTTCGCCGTGTGTTTTGCCTTGACACTCGACAACTCCTCTCTTTGCCGAGTGTTACACTCGGCAAAGCGACCAAGACCCCCCCTTTTTTTACTAATCTGTCACGTATAACGGACCCCTCTCAATTCACAATAAACCATGACAATTCACAATAAAACATCATCACAGGCATAATAAATCATCATCATAATTCGCAATAAACCATCATCACAAGTCACAATAAACCATCATCACAATTTACAATAAACCATCATCACAAGTCACAACTAAGTCACAATAAGCCACAAATGCAAATGCAATCACTACGGAGGCCCTTGGAACCTCTGCGACAAATCCGGGTCTTGAGACTGATTATTTGATGCCGCCGATTGATTCTGCACAAAAGAGAAGTATTCGAAATACTGTTAGCTTCCTTTTTAAGTTGCAGGAAAATGATATATAGGTTAGTACTAACAACTCTAGCAATGTTTACTGACAATAAAACATATATATTTTTATTAAATTCAACATGATAATAGATTCAATTGCCTTCGCTACATTAACTGAGCCATCTAGATTCAACTGCTGCTGCAAGTTACAACATGGTGTTAAGCATAGCTTGTTAATTTCGAGCAATTTATATCAAAAAAACAAATCTACTTGCATCCACCAGCGAGTAGCTAGCTAGCTGGTCCATGAAAAGCAGTAAAATACTTGCAGATTTATATCAAGAAAAGCAGTAAAATACTTGCAGATGTAATGCAGTAGCTAGCTGGTCCACCAGCGAGTAGCTAGCTAGCTGGTCCATGAAAAGGAGTAAAATACTAGCTGGTCCATGAAAAGCAATTTATATCAAAAAAACAAATCTACTTGCAGACACAATGAGCTATATCAGCAGTAAATGTTTCATTTGACGCTAAGTGCATACTGAAGAAATACATGCTTGTGAAACTTACAGTCATGCATATAACGTAAACGTTTGTTGTGGTTGGTTTCTGTTCATCTTTCTTGTAAGAAGTCATTATTTTCCGGTTCTTTTATTTATATATGATCCCTGAAATACTGTTTACTTTAGCATTATGTGTTGATATGAAGTTTCAAGAACTGAAATTTTTGCATGTGATGAAAACAACAGGCTGCAAGCAACTCCTCCCAGAATGTGGAGCTCATGCTGCAGGAGACCAGCACCCACCCTAATGGCGGGAGCCTTGTGGTGTTTGCGACTGTGGATGTGGATGCCATCCAAGTGACGATGAGTGGCGAGGACCCTTCCTACATCCTCCTTCTCCCCCTGGGCTTTGCCATCTTCCCAGCCACCAACCCTTCGCCAACAGCAACCAGCACAAGCTCCAGCAATGGCGAAAGCAGCCCAAGTAACATAGATGAGCCTGCCAATGGCTGCCTCCTCACTGTCGGCATGCAGGTGCTAGCTAGCGCGGTGCCCTCAGCTAAGGCTGTGTTTAGTTCACGAAATTTGGGAATTTGGCTACTGTAGCACTTTCGTTTTTATTTGGCAATTAGTGTTCAATCATGGACTAATTAGGCTCAAAACGTTCGTCTCACGATTTCCAACCAAATTGTGCAATTAGTTTTTTTCGTCTACATTTAATGCTCCATACACGTATCGCAAGATTCGATGTCATGGCTACTGTAGCACTTTTTTGAAAACTTTTTGGGAACTAAACACAGCCTAAGCTGAATCTCTCCAGCGTCACTGCAATCAACAGCCATGTCTGCAACGCCATCCACCAGATTACAACCGCACTCAAAGGCCAAGGCGCTAGGGTGAGCGGGTTTGAACTGGTGGCTGCTGCTGGCTCCGACTAGTAGGAAGAGTGGGAACAGAGGAGAGCATGTCCATGCAGATCAAAATGCCTTCCAAGTCCGGTTATTTTTGCTAACAAACATATCGCAGGTGCAAGCAAGGATTTGATAAGAGCCCGAAACATATCGCAGGTGCAAGCGTCAAATGAAACATTGAGACCAACCACAACAAACATTCAATCTGCAGTTTAAGGTGTCAAGTGACTCACATGAGTAGTTGTGGGTGGCTGAGGTGAAGGGAATAGCATCGGTGGCGGTGGCAAAGGTTGACCCATACTCGATGCAAAATTCTGCATGTATTAGAATAATAAGCATTTGATCATGATATAGCTAATAAATCAGTATTATGGTGACATAAAGGCACTTGAAACACCTAACTATATTTATCTGCTAGAGGCATCCTCACTTAATAGTAGAAGTGCTTAGACTGAGCAGGAGCTTAGTAGCTACTTATCACATGTTCACTCTTTAACAATTTTTCTGTACATGCAGTGTATTATTGTTCATGGCAGTGTAACCAAAGCAAGAATATAAGATAGTTATAAGTCCAAGAACAAGAGACAGGGAGACATGATGCCAAAAATGAAGACAACTTTTACTGGGCTGCATTTCGAGTTGCTATGCCGTCTGGACAAGATCTGTCTGAACTACACAAGCTTCATTGGCCAAACAGTATTCCTCAACAATGTTTTGAGACACTAGTGGCACTAGCATGCTGGCAGTTATGGAAGCGAAGGAATGCAGTTATCTTTAGAAACGAGAGGCCTTCACTGCATCAACTTCCTACTTTAGATTTCGGGAAAAGGAATCTAGTTGAGATGCTATAACTCCTGAACTCTTTTATTATGTTTTATATATAGGCATGCGCACATAGCAATTATCAATCCAAAGCTAGACTAAAAATTGTTAAATCCTTGGGTGCCTACAATTATATGGAGCATTTAGAAAATCTTACCGGGGCAGAGGATACTGTGGGGAGCCGGAGGTCGGGGGCGGGACGGGGCGCCCAGGGCGGGATGCACCGGGGCGGGACGCGTCGGGGCGGGCGGCGCAGGTGGCGGGGCGGGGCGCCGAGGGCGGGCGGCGCTGGGGCGGGATGCGCCGGGGGTGGGCGGCACTGTGGGCAGGGCGGGGCGGGGCGCCGAGTGCGGGACGCGCGGGGGTGGGCTGCGCCGAGGGCGGGGCAGCGATGCCGCATCGGTGGCAGGGCGCGGTGGGGAGGGGAGGCAGCGGGGGGTGGCGGCGTGCGGTGTGGCGTGTGTGTGAAGGGTGTGTTGTGTGCGCGAGGGTGAGGGCCGCTGGGGTCATATGAAGGGATATGGCGAGTGACGAGATCTGGGGCACTCGACATTATTATTTTTTTATTTTCATTACGGCCCGATACTGTGCAGTGGGGCCGGTAGACGAAGTTGCCGAGTGTCCCCTATATGACACTCGGCAACTATTCTTTTCGTCGAGTGTCAGCTAGAAAACACTCGGCAAAATAAATTAATATTTCATGCTCCCCCGTCCTCCTTCATAGCGTGTTCTACTAAATTTGTTACGATGAAATTTAAAAATACCTTGTCAAATTCACTCAACAATGCATATTTGATTTTTCTACGAATATTAATCTATTATTTCATGCAATTATAGCTCAAATTCAATTTATATCAATTAAAATTCTATAATTGCAGTTAATAAATTAAAATTATGAAATAGATCCGAAAAATTACCAAAATTTGACGTGAACCAATCTATGTTGTCTATTGCCTATACAAAAACTTTTGAAGGCAAACCTCAATTCAACTGTCACTTTGACTTCAAATCTTATCGGATCCTTCTCAACGCTATGATTCTTCTTCGGAGATGCTTCGGTTTGTAAAGATCGTACGTGATAAATTGTGCGAAACCTTCTCAATTTTTTCCACAGTCTCCACGTATGATATCATGAGATTTTAACAAATCTCGTGATTTTCAGACTTTGTTTGCTTTTTTTAGAATTTAAAAACCATTCGGCCACACGTTCGTGGTCGTGTTTCCTGAACAAAATGTTCAAAAATTCTTTTCATTTCCTGAGTAAGGCCCCAAAATAGACTCAATAACATGAATATGATTTCTCCACTCAATTTATTCCATTATTTGAATCACTTTCAGTTCAAATTTGACTTAAACCGAAAAATTCCTCTAAATGCAATAAATTAATTAAATATAGCAAACAGATCGAGAAATATGCCAAATTTTAACATGTAGTACCACATGTTGTATGTGGAGAGTAGAAAAAGTTTGGAGGGCAGGAGAGGAAAAAATTATTATTTTGCCGAGTGCTAATAAAAAACACTCGGCAACATCATTTTGCCGAGTGTAAAAAAACAACACTCAACAAAAATATCAGTTTGCCGAGTGTCAATAAAAAACATTCGGAAAACATTGGCTTTGCCGAGTGTCTTTAACGGACACTCGGTAAAGTTATAACGGCAGGGCGGCGCACCCAACGGCCGTCACATGGCCGCCGCACGCCCAGCGCACGTGCATCTACTTTGCCGAGTGTTTCGTTGTAGTTTACCAAGTGTTTTTTATTAGACACTTGGTAAAGTTGGTTTTTGCCGAGTGCTATAGGTTTACCGAGTGTTGCATTAAAAACACTCGGTAAATCGGATGTTTGCCGAGTGCCCAATGTAATGCACTCGGCAAACCGTCAGGCACTCGGCAATTCTACTGTTTCCGGTAATGACAGTTGTGCAATAGGGATGGAGCCAGCGAGGGGCAGCACATGCCTTAGTAAATATATATAGTGCTATTAAAATTTGGAGGTTGAAAAGGAGAACACTGGGAATGTTTTTATAGGTGTTAGTGTGGGTTTGTGGTTGTATAGCTGTCTGTATTTTTTTAAAAGAAAAACAAGACAAGATACGGATAAATATTTGCACTTACGATGAACCGGATAACTAGGACAGCTTGAAGATCGTACAGAACCGCACGGACAATCTAGCAGTTGCTGTAACAATTTTTCCATGCATAACTAGTCGAACACTTGAGGACTCCTCTTATCTAGTGACAGAAATCAAACAAAAATGTCACTCCTCGATGAATTATTCACCGCCAATTGTTAGAAACATCGCCGTAGAAAAAAGAAGGTGACGATGGCAGTGCTAACTGCCAAGGCCGGCCTCGATCAGTGTATTAGGAGCAGGCAATGGAAGACGACACGGGCTTGAAGCCGAACTGGCCAGACGGCGAGGCGTAGGAGAACTTGACGACGCACTCGGAGCCGATGCCGATGGGGCGCCCGCCGTTGAGGGTGCAGAGCTTGCCGTCGCCGTCGACGCTGAGAACGCCCGCCGGGTCGACCGCCACGGAGGAGCTGAACCCACCGCACGCCAGCCTGACGTTCGCCTGCGTGCAGATGCACCGGTTCTCCACCGTCACCGCGTAGACGTTGGCCTTCGATGGCACCTTGGTCTGCGTCACGGCGAGGTCTGAAAGGCTGCAGTAACCTGCGTTTCCTGCTCGCTCAAACAAAAAGGATTACATGAGAGAGGGTCAATGAGGGGTAGCGAAAGAGAGAGCCGCTGTTTGGGGAAGAAGAGGATATACCTGGGTTGCAAAGGCTGAACAGCAGCAGCAAGAACGCGGTGTTCTTCGTCATCAGCAAGGTCTCCATTTGTGCTCTTTCTCTGTGGTTTCTGTGCGGAATCTATCTTAGCCACCTATTTATACATCAGCTGCCAACGTGGTTTCAGAATACACGAAGATCTCGGAACTGCAGCACTACTGGATTCAGGTTGTTCGCCGAGTGCATGAGGCACTCGGCAAAGGACAGATTGTACTGCGACACTCGGCAAAGAACACACGGCAAAAAATTGATCGGCAAAGCCCTCTTTGTCGAGTGTCTTTTATCGGGCACTCTGCAAAGGCTTTGCCGAGTGCCCCGGGGACACTTGGCAAAGAAAAACAACCATCACGGCGCCAGTCCCGTTGACGGTCACTTTGCCGAGTGCCAACCCGGCAGGCACTCGGCAAAGATTTTTTATTTTTTTTAAAAAAATTTCTTTGCCGAGTACCAACCCTTCAAGCATTCGGCAAAGAGTTTTTATTTTTATTTTTTACAAAATTTCTTTGCCGAGTGCCAACCTTCAGGCACTCGGCAAAGTTTTTTTATATTTTTTTAAAATTTCTTTGCCGAGTGCCCCCTATCCGGCACTCGGCAAAGTTTGATTTTTTTTAATTTCTTTGCCGAGTGCCCTCTGCCTGGCACTCGGCAAAGTTTATTTTTTTTTAAAAAAATTCCTTTGCCGAGTGCCCTAAGTCCGGCACTCGGCAAAGTTTGAATTTTTTTTTTAAAATTTCTTTGCCGAGTGCCCTTTGTCCGGCACTCGGCAAAGTTTGATTTTTTTTAAAAATTTCTTTGACGAGTGCCCTCTGTCCGGCACTCGGCAAAGTTTGAATTTTTTTTTAAATTTCTTTGCCGAGTGCCATGGTCACAGCACTCGGCAAAGCTGGAAAAATAGTTTTCTGGACACCAATTTTTCTAGCTTTGCCGAGTGCTGTGACCATTGCACTCGGCAAAGGGGTCCTTTGCCGAGTGCAACACTCGGCAAAGTGACCCAAAACTGCAATTTTTTTTTACATTCCATCATGACAAATAAATTCATACAAACATATATCACATATACATCTCATTCATCACATATATATCTCATCCATCACATATATATCTCATCCATCCACACATCTATCCGCACATATCACATCCATCACAATATATATCACATATATAATAATAAGTGCTCAAGTCAATCCAAATAAATACACAAGTCCATCAAAGTCCACAAGTGCATCACAAGTATATCACAAAGTGAACAACAAATGAAAAAAATACAACGTGCACTCATCTCGGCCAAGGCGATTGTGGTGAAGGCCCAGCTCCATCATACGGAGGTGCATGAGGTGAATTATTCGAACCACCATCAGATGGAGACTGCACAAAGGAGAAAAGATTGCATGTGAGACAAGATTATTTGGATAGTTAATCTAGAAAGGTAGAGGCCATACAAGCAAAGCACAAGCGAAAGTAAAAAACTTTCATACTCACAGGAGTAGCTGTAGCTGCAGGACGCGGAGGTGGAGGTGAAATCAACAGCCCAGGTGGCAGAGAGAAGCCCACACGTTGCCCAAGTCCTTATTGGAACTCCGTAATGTCCGTTAGCCTCTGCGCCTGGGCCTGCCGCTCGGCCCGCTCAGCCTCCAGCCAGACTGCCATCCTCTGCTGTCCAGCCTCCAGCTCCTGACGTTGCCTCATTTCTTGTTCCAGCCGGGCCTACAATATTTCACTCTAATGTTTCAGTAATGCAAAGTTAATTAAGGTGTGTAAAGATCAATGTATGACGAGTAAAATAGGAATAACCTCGAGTGCGTCGACCCGGTGCTGTGCAGCGGTCGGCCGTGTGCGAATGGCCGGGCTCTCGCTTGTGCTCCGTGCTCAGATCTGGGAGAGAGAGAGGGAGTAGAGGCCGTGTTGATGACGCCGTGGCCAAGCCAGAACCGCCCATGCTTCTTGCCTTGCCCCGCCCTCATGACGGCCTCTCCATCGAAGTCCTGCGTGCTCAGATCGTGGTCTGACCCATAGAGCGACCTCGCCACCTCAGTGTACTCACTGATGCGGGAGTGGACGCTTGGGTTCGTGTATGCCTCGGGCGGGTCCTCCAGGTTGAAGGAGACGTCGGACGTCGCCTTGCCCTTGTGGGCCATACACCATGCTTGGAAGTCCGAGCAAGCCTGGCCACTATGTGACGCCGACTGGGAGAAAGACAACACGATGATTAGAAATAGGCAGAACTGAGCGTCACAATAGATAAATGAATTCGCGTACCCATGCTTGTTTATATCCGGCGAGGTTGCGGCTGCCTTGATAGTGTGCTGGACCTTGCATCTACAAACGACGGTCCTGGGCATCCCTGTGCATCTTGAGGTACTCCTCCGTGAACCACCTGTCCACCATCATCGCTCAGCACTCAGGATATGCTTGGCACCACCAGGGAATCATCTACACATCATCAAGTATTGGACATATAAGAAGATCAAATTAGACCAACTTAATCTCAAAACGAATCAATATTGATGTTCTTCATTTACCTCAAGGTACTGCTCCTGGGTCAGCTGCATCTCTCTTACGTCTTTCTTGGTTTTCCTCTCTCCAAGCTTCGACCCGTAGTAGGTTACGATGGCCTGGATGCGCACCTCGTGATGCATGTCAGAGACGAGTTTTTTACAGGCTTTGGTAGTCACCTGCTCCGCCCTGGCCTCAAATCCCTCCTCGCATCTGTAATAAGTCTGCATACAAAAGCGATGTATCCATTCATTATTTCAAGAAAAGTCTACAATGTTGTGCGAGGGAGACTTACCCAAAGCTCTGCCTTCACCCGCGCCGCCTTGTTGGGGTACTCTGCATCGGTGGCGACAGCATAGTGGTCAAACGAGTAGGCCAGCTCCGTCTTCGATGCATACGTGACAATGCCTGGGGAAGTGTTGCTTGCATAGAAGACCTAGGTTGCCGTTGTCTAGCCGTGTGTTACCACCCGACACAACCACCCAGTTCCTACACAAGTGATTAAGAAAAATTATTAGTTTTTTTTCATCATATCATATGAAGTAGTGGTGATAACATATAAAGTTACTTACTTTTGCCCTTCGGGGCGAATCACTGGGCGTTGGTGAGGAAGCGGAACATGTGGAAGGCTCATGGGACCTCACAAGTAGACACTCGAAGAGGAGTTGGAGGAAGCGGAACCCGTGCCTGCCGCCTCCAACTCGTCGTCCTCGTGCGGGCCCTCCTCGTCCGTCTGCTGAACCAGCGCATCGTTCGACTCGTCCACGGGCGCCACCTCCTCCGGCTCCTCCTCACGCGGCGTGGGAGGAGACGGCCCCCTCCTGCGTCTAGCAGTCCTCCTCCTGTCCGATCCCTCCGCCGATCCCTCCGCCTCCTCCTACAGCCGGCGTTGTCTTTGGTATATCGAGTTCACGGACCTATGACGGTCACCCGCCATCTTTGTTCAATCACCTGCAACAAAAAAAACAAGACATAATTAGAAATAGGTGAAGAAATGAACAAAACATAATTACAAAAAACATAGTAATATATGTATTAGAAATATTTGCAAAAATGAACAAAACATAATTACAAAAAACATAGTATTACATGTATTAGAAATAATCTTCATGATTGAGATTAGCTGGATCATAGGTCTCATCATCACTATCAACATTGTCCAACTCATCAACACTATCCGAACGAGGAATGTTGTCTTCATTGTCATTGCCTAAACGTAATCGCTCAAGCATTTGTATGTCCCTCAGATTTCGCACCTCATCTCCAGCGTCCTCGTCATAATCCCTTTCATTGTCTACTTCCATTCCTATCTCTTTGGTTAAGTCTATGTCAAACCTTCCTTGTAGTCCCTCTTCTTGATAGAACTCTCCATCATATGTGTTTAGGTTGAAGTTGTAATCTTCATCGTTTGGGACAGGTAGTTTACCATGTGGCGATACCTTGTGCACAATAGACCAACCCTTAAGATGCTCGGCGTCTTTGCACGCGTATGACGTATAATAAACCTGGATGGCCTATTGAGCCACAATGTAGACATCTTTATTGGATAGACGGAATCCTATCGAATCTCGACTAGCCCAAGCTTAGGGGTCCGTCTGGTTACTCCAGGATGAAACCAGTGGCATTTGAATATAACAGGAGTAAGAGGTTTGGAACCATAGAATGATAGTTCATAGATTTCTTCAATTCTTCCATAATAGTCGAGTCCATCAGTGCTAGACGTAACAACTCCGCTGTTTGTGGTTTTCGATTGGACCGACTCTGCTCGTAGCTTGCTGTGTGAAAATGATATCCATTCACGTCATAACCGGTAAATGACTTGACCCTAACGGCACAGCCGTTTGCAACCTGTCTTAGCTCGTCACTTATAGACGCATCAGTTTGGGCTTTCTGTTTCAAGACAAAATCGGCCTTAGGCCTTCTCCAGGTCTTACCACGACTAGGAGGCTGCATCTCTTGATTTGGTCTATCGCACAATGTTGCTAGGTCCACTCTAGCCTTAGGGTAGTCCTTAGAATTTTCAGTGTCCATGAGTGTTGCCCAAAGTGCCTCGGCGACATTCTTTTCAGTGTGCATTACATCAATGTTATGTGGCAGAAGAAGGTCATCGAAATAGGGGAGCCTCGTCATGCCCGAGATATGAGTCCACATATGTTGCTCACCATATCCCACAAAACCACCTTCATTAGGCACGAGAGCATCTATCTGAGCATGAACCTCGGCACCAGTCATCATCCGCGGTGCAGGGTTTGTCACTTTGACACCTTTCGTAAAGTTCTTGATGTCTTGTCTGAATGGATGGTCAAGAGGTAGGAATTGATGATGTCTGTCGAACGACGAATACTTGCCACCCTTCTGCAACCAAATGAACCTCACACCTTCCTTGCATATTGGGCATGGGAACTTCCCATGAACACACCAGGCGTAGAATATCCCATACGCCAGGAAGTCATGCAGGGAGTAGTGGTACCAAACGTGCATTTTGAAGGTTGTCTTTGTAGCTCGATCGTATGTCCATACCCCTTCGTCCCAAGGACGGACCAATTCATCAAACCCGGGCTCCATAAACACACCCATATTACTCCCTGGGTATCCAGGAATTATCAATAACAAGAATACGTTATGTCATTGAAAGGAGACACCAGGGGGAGATTAAGGGGGATAACGAAGACGGGCCAACATGTGTATGGGGCAGCCATCATTCTATAAGGATTGAAGCCATCTGTTGTCAGCGCGACACGTACATTACGAGCCTCATCTGCTTTGTCACGATGTTTGTCATTAAAGCGGATCCAAGCTTCACCAACGGATGGATGCACCATCTTGTCAGGATTGTACCATTTGCCATTTTTATGCCATGTCATCTGTTTCGCGGATTCCTCCGTCATGTATAGCCATTGGATCCTCAGTAGAAACGGAAGGTACCATAGGATTTTCACAGGGATCGTAAGTTACCTCTTCTGGCCATCATCAGAGTCTACCTCTAGGTACTTGGAGGATTTACACTTTGGACAGAACTTTGCATGCTCGTGTTCTTTCCTAAACAGGACGCACCCCTTCGGACAAGCATGTATCTTCTCATACGGCATCTTAAGTGCTCGAAGGAGTTTCTGTGACTCGTACATGCTCTTTGGCAGAATGTGGCCCTCCGAAAGCAGGGTGCCAATCACGGCCAACATCTTATCGAAGCTAGGTCGACTCAAGTTTAACTCGGACTTCAACCCCATTAAGCGTCCAATGGCATCCAATTGAGACACCGTTGACCGATCGTGAAGGGGTTTCTGTGCCGAGTCCATCATGTCATAGGACTTTAACCCCATCAGTCTGATATCACATGTAGAGATGTCCTGGTTTGTAAGCATCGTACGTGACAACGTGCACGAAATCTTCTGAAATTTTTATCATAGCCTGCACATATGATATCACGACATCTCAACAAGTTTCATGATTTCCGGACTTCGTTTGCTTTTTATAGAATTTAAAAACACTTCGCACGTAAGTTTGCGGTCATGTTTCGTGAACAAGATGTCCGAAATTTTGGGTCCGTTCCTGGATACGGCCTCACACTACACTCAGTAACATGAATATCATTTTTTGAATCATTAAATTTTATTATTCGTACCACGTGCAGTTCAAAATTATATTTTTCGAAAAAATTCAAGTAAATGAAATAAAGTAACTAAATATATCAAAAAGCCATAAAAAATCCCCAAATTCTAACTAGGAGTTCCTGGTGCTTTAAAAGGGCTGCACAAAAAATTTGGAGGCAAAAAAAAAACTTTGCCGAGTGCCGGGGCATGGCACTCGGCAAAGGAGTCTTTGCTGAGTGCCACGAATAAGGCACTCGGCAAAGAAGGCTCTGTTTTTTTTAAAATTTTTTCTCTTTGCCGTCTTCACAGGGCACTCGGCAAAGACATATAAAAAAATTAAATCTTTGTCGAGTGCCGTGCCAGGGGCACTCGACAAAGTATTTAAAAAAAAATTAAAAAAAATCTTTGCCGAGTGCCGTGCTAGGGGCACTCGGCAAAGTATTTTTCAAAAAAAAATTTGTCGAGTACCAGATCTGGGACACTCGGCAAAGAAATTTAAAAAAAATAAATAAATCTTTGCCGAGTGCCTAATAGCAGGCACTCGGCAAAGAAGGACGCGGCGGAACACTGTTACGTGGGTCATCCTATGCCGAGTGCTGCGCTTTTGCCGAGAGTCTGGCACTCGGCAATGAAGTCCTTTGCCGAGTGCCCGGCACTCGGCAAAGAACTTTTTGCCGAGTGCAATTCTTTGCCGAGTGCCCGATTTTTGACACGCAAAGAATTTTGCACTCGGCAAAGTCTCTGTTTTCAGTAGTGCAGGGAATTAGTAAGCAATCAAATCGCGTATTTAATTACCCAAAATTGAGGTTATGCATGTAGAAACCTCCTTGCAGTATTTAGATACCTCTCGATCGAGGGAGATGTTAATATGGAACAGAAGGATATACGTTCCATGTTATTCTCCAAGATATCAGCGTGCAGATCTATGATTTGTGTCAGTAAAGGAAAGCTTGAAAAGGGCAGAATCCATTGCCGCAACCTACGAGAGAGCAGTTTAATTTTTGTCCAGCAATTTTATTTTCATGTACTAGGTAGCATGTCCGTGCGTTGCTACGGGATAGTTAATATTTTGTACTTAAAAACGCACGGCTCGCACGATAAGATAACAATACTGTAAAAATTGAATACCAACGTTAAAGTGATATTTAATCGAAAAAACAAAGTTTATGAAATTAACACAGTCATGGAGAGCGTGGCGTCACAGGTTCACAAACTCTACTGTATAGACATTGTTCTTGAAATGTAAATCTAACATGTACGGATGATTTTCCAGTTGGCATGTAGTGAGTATACAACATCTCCGTGTAGAGTCTGATAAACCATTTAAAAATACCTAGGAACAGCAACATATATGGCGTTTGTGAAATAATATTTGTACAATATAAATTGAATGAAAAAAATGCATTGTATGCGTCAGTAATATTCTATTACCTTGCCTATGGCGTTAGAACCTCTTTAAATACAATATTCTTCGTGAAAGTTCCCTCCACTATTGGGGTCTTCTTATCCTTATCTTTTTTATTTAATACATTTTTTTCCCTCGGCATTCTTTTTAGTATTTTTCTTCTCCATCTTTTTGGCCTCCTCCTCCTGTGCACCTGCAAGAGGCGGGAGGGCAAGGATCTTAATATTCGTTCTTGACGTGGCTCTAGACATCGCAATGTATAACTAACCATGAGAGAACACCAGTGTGGGCAGGTACACACCCACATTCGGGATAGTTTGGCCATGTGACTTGTTGACCATCATGGCAAAGCTCAGCTTGATAGGAAACTGCTTCCTCTTAAATGGAACGGGAACATCTCATCATCAGATGGACATAGCGGTATTCGAGGAAGGAATACCCGCTTCCCAGCATGCTACCTCACCACGATTTCCGCGTCAACTGTATTTCTTTGGAACTCCACACCACCAGCCTTGTACTGTTGCATAGCCCATTGGCAGGGTCAATATTCCTAAGCAATATGACAGAGCTTGAGCTTCAAGACGTGTGGAGGCAGCCTATTGGGGGTCAGACTGTTAAGGAACTCCGATAGATAGTAGTTATGTGGATCATCTACCACGGAGTCAAAACTGTGATACACTGTCTCGCCGCCCTGGAACATATCAATCATTTTCATATTGATCATGTCCACCCAATCGTTCCGTGTAGATAAAATCGCTCTGGTAGTGATGTAGTCTTTGTCCGCCATGTTTGCATTTAGATCTAGAAAGATGGTGTCGATCAATCTATGAAGATCTTTCTCGGCATCGCCAGAGTACGGGACACAGATCTCGTCTGGAATACGTACATCACCATCTCTGTTAACCTCTTTCGTTCCACCACCAATATGCAACAGTCTGCAAACCACGGGTCACTCTGAGCCCTCATGTTGCGGACGAGCTTTAGGTGGCGCATGAATTCCCAAAGATATACGACCTTCGTAGAGAAGCACCGACTATTTGAGCCATGGATCCTTTCCGCACAACAGGAAGGACCTGTCTGAAATCCCCACCAAGGACAACGGTCTTCCCACCAAATGGTAGGTCTGACCGGCCCATTATATCCTGTAGGCTGTTGTCTAGTGCTTCCACATTTTGCCTCTTTGTCATAGATGCCTCGTCCCAAATTATGAGAGCTGCTTGCTGCAGCAACTTGGCAGTACCACTCTGTTTCTTAAAGCTACAGCAACCACCCTCTTCAAGAGTGAGGGGTATCTTGAAACACGAGTGGGTCGTCCTCCCACCTGGCATTATGGACGCTGCGACTCCAGATGTAGTTGTAGCCATGGCAAGTTTGTCCTGGTTACGTAGTTTTGCGAGAAGTGCCCTATACAAAAAGGTCTTTCCCCTCCCGCTAGGTCCATCCACAAAGATCAGCCTGCCTTGTTTGTTGTAGGCAGACCTTTGCTCGGCGTTGAGTGAGTCGCACAATACCACATATTCGGGATTCTGCTCGATGCTAGCTTCCTCAAATATCTCACGAGGAATATGGCTGGTATTGTCGTATGTGTGATCAATATCTAGAAGAGGAAATGACCTTATGTCCTTCCCCATATACTGCAGCATGTTTCTAATGTCTATCAAAACCATCTGTTGCACCAAATTTGGGGATGGATTATTGCGGCTGTAGTCCTCTGACATTGCATCATAGTGTTTTTTCCACAACCGCATCACATCATTCGGCTCGCAGAATACCAATATTGTTGCAAATAACCTTCGTAGGGAAGAAGGCATCTGGAAGAAAGTAGCTTCAGTTAGAGATTCATCCAGTGTATTGTCTTCTTCGATTAGAGCCCTCCTTTCTGCACCTTCACAGAACGAAGGTAGGAGTACACCGTCAACAGTCCTGAGGTGTTTGTATGAGGTAGCACCAACAACATTGTTTAAGAGAACACACAGAAAGTAGCGTTCTCCCTCAGCAGGATGAGCCGAGATGACTCGGCCAACTTGGAAAATTTAGTTTTTTCCTTTTCTGCCAGAATTTACCATCAGACTGCCAGGTAAAATGATCAACAGAAGCATTGCAATGCATCTATACTACACCAAACAGGCTGGATTTGTATTTTTGGTTAGGTGAAATGAACAGTCTTAACAACAACACTGAAATAACCTCCAACAGTCTGATGCCTTACCCATGTTATCCCAGTGAAACCAGGCCTGAGTATTGACATGAATCTAACCATAACCCCCACGGAAAATTAGATTAGGCATCAATTCAACAGAAAATTATCTACACAACAGCAAAAGCAAGGCATAAATTGGAAGCCAGCAGGAATTAAAAATAATGGATCCCTGTCATCGTAGAAAAGATCTTAAAATAAAATAACAAGAATATCAGACAATTGGGTCTCAAAAGAAAATACAGGACGGATCTATTTAGTACTATGATTTATATATACTTAGGAGTTCCCTCTGCATCTCCATGTTAGAGAAATCATATATTGCAGATGGTTAAATTGGGGCACTACTAACATATGAGACAATTGGGTCTCAAAAGTATAGCAATCCTTGGCCTGCTTCCCATTCAAAAATACACCAGCAATGGAACAAGTACCATTGGTGGAATGTATTTGTGTTGAATGAGGGCTGAATTAGTTTCCCAAACACTGATAAAACACCAGCCGGGGCAAGGTGATTTCTAACTACTGAAAGGAGCATGGTAATGCTCAGTGCACCAATGCATTGCATAACCTAGTGATTTCTATCTGATGACAAATGTAGCACGGTCACAGATATGCTTAATTTTTCCTCTCGAACACACGAGCATTATTAAAATAGAGCATGATTAATCTATCACCCATTGAAGGAAAGAACTTGCAGTGGGTTCTGGGTTATATTTATTTTGACGAGCTCCTGAAATGAGGATTGGTCCAGCCTGTAGATACTGACTATGTATAATAATCAAGTGTTGTCATGTATTGTTCATGACGTGGATTATTGGGACACCATAACAGGGCTTCCTAATGATAAGGTTCATCTACTATCTGTCCGGTTTGCAGATCACATCCGAAGAGAAGGGGTGACATACCTGTTGGCGCTCGTCGCCGTTGATCGGTAACCGTCCAGCGGCGGCGCGCGTCCGGGTTGACGAAGCAGTAGCGGTTCGGCGGCGTCAGCAGGGCAGTTCGTAGAGGCGGCGGAGCGTCAGGCGGCGTCAAGGCGTCCGGAGGTGTCACTGCGTCAGCGGGGCAGTTCGTGGAGGCGGTCGAGCGTCAGGCGGCGTCACTGCACCAGCGCCCAGCGGGACAGTTCATGGAGGCGACGTCGCGTAGGGCGGCGACAGCCCGTCCGACGGCGGCGTCGCATCCGGATTGACGAAGGCAGTTTCTTTTCCACGAGCTTTTTTTTCACGGGCGCGAGATTTTTTTTTTTTTTGGAAAAGGATGTGTGTCTGCCGCGATTTAGGAGACAAGAGGGTGAGGGATCTAGGAAGGTGGAACAGGAGGTGTCATGATTCCGTGGAGCCGGGCGAGAATTTTTTCCGAGGATCACGATTGCACGTTCTCCTGGTCGTTGTTTTCATAGTTTGTTTCCTTCCTTTTGAAACTACGGGAGCGAGGTTGTTTCCTTCACAATGAACGGACGTAGGAGCGATGGGTGCGGGATCGCAACAGGCAGAACGATGGGCCCATGTTGAAATGTCGCACTAAAATGGTGTTCACTCTTTAGTCTTTTTGTTCGTGAAAGATATGTAACGCATAGTCTAGCAAGAAAACTCAGTTCTTCAGATGGTTCAGCATGCATCACTCTACCTTGGTTAGGTACCACATGCCGGACACACACGTACGCTCTCTCTCTTCTAGTCAGAATGAGCACTAAAAAGATCTTTTGTACCACAAAATTACCATCATCTGCGGGTTGATTAATGCAGAGAAAATGCAATAGTGAACCCACACGCACCCACTTTTTGCACTTCATTTTTTGAAAAAAAAAATGCCTGCTCTTCGGGGTTCTTGCTTGTGTTTTTACACCTATTTTGAAGTCTAATTATATGTTTGCCCTCCTTTATTTAACATCGTACTTTTTCTCCTCAATTGAAGTTAGAGTTTACCGCTGCCCCGTTTAGAGAAGTTATCGGTGTCAGCTAAAAAATACTAGTTTATGCATGTGAATTTGCCTCTAAATTTTTTTCAGGACTATGTGATTTTAACCTCTATTTTGACATCAAATATTTGGACAGCATTGTTGAAAGGATTTTTCATAGTAAAATTTGCACATATTTCAAACTTTAACAAGTTCGATTGCGGAAGCATGGACTGTTATGATAATGTTAGGGTTAGTAACGTCATTTATTTTTTTAATTTATTCGGCCCTCATCGTGGTACAATAATAAATAAGCGCTAACCTTCAAATCATGGGAAGCACACTAATCTCCCTTTGATTTACAATGAGGGAAAAGCAATTGACTACAAAATAATTTTAAGAGAAAACCATATTGATTTATCAGGTTAGCCAAAAAGTGGGTCTGTCTTAAAGAATACATAGTTGTTTTTATAGGAAATGGATTCGCCTCTGAAAATAAGAACCATTTACAGAGATGGATCTCACACGAGACCCTCCTCTAAATAGGCCGCTCAAGCTCTTGCCACCAACCCTAGAAACCGATGCCCAATCCAAATTTCAATATCACAGCCACCTCTCTCTTCCACCGCTTAGGAGTTCGGGCTAGATATCACCCTGTTTGGACTTAGAGATAAAGGAGGCTTTCTTTAATTGCACCTAGGGTAGTACTTTGAGAGGCTCAAGGAGAAATCACAATTTAAGCTTAACAGCAATGTTTCGCTGTCACACCCCAAAATTTCTGATTTTAGGTTGTACATAGAAAACACTAAATAAAATTAATTATTTTAATATTTGGATAAAATTTACCAAGTTTAGTTTGAGGTAGTGCAAATTTAGTTATAGGAAAAATGTGAATTTTCAAAGTTTTCTAATTTTGATGGGCGTTTGGATGATGCGATGTTTGCTTGTTGCTTCTTTATGTGTTGAGAGTGAGCAAAGTCTTTAAAATGTGTTAGTAGGTCGATTTTCCTTCTCCGGCATGCCTTTATCTTTTTCTACAATCAAATTCTTTGTTTCTCGGCTCAAGTTTTCGTTCGAAGCTTCCTAAAATCTTTTCTTTGTAATGTAAATCACTCCTTTCAGTTCCTCGTTCGTCAATCAATCTCTACAAACTTCTCGAAAAATTTTCCAGCTTTTTCTGGAACTTGTTCCTACTTATCTGTGAGCATAATTTGATTTTACATGCTCCAAATTATCTTATCATGGGCTCCAAATACTTTATTTGGGTTCCTCATGTTCCATAATGTCTATGGGAATTTTCCCTCAATTTTTAGGGCTTTCGGAGTATGTTTCACGGCTTAAATAATAATTCTAGACTTTTCTGGAATTATTTTATCCACGAAATTAATTAATTCCGAAAATAATAAATCTCTCATTTTTTCCAACGCTCAAAGCCCATGTGCAATAATCCTAATATATCCTAAAGGCCCATGCATTTTTTTTTACTAATGGGCTTGAATGATTATTTAGGCCCATTAGTGCAGGTGGATGGTGTAATATCAATTAGTACCGTGTTGCTAGTTGACGTGGAGGTGCGGAATTTTTCTCCCTATATATTAGTACTAACTCCTTGGGCAAAGCACATTAAAACTATCGTAAGGGGGCCTCTAGTTTGAGAAATCCCTCTTATAGTAAATTAGATTTTTCTCGTCCTTCTATCGCCGTCGCCGTCGCCGCCGCACTGCCCAGCCCGGCGCTGTGCTGCTTCCGTCCGGCCAGCTGCACAGCAGAAGCATGCAAGCCGCGTCATGCAGGCCTGGAAAGCCATGTACGGTATGGGCTTTAATATTTTACCTATAATCAATTACATGTACTGTATGATCGTTTTGATCAAATGATTAGCTATCGGCGTACGTATCCACTGGCCAAGCACTGCAGTCCACATAAACCCTTTGCTCCCTGCTGTCATCTTGGTCTCATCCGTCAACGCTAGAAAATACTAACGATCCATGTCTCATATATGAACAATAATATCAACCGGCCGCTGTAACCACCTTAAATGCAGATCACGTATGTGACCCGCCCAAGGATGATCGCAGTACGTACCTGCTCCTCTTTGAAGTCTCTGTTTACCATGTTAACCCAATCCATAGATCATATTGGCGTAGTCTGATTACGGTTTAGCGGAGACGTTCTTCATCCCATATGATTATGTCTTCATAATTAAATATTAATTTGATTAACCTATATGTATCTAGTTTTCTATTCTATAGGAGTTACACTACGGTATTTCATGTACAAAAATGTTAAATATGATTAATTGCTACATGAATATGTTTTCTTTATTTATAATTTGATTAGTTAGACCACGTTGTTTTCTTTATTTATAATTTGATTAGTTAAACCACGTTGCATATATTAAAAAAATAGGTGTTCTCACATGCTACTTTATTTTGTAAGGTTACGGTTTAATTTGCTTAATTTATACTACAATATTTATGAATAAAATATGATTAGGTTTAACTTGGTTTCTGAAGGAAATACAATTGACTAACCTGTGTTGTCATTCATGACTTTTCTTAATTAAAATAAACCAAACCTGTAGTTGTTTCTTCACTTTTATAATATAATTAAATCTTTCAATAGTCATTTGTTTTTAGCCGTTAGCTCCGTTTTTTGCGTCTCTTGCGTTCTTGTGACCGTAACCACGAGCTCCCTCCTAGTACGTTGTTTTAAAGCTTTTGCTATGATTGGTGTATTGTTCTTAGTTTACTTTGCTTGCTTGCTTGTATGTTTCTTTATGCTTGGTGTTTGCCACGAGTAGAAGAGAACCGTACGTAAGCAGTGGAGATCAGAAGTTGAGTGCACGAAGCTGCAAAATGGAAGATAAAGTTGAAGCTTCTCTGAGCAAGTTGCTTTGGGTATAAAGCAAGTTTAAGGTAAGTATAGCATGAGATTTTTCTTGTTGTCCTATACACCTTTAATCATTTAATTCATACTGCATGTGTCTACCTTAACTACCACTAAGGATATCCTAGTCTTTTATATTTGTACCTTGATTCCTATGGGGTATTGTATTGGGTAGCTTTGCTAGTGCTCAACTGCAACCATGATCTTGTAACTTGACTAATGGTATATGCAATAAACATTAAAATATGATTTTAGCAACATGGAAACAGGAGGCTGGAGTGTTTAGCTACTTTCTAAATGCTTCAGATTCCTCTCCCTAAGGACTTATCTGTAAGTGATCATCCGGTACTTACAGTACAACCATGAGAACTACATGGCTCTGGTCTTAGTCTAGTACCTTGCTCTTTCTAGTTTATAGCAGTTTATCGAAAGGGCAAGAGGGGCATACCAGGCTAGGTATGGGCCTCATCCCCAGGGTGTGTACTATGCTACGTGTATCAGTGGCACTTTTGGAGATGACTCCATAACACTTGGTAGATGGAATCCTTAGCGGTTGCTCCGTATTAGAACGACTGGGGAAAAGCTTCGTAGTGTACCCTGCCTGCTCACCTTGGAAGTGTTTTGGAAGTTATAAACCCGGGCATATGGGTAACACGACTCATGGTGAAAGTGTACAACCTCTGCAGAGTGTAAAATTGGTATATCAGCCGTGCTCACGGTCATGAGCGGCCTTGAAACCCTTACAGAATAGATGATGAACACTGATGATACTGATGATAAAGATGCTCATTAATGATTACTGTTTATGCTATTCATTATTCATGTTTACCTGATCATGTGTTTACATGGGCTAGTGATAAACTTGTTGCTACTCAATTGCTAAAATTGTGACAATTAAAAGCTAACCGCAGTTAAACCAGTGTCAGTCTTTTGAGCCTCATGAACCCCATGTTATATTTGCTGAGTACGACATGTGCTCACCCTTGCTATTTCCCCACACCCCCAGACTCTAGTAAAAGTTGCTCAGAAGATTGGTAAAGACAACGAAGGAGTTCTCAGGATACTATCAGAAGTGTTTGGCATACGTAGCCCCCAGTCAGCCGTCCTTGTGAAGAATGGAGCCTAAAGATTAGCTACCGTTCCGCGATACTCTGATGTAAGTATTAAATATGAGTATGTTTCATTATATAATAAAGCATTGTCTCTTGATACTATTGTAATTTGTCGCTATATGTGTGATTTGACTTCTTGGACACACATATAGTTAGTACTCAGTTTTGTCTTTAAAACTGGGTGTGACAGATTAGTATCAGAGCGATGTTGACTATAGGACGTATGCCAAGTTAGCACTGGTCGCCTTCTAAAAATTATTTTTCTACAAAACTACTTTCTCATCTCCTTGACTCATTGAATTGATTATTTCTCATCCTTGCCCTATTATCTACTCTCCTTGATAGCTTCCTTTGAGCTATTGCTTCTTATCTCCTTGATTTTTTTTCTCTTTGGTTTACAAAAGTTTTCTGATCTCACCTTATTCAAATTTGCGATGGCCTTTCATCATAATCCACTCCTTAGGATGCCTGCCATTGCTACAGAAGCACGTGTAGTTTCGATGTTGTGATGCATGCTTGTCTTGTTTGGTGTGTTGCTTGTTTGTCATCCCTATCATTGTGATCCAAAGGAAGGCCCCGAAGACTACACCAACACAAGGATCTACATATGGAATATTTAGAGTTTAGCAAAACTCTTGTTAAGTGGGGTAGCATCCTCTACAAAGCATCGTTGACCTTTATCTTCCTTGCTATCCTGTGCAACTCCCAAATCCACTTTATCATGCAAGTTCATTCCTTCATCTCATGAATTCCCGAATCAAGGAAGTGTGGAGGCGTAAAGATCTTCTTTATCTTTCTCCCTAGTCTCTCCGAATCTCGGGACGAGATTCCTGTTAAGTGGGGTAGTTTGTCACACCCCAAAATTTATGATTTTGGGTTATGCATAGAAACCACTAAATAAAATAAATTATTTTAATATTTGGATAAAATTTACCAAGTTTAGTTTGAGCTAGCGCAAATTTAGTTATAGAAAAAATGTGAATTTTCTAAGTTTTCTAATTTTGATGGGCGTTTGGATGATGTGATGTTTGCTTGTTGCTTCTTTATGTGTTGAGAGTGAGCAAATGCTTTAAAATGTGTTAGTAGGTCGATTTTCCTTCTCCGGCACACCTTTATCCTTTTCTACAATCAAATTCTTTGTTTCTCAGCTCAAGTTTTCGTTCGGAGCTTCCTAAAATCTTCTCTTTGTAACGTAAATCACTCCTTTCAGTTTCTCGTCCGTCAATCAATCTCTACAAACTTCTCAGGAATTTTTCTAGCTTTTTCTAGAACTTGTTCCTACTTGTCTGTGAGCATAATTTAATTTTTAGATGCTCCAAATTATCTTATCATGGGCTTCAAATACTTTATTTGGGTTCCTCATGTTCCATAATGTCTATGGGAATTTTCCCTGAATTTTTAGGGCTTTCGGAGTATGTTTCGCAGCTTAAATAATAATTCTAGACTTTTTTAGAATTATTTTATCAATGAAATTAATTAATTCCGAAAATAATAAATCTCTCATTTTTCCCAACGCTCAAAGCCTATGTGCAATAATCCTAATAAATCCTAAAGGCCCATGCATTTATTTACTAATGGGCTTGAATGATTATTTAGGCCCATTAGTACAGGTGGATGGTGCAACGTCAATTAGTACCGTATCGCTAATTGACGTGGAGGTGCGGAGTTTTTCTTCCTATATATTTGTACCAACCCCTTAGGTAAAGCACACCAAAACTATCGTAAGAGAGCCCCTAGTTTGATAAATCCCTTGTATAATAAATTAGATTTTTCTCATCTTCTCTCGCTATCGCTATCGCCGCCGCCGCGCTGCCGTCCGGCCAGCTGCACAGCAGAAGCATGCAAGTCGCGTCATGCAGGCCTGGAAAGCCATGTACGGTATGGGCTTTAATATTTTGCCTATAATCAATTCCTTGTACTGTATGGTCGTTTTGTTCAAATGATTAGCTATCGACGTACGTATCCACTGGCCAAGCACTGCAGTCCACTGAAACCCTTTGCTCCCTGATGTCATCTTGGTCTCATCCGTCAACGCCAGAAAATACTAACAATCCATGTCTCATATATGAACAATAATCATTAACCGGCCGCCGTTACCACCGTAAATGCAGATCACGTATGTGACCCGCCCAAGGATGATCGCAGTACGTACCTGCTCCTCTTTGAAGTCTCTGTTTTCCATGTTAACCCAATCCATAGATCATATTGGCGTGGTCTGATTACGGTTTAGCAGAGACGTTCTTCATGCCATATGATTATGTCTTCATAATTAAATATTAATTTGATTAACCTATATGCATCTAGTTTTCTATTCTAAAAGCAATATAGGTGTTACACTACGGTATTTCATGTACAAAAATGTTAAATATGATTAATTGCTACATGAATATGTTTTCTTTATTTATAATTTGATTAGTTAGACCACGTTGTTTTCTTTATTTATAATTTGATTAGTTAAACCACATTGCATATATTAAAAAAATAGGTGTTCTCACATGCTACTTTATTTTGTAAGGTTACGGTTTAATTTGCTTAATTTATACTACAACATTTATGAATAAAATATGATTAGGTTTAACTTGGTTTCTGAAGGAAATACAAATTGACTAACCTGTGTTGTCATTCATATGACTTTTCTTAATTAAAATAAACTAAACCTGTAGTTGTTTCTTCACTTTTATAATATAATTAAATCTTTCAATAGTCATTTGTTTTTAGCCGTTACCTTCGTTTTTTTGCGTCTCTTGCGTTCTTGTGATCGTAACCACGAGCTCCCTCCTAGTACGTTGTTTTAAAGCTTTTGCTATGATTGGTTTATTGTTCTTAGTTTACTTTGCTTGCTTGCTTGTATGTTTCTTTATGCTTGGTGTTTGCCACGAGTAGAAGAGAACCGTACGTAAGCAGTGGAGATCAGAAGTTGAGTGCACGAAGCTGCAGAAGCTGCAGAATGGAAGATAAAGTTGAAGCTTCTCTGAGCAAGTTGCTTTGGGTGTGAAACAAGTTTAAGGCAAGTATAGCATGGGATTTTTCTTGTTGTCCTATACACCTTTAATCATTTAATTCATACTGCATGTGTCTACCTTGACTACCATTAAGGATATCCTAGTCTTTTGTACTTGTACCTTGATTCCTATGGGGTATTGCATTGGGTAGCTTTGCTAGTGCTCAACTACAACTATGATCTTGTAACTTGACTAATGGTATATGCAATAAACATTAAAATATGACTTTTTAGCAACTTGGAAACAGGGGGCTGGAGTGTTTAGCTACTTTCTAAATGCTTTAGATTCTTCTCCCTAAGGACTTATCTGTAAGTGATCATCCGGGACTTACAGTTCAACCATGAGAACTACATGGCTCTAGTCTTAGTCTAGTACCTTGCTCTTTCTCGTTTGTAGCAGTTTACCAAAAGGGCAAGAGGGGTATACTAGGCTAGGTATGGGCCTCATCCCCTGGGTATGTACTATGCTACGTGTATTAGTGGCACTTTTGGAGATGACTCCATAACACTTGGTAGATGGAATCCTTAGCGGCTGCTCCTTATTAGAACGACTGGGGAAAAGCTTCGTAGTGTACCCTGCCTGCTCACCTTGGAAGTGTTTTGGATGTTATAAACCCGGGCATATATGGGTAACACGACTCATGGTGAAAGTGTACAACCTCTGCAAAGTGTAAAACTGGTATATCAGCCGTGCTCACGGTCATGAGCGGCCTTGGAACCCTTACGAAATAGATGATGAACACTGATGATAAAGATGCTCATTAATGATTACTGTTTATGCTATTCATTATTCATGTTTACCTGATCATGTGTTTACATGGGCTGGTGATAAACTTGTTGCTACCCAATTGCTAAAATTATGACAATTAAAAGCTAATCGCAGTTAAACCAGTGTCAGCCTTTTGAGCCTCATGAACCCAGTGTTATATTTGTTGAGTATGACATGTGCTCACCCTTGCTATTTCCCCACACCCCCAGACTCTAGTAAAAGTTGCTCAGAAGATTGGTAAAGACAACGAAGGAGTTCTCAGGATACTATCAGAAGTGTTTGGCATACGTAGTCCCCAGTTAGCCGTCCCTGTGAAGAATGGAGCCTAAAGATTAGCTACCGTTCCGCGATACTCTGATGTAAGTATTAAATATGAGTATGTTTCGTTATATAATAAAGCATTGTCTCTTGATACTATTATAATTTGTCGCTATATGTGTGATTTAACTTCCTGGATACACATATAGTTAGTACTCAGTTTTGTCTTTAAAACTAGGTGTGACATTCGCAAATTTTTATTAACGGCGTTTTTGGGTTGTAACATGAGACATGACGAGCTAGGCAAGCGGGGACCATGGAGTCAGCAAACTAGGTAAAAGACATTATGCCCGCTAGATATACTCGGAATGTAGTAGCTAGAGTAGGGTATCCTATAATCTTAAGAGCGACCATTTGGCTTCTCTAACTATAAGTTAAATACGGTGTTAGTAACCGTTGAAAACAGAGAAAAAAAATGTGATGTTTACTTGTTCCTTCCTACCATTTTAATTTTCTAATTCTTTCCTATTGAGAGCGTTGGATCTCCAAACCCACTGCAACCGCCGAAGGTTTGGGAGAGAACTTGCCTCCCAACATAGACCATGAGGTTACATAAGTCATGTTTAGGTGGACTAAAATAAGTTACTAGTTGCTATAAAACGCCCAGATGGTTTCATCTTATATAGTCTAACTTATCACCATTTTGGAGGCTACCTCTTGCTAACATAGTAATCAACCATGCATGTTAATTTTAGTATAGATAGAAAATCAATCCTTACAATGATTTAGGATCCTAAATAATTGTAAGGATTGATTTTCTAGCTAGACTAAAATTAAAAGCATCCAAACAAGGCCTCCTAAATCATCGTAAGAATTGATTTTCTAGCAAGACTAAAATTAAAGGCATCCAAATAAGGCCTTAATTGCTCTTACATAGAATAAACTTTTCCATAAATCACTCCCTTATTAATACACTCAATTAATAGAATTATCCCGTTACATATATATCCTGGCGAGAGAATACTTAAATCAGGAAACAAATTCAAATAGGTTGGAATGGATCTTGCATGCATTCTCCCTTGTTGAATGAGAATGCCACAAATTTGGAATAAATTTTTGAGACATAATAATTGCGTATTCAATCCATGCTTCCACATAGATATATCTTCACTTATATTTTGAAAATCAAAATCGATATCCTCGCATTGATGAGCAGTCTATAAAGTTGGACCTGACCAAGAGATGACGACAAACTACGCAAGATAAGGCAAGTTCTGCTGAGAAGATAGCTAGCTAGGACAAATGGAGGGTAATTTGATGCAAAAATTCTTCGCGTTCATGTTACTGTTCTGCCTTTGCAATCCAGGTAGATGGTCTTCCCTACATGCATTTCTGTCTGCTATTAGCCTATCACTCGCTCTGTCCCATGAGCCTGGAAGGACAAAAAATGACGACAAGAGGAGGGTGAATGAGAGCCGTAAATTTCTTTCGAAACTTTTTGACCACTGTCCTAAACTCATTGCCAAACACACAAACCAAACATCGTGATGTCCACGACCCAAATGATTGGGTGGATGCTCCCTAGGAACACAGCGGGACACCATAAAGCCAACGTAACAGACGAAAAACCAATTGGAGCTCAAACGAAGAAATCGCGGAAGAAACAGCATGCTAGCAACTCACACCGGACCTGTCTAGGAATTGCACCGGACATGTCCAGTAAGCATGACCTCAGAAAACCTACTGATATGGGCACAGTCAGCAAATATCGAACACCTCCGGTACGCTGAACAGCACAGAGTGACATTGGAAGAAAAATCGAAAACCCTAGCAAATAGTGTCCAAAAAATATGAAATTTTAACCACAGCTTCAAGACACCTTGAGGTAGGTCTCCACCAAATTTTAGCTCCAAACTCAAAAGTTTAACCTACCGTGTCTGGTATTTACAAGCAGTTCTCGAGAAAAATCGATTCAACACCCAAAACTCGATCAAATCAACTCGGAATGACCTGAAACTTTGCAGGGAGGATTACCACAGAGATGGTAGGCTACTCCTAGAAAACCATCGCCTAAGACAAAGCCAATCAACGGGAAAACAACAAATAGTTTTTCAACCCTAGAACTTGATTCGTCCCGATCTATGAACTCGTGAAGACTTAGATGAAATCCTTCGGTGGAAGAGATGAACTCACCTCCTAGTCCATCTCAGATAAAAAAAAGTCAAAACACTCTCAAAATGACGAATCAAGCCAAGAAAGAAAAGGGGAAAACAAGAACGCGATTCACAAAAGCACCTCACAAATCGAATCCCAGAGGACACGAGGAGGTTAGGGCCTCTATTCCCAACCAAAATCACAGGGTCAATTACACCGGGACACTAGTTCATCGGTGGACCTCTTGAGAAGAACCTAGAGAGGGGGAAAACCTAAGGAGATGGAATGAAATGGCAAGAGGTGAGGGAGATTGGTGCTCCCCGATCCTTATTTATCAGGGCTATTACACAATCCCAAACACGCCCCTAGATATTTTGAATCGAACCACTTAAACCGAGGGTGTTATGGTTCAATCCGAGATAATCCTCATCCGACGGCCACCGCGTCCTTCATGAGATAGCTTCGCCTCAACGTGAACTCCTTGATGTTGCCATGTGCCATCCATTCCGCCTTAGAACCGTCACCCGGTGGTTTTGAGGTTCAACCCACCAAACCGCCGCGAGTAACGTACTCCATACGCGTCCCGTGCCACTCGACGCGTGTCACCACCGTCTTCGACTGTCCGGGCGCCAAGTCTTCCAGAGCCTCCGCTCAACTTGCACGTCCGCCGTCTTGACTCAGTCAACACGGTCACTCCCATGTACACTTGCGCTTGTCGATGTCCCCAGATGTCAGCTACCGCGGCTGGTCACCCGGCCTCCTGGTCCCTCAATCCAAGCCTCACATCCGTCCTTCACCGCTCCCGGTCCATCGGCACGGCACGTCGCTACTTGACCTTCACCTCGCCGTCGACCACCGCCTCCGAGCTCCATACCTGTGCAGCACAAGCCAAAAGACGTGTTGCAACTCATGCCATGATTAATTCACAAACTCAACCCAAGATGCGAATCATGTTGACAATCACTCATCACAAATCCGAACCAAAAGAGCATGTATCATCGTCCCATTTATTTGCGTGAGCAGGAAATGCACAGAATAGCAAGCTGACAGATCTCGCCGTCACTCAGACCGCGGTGCCGTCTAGGGTCAAAGGCTACACGAATTACACGGTGGCTGTGGAGAACCGGTGCATCTGCACGCAGGCAAGCGTCAAGCTGTCCTGCCGCGGATTGAGCTCCTCGATGGGTGTCAACCCGGGCGTGCTCAGCGTGGATGGCGACGGCCAGCGCTGTACTCTCAAAAGCGGCAGCCCCATCGCCAAGGGTGCCAGCTATGCCGTAAGGTCTCCTACTCTACGAGATTCCAGATCAGCTTGCGGCCCGTGTCATCCACAATCTCCTGCTCCTAGTTTCAGCCCTGGACGTTACAGCTTTAATTACTGTTAGTGGCCTTTTGGTTCCCTATAGAGTTGAATTAGTTTCCATGAATCAGATTCTGGATATTGATTTATCCAGAATTGAATCAGCTGGAAACTGATTCATTTCCATTATGCTTGTTTTTTTTGGCCATTATGTTTGTTTGTGTGCAAACATAATTGAACTCCTGGAATTAAAATCAAAATATTGTTTGGCTAACTTGGATCAAGAATTGAGCCCAGTTTATGCAGTTGGGGTCCATCTCCATAAACAGCAGAGTATTTGTCAGAATATATGAGGCACATAAACAACCCTTTTAAGTTAAAACACGTAATAATCAAAATTTAAACCAATACATCAGTGAAGTGATAGGTAGAAGCACACGTACACGATACAAGAGCCAAACAGCACATGTTGATTACACATACTAATTAAAACCATTCGATAAGAGACACATGACTGACTAGGTAGATGCAGTACTTAATAATATGCTTAGAAGTAGTACTCTAATCACTTCTTAAGCAGCTTTAGTAGCCACCGCTTTCTCCTTTGAACCGGTAGGGCTATCATAGACTCAAACTTATGGGCATCAGAGGTGAGGATGTCATTAAGGTCAAGCTCAATATCAGAGTAAGGCCTTGTTTGATCCCATGTACTAAAGTTTAGCCACTAAACTTTAGACCACTTTAGCTATTAAGGTTCCAAAGAGGAGGTCTAAAGTGTTGACTAAAGTTTAGACCACCTCACAAAAACTTTAGACCACATAAGTGAGGTAGAGTGGTCTAAAGTTTTAATCCTTTTTTTTGGAGAACGTGCTTAGGCGTGTATTTCATTAAGAGATGTTGGAAAAAGGAGTATAACAACGATCTGCCCTTAGGGCGAGCGGCGAGCAGACCAGGGCGTTAACGCACCTGGAAAAACAAAATGCGTTAGGAGCTGGAAAGGCCTATTACATAAGCTAGATTTTGCGACAAGAGCAAGTCCTGCGAGCTTGATGAGTCGTTCCGGGCGAGGAGCAGCGCCAACATGCTGAAAGTTAACGCCAGCGGCGCCAAAGTTTTAATGCTCAACTTTAGGCAACTTAAGTTTAGACCAGAGAATTCAAATAGAACCTCCTATATTGCTGCAAGTTCTTCAGATGAAAGGGAAGCTTTGGTACATCGCCCTTGAGAACTGCAGCAAACATATCCAGTTTCTCGGACCACATTTGAATGAGTCAACTGACCTTTGCCTCATTGAACTGCCAGAAGTTGTTGTTCACCCAGCTGGATCTTCGCTAATACCACCTTGTTTAACCATCTCCCTTGAGCTCTCAGATGTTGTTCGAGCCACATCTCCGTTGGCATGTTCTTTGAAATAAACTAGACTAATAGACTCCCAATACTTGATGACTTTGTTAATGTAGCGTTTAGCTTCCTTGTTTTTCTGCAAGAGATAATAGTTAAGCATCCGTCACTAGTAATTGCATTGCCTTGTAGTATGAAAGAGAACTACAATAAAACTGCAGACCACATCAATACCACAAATGCATAGATGATATAGAAAACTGCAAATTTTACCAATAGAACTTGTAGTCAGCACAGAGTATAGCGAAGACAACAGCACTGTAGGAACAGTATGAAAATTTAAACATTGAAGTATACCAGAGTAAAGAGTGGCTTGAAGCAATAACGCAATATAAAGACCTGGTGGTTCCTTAAAAAAACTATACATAGCAAAAGTTATTTGTTGAACAAGACATCTAAAGACTAGCACTAGCTTATTGAATCAGCTTGGATAAGATAGGTTAATTTGTATAATAATAAATGAAGTACCTGTATACTTTTTACTATAGAAAACTAGAATAGAGTAAATCAAGTGTTGATGGCAATTCAAATAAATTTTAATTTGCTGCAAATGGGAAATTTCATCTGTGCGGTTCTGTTATATTAGTCATGCCACATGTCCCAGGGAAGCATGCATGCGGCACTCCTACTGTCTCTTTATTTCAAGCATAAGCAACACGTGGACAATAATTGCACATTTTATGTTAGTCAGTTCTTCCAGTTTATTTTCTCACAATACTCCAAGCATTAAACATGGACCTTGGAATATATTTATTTGTGCGAAGCTAATAAACTAAATTTAACAATCCCGAAAAAAATTCAAGGCGCATCCCACATTTTCTTGATATTATTCCTTGCATTTTAATTTAGTAAGTCATTTTGGATTTTTTATATGCATAGAATTAACTATACATCTAGATATAATGTATGTATACACTTAGAAAAGACGTAACGACATACAATTCAGTGAAGAGAGTAGAAGCTAAGAGCATGTATCTGAATAGGTTATGTCATACTCGAACACTTTTCTTCTATTGGAGCAAGTAGTCCTTTAGGCTAGCCACCATATGGTACGGTGCGTCAAATATGTCCATGCTGTCAAACAAAGAACGACTATCATGGTGGGACACCTGTTGCAGGTTCTCTTTGGCAAGCCCTGGCTCCGAAGAGAAGGTTCTACGAAATCGAAGACGTCTTTCGTTGCCAGCTACAACTAGCATCTAGCATAGCTCAGACAGGTCCATGCCCATAAAACTCTTATACATCCATCACGAAATCTTCAACAATCCCGGAACCTAGACCACTCTCTCGGTTGGCTAGCCTTATATAAGAGGTCCATGTCTTTGGGGACTAAGGTTTACTCATTTCAAATGACCCCGTTTTAGCTTTTCTTTGGCTTTTTTTTTTGCGAAAGTAGCTTTTCTTTGGCTTTTGGTCACTTGAGTTTACCGTTTTCTTTAGCTTTTGATTCATGTCAGGGATCATTCCTGGGGACCCCTAGGGACGGCTATGGCAGGGCATGGGGGAGAGGGCGGCACCTAGGGCAGGGGGAAGATTGGTCGGTTGGTGTGGATGGCACAGAGGGAGGGAGAGGCGGCGCTAGGGAGAGGCACGGGAGAAGACCGAGGCTTAGAACAGAGAGGAGGGGATAAAAGGCCCTTGGCCTATTCTATTCTTGCTGTAGGGGACCATGACGCCTAAGAGGGCGGGTAAATTAGGCAACTTAAAATTCTGACTCTAAACTAAGGCCTCTTTTCTAACCTTAGCAAAACCTATGCAACTACGGTTTTGCTAGTGTGTTGCTATCTCTATCACAAAAGGAGTTACACAAACAATGTAAATACGAAAGCTAAAGAGTAAGGTAGAGATATGCAAACTCTCGTTGATGACTCTGGTATTTTTACTGAGGTATCAAGAAGCGCGCAAGCTTCCCCCTAGTCCTCGTTGGAGCCCCTCGCATGGAATCCCTCGCAAGGGCCAAGCTCCCGATCGGGTAACTCCGTGGATAGCCTCGGGTCTTCCCCACGCGCAAGTGGGTCTCCGACGTGCCTCCGGCAAGCCTCTCCCGAATGCTCCCCGCCGTCTTCACTATCAAGCTTCCGGCCGAAACGCCGCGGGCGTTGTTCCCTCCGGTACACGGTGGTAGCCACACCATAAACGCGGTTGGTGTGATCTGGCATGACTACAAGCCCCTCCGATGTACAACAATGGTGCGCGCAAGCACCGAGTGGTAAGAGGTATGCAAACCTCACTAAACACTAGGCCTAAACCTAGAGCAAGCGCATAAGCGGTGGTCTAATCAACCTAAGCACTTCGCAAAGCACCTACACTAATCACCTAATGAAACATTAAGCACTATGTAAGTGGGGATCACTAAAATGGTGTATCAACATCCTAGATCTGTTTCCTTAGCTCCACACCTCTCATTTGGTCGGTTGGGGGTGTATTTATAAGACCCACTGAGAAAGTAGTCGTTGGGGATGAAATCCTGCTTTTCTACTACTGACCAGACGCTCAGGTCGTCCTGATCGGACGCGTCCGGTCGTCCCGACCATTAGAGCCACGATCAACTGATCGGACGCTGCCAGCGTCCGGTCACAAGCCACCGAACACGTCGGATCACAATTTTGCCGCTCTAGAACCTCTCTATACTCGATCGGACACTGCAGTCCTGCGTCCGATCAATTTGCCGCCAGCGTCCGGTCAATACTAAATGTGTTGCCGGTAATGATGAACAGTACCATCGGTGCATCCGGTCACTTTACTGTTCAGCATCCGGTCGCTGCTGCTGACGCTTCTATTGCCGAGCCTCTTGATCGGAGTGTCCGGTCGCTATACGCCAGCGTCCGGTCTAGCGTTTGGTCACCTCTATGAGCTCGTTTCTTCACGATCTTGCGGACGGCTTGGTTCCAATCTTCTTGCTTGGACTTTGCTTGATATCTTGTGTCTACTCTTGCGCTTCTTAGGGTCTTGCTTATGGTGTTGATCATCGGATCATCATGTCGCCTTCGTCCAAGTCACGTCTTACACCCTATTGAACTACAAAACAGTCACTTGCAAATTTATTAGTTCAATTTGGTTGTGTTGGTCATCAAACACGAAAATCCAAAGTAAATGGGCCTAGGGCCCATTTTCTTTACAATCTTCCCCTTTTGGTGACTGATGACAACACGACCAAAGCAAGCAAATAATACAAATTTGGAATTTAAAAACTATCTACTTGCTAGGATGCAATGCAAAAGGGCAAGGTTATTTGATACTAAAAAGATACCACTTGTAAGACTTAAGATACCACTTGTAAAGTTATCTTGCCCTTGCAAATGTCCCCATGTGGCATTATGGATTTCAGCCTTGTTTTTTGGTCCTACAAATTCTCCCCATTACATAGAATAATCCATAATCCACTATACTCCCTTTCTCAGACCATTACCACTTGTAAATTATTATGATCTTGCTTTGTCCTACAAGTTAATGCTTGCTTTTGGTCCTCTAAATTCTCCCCATTTGGAATCAAACACCAAAAAGAAAGATATTAGTAGCACAAGGGAGGGTCAAACTTTGTGATCCTTTGTATGTGCAATGGAATAGGTCACAAAATTTGACTCTCACATTATATAGACTAAGCTCCCCTTAAATATATGCATACATATGGCAGAGAATGTAGTTTATGCATAATTGGTAAATTAATGCTCAAAAGGAGTTTAGTCTATACAATGCATGGAGAAAGCATATAAATACTAAAATGAAATCAACATGATGGTATCGGTTTAGAAATACCACATGTGGAAACCAATTTGATTTCAACCACTTGCAATATGTGGTGGATATTTGAAGTATGATGCTTAACTCTGGGGACTCCATTTTCCTTGCAATGAGACTACTACACACATGATAAGCTTGAAAAGATGTTAGTCTCAAAGCATCCAACTTGTAGAGTAACCTCCCCCAAAATTTATGCACACAAGTATGGAATACTTGTAGGGGACATGCACATTGATTTTAGAATCAACCATACCACTTGAAAGATGACATCACATGAATGTGAGAATCATTTTCGAAGGTGATATTTGGGAGAAATTATCTACAATTTGGACTTTGGCACATATTAGATGAACAATTGTAAAACAAGCTATGTGCCATGCTCCTAAACAATTTAAATCATGTAGGTTTGCTCCAAGGGTCAAGAGTGAAACCGAGCAAGCCTACCATATGATTTACCTAGTGTATGCATGACGAAAGATATAAGCATGCAAATGCAAACATAGGCATGAAAAGTAACTAAATGCTAAAAGATACCAATTTGTAAGAAATACCACTTGTAGGAAATACAAATTGAAAGAAATTGCATCTAGTTACCTATCGTGGGGAGGGGAATTTGGGTCCATAGTGTTCACTAATCCACTTGGCAATTTACATGATCCAATGTGATGCACCCCATGAAATGCACCCATACTTTGCCAAGTCTCCAAATTCCCCGTTGTCCATCGGACTTCTCACTTCCCTTTCAGGATCCAAACCTTCTTGGTGCTCTTCATGTTGAAAATGATCTCCTTTGGCACCCAAAAGCGTTTGACTCCATTGTTGGCTTGCTTGTTCACCTTGATGACCACCACCTTGTCATTTTTCTTCTTCTTCAAGAGATACGGTGTGGAGACCTTTCTGTCCACCTTGTTGGTGTAGGTGTTGGAGAGCTTGCTTGTTTGCTTCTTCTCTTTCTTCTTTGCTCCTCCCCCATTCTTCACCTTGCACTCATAGGACTTGTGACCTTCCTTGTGGCACACGTAGCAAACCACGGGTTGTCCTTCATCAAGCTTCTTCACTCCCTTAACAGTGTTATCTTGATGAAGTTGGGCTTGCTTCGTCTTGCCTTTCACTTGAGTCAAGTCCTTGGTGAGGCAAGCCACTTCTTGCTTGAGTTGCTCATTCTCCTTTGCAATCTCTTGTGTGCATGTATCTACAACAACTTTCTCAACACAAACTTGGTTGCACAAGAGTGAGTCTAAACATAAATCATTGCAAGAAGTAGAAGCATCCTTTTTAGGCATGTTAAAGATAGAACTTTTCTTTTTAGATGCCTTGGTGGGGGTTGTACCGACGGCTTCAAGATTAGCAACTTTATTAGTTAGCTCATCACAATGTTTGCACATGGTTTCCATTTTAGCAAGCAAACGTTTATAAGCATCTTATGAGCTAGCTAACTTTTCTTTTAATTTTTCACTTTTTCTTACAAGTTGCTCATCATTGATTGTGCATGCATTAGTTGTTGCACTAGCCTCAAGTTGCTCAATTTTAGTAGATAGTTCAATATTGAGATTAGCAAATGTCTCATATTGTTCAAGCAAGGTTTTATATGCTTCTTGTGAACTATCTAGCTTTTCTTGCAATATTTTTAGCTTCTTTTGTTGACTAGTGCAAACTTTAGCATAGTTAAGATTTTGTTGCACAATTTCATCATAAGAAGGCATTTCATCATCACTATCACTCTCACTAGATGATGAGCTTTCGTTACCTCATGTCATAAGGCACATACGAGAAGAGCTTGATGATGAGTGCTTGCGGACTCGCCTCTTGTGATGGGCTCCTTCTTCACTTGAAGAATCATCCCATGACCTTATTGATGTGAGGACTCGGTTCTTGCACGCCTTCTTCTTTGTCTTGGGTGTGGGCTTATTTGGACAAACTTCCATAAAGTGTCCCAACTTGCCGCATCCATAGCATCCTTTCTTTCTTTGCTCTTTTCTTTGATTGGTGAAAATGAGATCTTGAATTTGGATGGGCACACCCTTGACATTGAGCCTTTGGATCATCTTCTCCACCTTGTTGATAAGTTTGATTGATTCTTCATCAAGGTCGGAGGTGGAGGAGGAAGATCGATCACCATCACTTGAATCTTCATCATCATCATCATCATCCTCATCTTCTTCTTCATCTTCACTTGAGGAGCTTGAGCTTGAGCTTGTCTCAACTCGCTTGCCCTTCATCTTCTTTTTCTCACTACATGTGAGAGCTTTGCCTTTGCTTGATGAAGAGGCTTCATCTTGACCCATCTTGCATGACACTTCAAATGCCACTATCTTGCCAATGACAATGGCCGGGGTCATGGTGCTCAAGTCCTCCATGTTGTGAAGGATGGTGATGATGCTTGCATATTTCTTTTGTGGTAGCACGGAGATGATCTTCCTCACGATGTCCGCATCATCTAGCTTTATTAATCCTATTGAATGAAGCTCATTGATAATTAGACTCAAACAAGAATACATATCACGAACAAGCTCATCATCATTCATTGTAAATGAATCATAATTTTGTTTAGCTAGACAATGTTTTTGCTCATAGACATTAGATGTGCCATCATGGAGCTCTTGGAGTTTTAACCAAATTTCATGTGCCGTATTTAAAGTGAACACTTGGTTAAACACATCCATGCTAAAAGATTCAAACAGGCAATTTTTAGCTCTAGCATTGAAACGCATTTCTTTTTCCTCACACTTTGTGGGTTTATCGGGATTCATGATGGGTTTCATCCCGTCACGAGTGACTCTCCAAACACCCAAATCAACCGATTCAAGGTGACAAGCCATTCTAGCTTTATAATAGGGGAAGTTAGTGCCGTCAAAGTGCGGAGGCCTAGAGGTATCCATCCCAACCACACCAAATAGCATCGGCTCAACGGCGGTTAAGCCAAAGGTCTAAATTGAGCCAACATGCTCTGATACCACTTGTAGGGGACCATGACGCTTAAGAGGGGGGGGGAGGGTGAATTAGGTAATTTAAAATTCTGACTCTAAACTATGGCCTTTTTTCTATCCTTAGTAAAACCTATGCAAAAGATAAACTATCTAAATGTGTAACTACGGTTTTGCTAGTGTGTTGCTATCTCTACCGCAAAAGGAGTTATATAAACAATGTAAATGCGGAAGCTAAAGAGTAAGGTAGAGATATGCAAATTCCCATCGATGACTCTAGTATTTTTATCGAGGTATCGAGAAGCGCGCAAGCTTCCTCCTAGTCCTCGTTGGAGCCCCTCGCAAGGAATCCCTCGCAAGGGCCAAGCTCCTGGTCGGGTAACTCCGTGGATAGCCTCGTGTCTTCCCCACGCGCAAGTGGGTCTCCGACGTGCCTTCCGGCAAGCCTCTCCCGAATGCTCCCCGCCGTCTTCACTATCAAGCTTCCAGTCAAAACGCCGCGGGCCTTGTTCCCTCCGGTACACGGTGGTGGCCACACCACAAACGCAGTTGGTGTGATCTAGCAAGACTACAGGCCCCTCCGATGTACAACAATAGTGCGCACAAGCACCGAGTGGTAAGAGGTATGCAAACCTCACTAAACACTAGGCCTAAACCTAGAGCAAGCACATAAGCCGTGGTCTAATCAACCTAAGCACTTCGCAAAAGCACCTACGCTAATCACCTAATGAAACACTAAGCACTATGCAAGTGGAGATCACTAAAATGGTGTATCAACACCCTAGATATGTTTCCTCAGCTTCACACCTCTCATTGGGCCGGTTGGGGGTGTATTTATAAGCCCCACTGAGAAAGTAGCCATTGTGGATGAAATCCCGCTTTTCTGCTACTGACCGGACGCTTAGGTCATCCTGATCGGATGCGTCCGGTCGTCCTGACCGTTAGAGCCGTGATCAAATGATCGGACGCTGCCAGCGTGTAACACCCAAAAATTTCAACTGCAAATTAGTAATTAATTTTGAGCATTTATTTAATTTTCTATGTATTTTTAACCTAGGCTAAATAATAAATTTTGGATAAATAAAATAAGCTATAAGGTTTAGAAACATGTTTGTTGTATTCATGCCGAAGCATATTATTTTTGGTTGAGTGTAGGGCTAGAATGGATGAAGTTGAACTCAAATTCCATTTGAATTTGGCTTAGAATTGAAAACTAGAATTCGGAAAGAATTTGATTTTGAAAAACCTTCTTTTCTTCCTTTTCAGCCCAGCCCTAGAACCGGCCAAGCCTCCTTCGCGCGCAGCCCAGTCGCGCGGCCTGCTTGGCGGCCCAGCTCACCCCTCCCTTCCATCCTTCCCATCTCCCTCTCCCTTCCCTTTCCCATGCACAGCCCGCTCCGCACCGGCCCGCTCCGTGCCCCTTCCTCCGCACCGCACGCATGCGCGGCCCAGCTCGGCGCCTCGGCCCGCTCTGGCCTTCACCGCAGCACTGTGCCCGTCCGCTCCCTTCTCCCTCTCACTGCATCGTTAGCCCCACTCGTCAGCCACCGCGCTCCCCTTTCCTTTCTTCCCCATGTGCTTCCTTACCTTCTTCGCCGCCCAGCGATGGTGCTGCCAAGCATGGCAAGTCGCCGCCGTCGTGCATGGAATGCAAGCGACCAATTCCGCTCGAGCGCCATGCCCCTTCCATCTACCGCACCCCGTCTAGCCTATAAAGCACCGACCCGACCCCTCCTTCTCGCCTTTCCTCTATCAATGCTCACGCTCTCACCGCCACCGGCAATCCACCGCTCTCACGCCTCAATCCTCGACGTCGATGACTCCTAAAGCTCCGCTGTGTTCCCCCGCGACTGTATGTGGCTTCAATTCATCGTTTTGGTCATCCATCGCTCAGATTTCCCCTAACCTGCTCCTTGTCTTCTCTCTCCAGCTGCCGCCACCGTCGACCCGTGCCTTCGGAGACTTCCTAGATGTCATGCTCCCTTCCAATCGACTCGCTGTGAGCTTCTCTGTCTTCCCGTGCCCCGTTCCTTCGAATCATGCACTGGAATGCCGTACCGGCGAACTCTAAACACTACCAGCCATGGTGCCACCGCGGGACGTCACTTTGGTGTGTTCCCCGCCCTTGGTATTGCACCCATTGTGTTCGAGAGCGCCTGTAGATCATCCCCATGGGTTTGGTTTCGATCGGGGAGGTCCAGAACGCCATATCGGTGTTCATCGTCGTGATTGCCTCGCCGACGGTACTGTACAACCGACGGAGGTGCTCCCATGCACCCTACGCCATTAGATCTTGCGTGGACGGCCTTGATTAGAATGTACATGACCGGTCCATCGCGGCTGTGGACTCGGTCCACCGTGCCGCGTCAGCACGTGCCCACGCCATGTGGTGCACCGTGCCACCAACACGCTGACGCGTGGCGGTCCAGTCAATAGCGCGGTCAACACATGGTCAGCTGCGCCAGTTTTCCAGATAAGCCCCTCGGTTTCTAGTGAATTAACCCACAATCTAGTCCAGTTCAAAATAAATACATTTCAGTCCTATTTTTATTCGTTCTAGTCCTTGTAGTTTCCAGAAATAGTGCGTGCAGTCCAGAAATCGTGTAAATTTAGATTTTAATTGTTTTAATTCAAAAATAAGTTTAGTTTATTTACAAAAATGCCATTGCACCTTATTTCATGCGTAACTTTTGCGTTTTAAGTCTGATTTGAGTGATTCTTTCGCTCATGTTTTCGTAGCAGTACGTAGAATAGTTTTATAAGCTTTTTAATCTATGTTTCTACTGTTTGGTGTACTGTTCTAATAGAAGTCTATTTGTACGCATGTAATGATTAGATTGATGCTTGATTGGTAACTTGGAACACGATTAGAGGGTGAGCAATTTGAGGTAGCTGAGGACCAGCAACAAGAAGATCAGCATTACCAAGATAACTTTGAAGAAGGCAAGTGTACCAAAGACCCCTTGTACCTATGAATTATTACAATACATATTCATGCATATGTCTAATTTGAAATACCTTTAAGGACTTTACCTAGATTATTACTTGTACCACATATCCTTGTTATCTAGGGTTTGGGTATGCATTTTGGATAGATGCTATGGCGCTTAACATAAAATAATTGTTAAACATGACTAAAGGCATTATGCAATGTGATAAAATGGAGCTTCTTAGCAACATTTAGGGGCTAGAGTATGGGGTTGAGTACTCTAGTGACTCTCCCTAAGGACTTAATCCAAAAGTGGCCACCCAGGAGGTGTCGTACAACCCTGAGTGTCATATGGCTCTGACTTTAACCTGTTAACTAGATTGTACTAGCTCATCTGTAGCTTTCCGTAAGGGCAAGAGGGGGGCACTAGTTGGTATGTTTCCTTACCTGCTAGGGTATGTGTATCGTGTCGCGACCATGCGTGCCACTCCTAGAGGAGGGCCACATACAGCTAGATGGCTGAAACCTTAGCGGCTATGACTTGTTAGTGCGACTAGCTAAGGGTTACATAGTGAAACCCTGCCACACTTCCTAGGTTGAGGTGTTGTGGGCTTTGCAAACCCCAGCATTGGGAATCATGGCTCGGTGGGTAAAGATGTACAATTTCTGCAGAAATATTTGACCTATTATAACAGTCGTGCTCATGGATACGAGCGGTCTAGATCCTTCATGATTAGTGGTTACTGTGGATGGCTGGGAATTGATATAAACTTGATTATACATTAATATCACTTGGGATTTGGGATTGTTCACTAAAGTAGTGATTCAGGATGCTTAAACTTGATCAATTAAAATTGCGAACCGCAGTCAAACCGTGTCTAGCCTTTGAGCCTCATAGATCCCTTTGATGTACTTGCTAAGCATGGTGAGCTTACATTTGCTGTACATTCAATAAAAATCCTAGATGGATAACAGATAATGGGTATGAAGAGTTTCCGGAGGATGTCTAGGACTACTAGGGAGATGTTCACCAGTTGGAGTCCCTGTGGCAGATTGGGTTTAGTTTTCCGCTGTGTGTAATAATGTTGCCAAGGAGCAAACCATGTATTAACATTATGATGAGATATGCGATGTAATAAGTACTTTACTTTGATATTTTTACAATTTGTGTTATATGTGTGTGTTTGGACATCCTAGGCGCACATATATAAGTACTTGGTTTTGCTATGCAAAATTGGGTGCGACAAATTAGTATCAAAGCTATAACTGACTGTAGGACGATCAACCTAGTTAGAAATGGACGTTTTTAGGATCACATTATCTTTATTTTACTACCTTTAATTTGCTATAAAATTTTTGCTTATATTCTATTCTTTATCTGTTACAAAAATTATTTTATTCTAATACTCAACCTTTTTATTCTTATAGATGGCCTGCACCAAGCTGACACCCCGTAAGATGACCATCATGATGCCCACCAGGAGGACAAGGTTCACATTTGGCAAGCGCGTTCCTGCACATCTGGTGGAGGCTCTGAGGAGCATGGAGGAGGAACCGCCTGTGGAGGTGCCCATGGGGGAACCTCTAGAGGAAGTGATGGAAGAAGATCATATGGATGAAGAAATAGAAGATGGGCCCATGTTTGAGGAGCCCATTGAGATAGAGGAGTCTGAGGAAGAACCCATGGAAGAAAATGGTCACGGTGGTTAGGAGGAAGCTGGTGACCCTGATGATGGAGATGATTATGACAATTCTGATTCAGATGATGGAGGTGATGATGGTCATGATGGTGGAGATGGTAATGGAGATGATGGTGGTGACGGTGATGGAGATGGAGAAAACGATGGAAATGGGGGTGATGATGATCATGATGCATTGCTGGCTCAAGGGTGGACCGTGGAGATCCACTACGATTTAGAGGGCGATGCCTACTACCACCCTAAGCTTCTTGCACTCGTACGCCGCTACCACACCAGGTGCACTGTTTAGTACAGGACGGAGAATTGGACCCACCCTGACTACACCGGCTTCTAGGAGACAGAAGTGTACATCCGTGAAGGGACTCGGGTGAGCTACATCCACCGCGCCATCACTGCATGGCTCACACGTACAGCCGCCATCAGGGACGCTGCTCGACAGGTGTTGGTGGTCAACCACGACCGCCACTTCGACGACATCGCATGGGAGGAGGATCGTTATCTTCCCCGCCGTCGGAGCGGCCAGTCTACTTGCAACATCGCTGCACCACTTGGAGAGGCAAACCTAAGGTTGTGGCCTACCCTGTTGTGCTTGGCTCAGACCAACACTGATTTGGACCGGGCCTTGGATGAGTTAGATGTCATGGGGAAGGTGTACCTGCAGCTTGCCCGTGAGAATGCTACATTGAAGCAACATCAAGGAGGTCCCGATGTGGAAGCGCCAGGTGTTTCTGCTTAGTCACCCCCGAGGAACAGAGGAGAATTTAGAGACCCCAACACCAGCACCAACATCGACCCATAGGTGGAAGTCTTAAAAGAATATGTAATAAACACGCGTAGATGCGCGAGAGTGTTTAGTTTCTTTCTTTTAATGGTTGAACAATTGATACTTGTGTGGTTGGATGATTGACATAATGAACAATGTTTGATTTGGATTTTTGATGTGATTGTGATAACTTGTGGGCATGTCCACGGTCATTTAGTTCAAGGTTAAGGTTTAAGGATAATATGAATAATTAGTTGGGTTCGTTTTATCATGCTGTCCATTTTGTATCATTCTGAGCAGTCCATCTTTATCAGTTCATATCTCATGTTCTAGATGTCCAATGGTCATGAAAATTTTATGGAGATAACTAGACTTCAACATATTTCTTTTCGCTCTAGAATCACCTCAATACCTATTATAAATTGTGAGATACAGCTGTTGTAAACTGAGGTTTCTGTGCTGTCAGAATTCTGGAACAGACTGCTTGTCGTCTATTTTTGACTAAGTAAACTTCAGAATCTGAAAATTTGTTCTAAATGAAAGTTGTAGAGAATTTTATAAGCTTTCTAGAAAGGTAAAATTTCCAATCAGATAATAAACATAGATTGAGATATACTCGTTTTACTGCACTGCTGTTTGTCCAACTCGCCGAAAAAGTTCAGAACAATTATCTTCTTGTATACCCTATATATATCTCTTGTCTTGATCTTGTGATACCTACTCTGATTAGACCCTTATCTTCTAAAGATTATATATTGTAGACATATGAGACTTATATGATGTATCTACAGATGGTGAACACCAGGAGGAACAACCAGGGAGGCGAGGACCTACCACCACCACCTCCTGTCACTATGGAGCAGCTGATGATGATGCAAACCTAGTTGCTTCAGCAGATGGTTCAGAACATGCAGAACATGGGGCATGGGAATGGGAATGCACCCCCTCAAGTCAGAGATAAGAGGGGAGAGTTTCTGAAAGGAAACCCACCTGTCTTCAAGCACTCCACTGACCCACTCCAGGCTGACTACTGGCTACGTGCAATCAAGAGGCAACTTGAGATTGCACAGTGTGATGACAAGGAGAAGGTTCTGTATGCCTCTGGACAGTTGCAAGGGGCTGCACTTGATTGGTGGGACTCATTCCGCTTTGGTCGTACTGAAGCTAACCCCATCACTTGGCCAGAGTTTCGCAGTGCCTTTCGCTCTCATCATGTGCCTGCTGGGTTGATGAAGCTAAAGAAGAAAGAATTCTTAGCTCTCAAGCAGGGGAGCATGACTGTTGCTGAATATCGTGACAAGTTCATACAATTGTCATGGTATGCACCTACTGATGTGGATGAGGATGAGAAGAGGCAGGAGTTATTCATGGAAGGTTTGAATGATGGTCTCTAGTACCAACTGTTGTCTCATACTTTTACTAGTTTCTAGTAGTTGGTGGATAAGGCCTTGGTGATAGAGAACAAGCGTCGCCAAATGGAGGACAAGATGAGGAAGTTCTAGGGACAGCAATCCAGGAGTAACTCTTGCTTCCGTGCTAATCCTCAACTTGCTCAACCACAGCAGCGCTATCAAGGTCAGTCCAGTCTAGTCAACCACAACCAGCAACCACAGTGTGCATAGCAGCAGTACAAGGCACCAGCAGCAATCCAACAATGTTCCTATGAGGAATAATGTCCCCAATGCTCCATAGAAGAACGGCGCACCAAAGGCGCCAAATACAGTTAATGATAACAGATGCTTCAATTGTGGAGAACTAGGGCATTACTCCAATAGATGCCCCAAGAGGACGGCTAACATGTAGTAGAACTATGTCCGGGGAAAGGTCAACCATGTAACTACAGAAATAGCTCAGGAGGCACCAGATGTGGTGATCGGTACGTTTCCGGTCAACTCAAACTCAACAACAGTACTTTTCGATTCTGGTGCTTCGCATTCCTTCATATCATATACTTTCATAAAGAAGCATGGTATTCCCGTATGTGTTATGAAGAAACTCATGTTAGTAAACTCACCTAGAGGGGAAATGAAAGCCAATTGGATATGCTTAGCTGCTAGACTCAGTATAAGGGGGGTAGAATTTCAAGCCAACCTTGTAGTAATAGACTCATCTGGAATTGATGTGATCTTGGGTATGGATTGGTTGAGGTCCCGAAAGGTAGTTATTAATTGTGGAAATAGTTCCTTGAATCTTACCACTCCATCCAGAGAGAAAGTTGAGTATGTGGCAACACAGTCAGCCGCGGAAATCTACCGGGTTAATCAATTGGAGGGCACAACTATAGAGGATATATGGATAGTAAATGAGTATCCAGATGTTTTCCTTGAGGAGTTACCAGGTATGCCACCTGAATGAGACATTGAGTTTATAATTGAACTTTTACCTAGAACTGCACCCATAGCTAAGAGACCTTATAGAATGGGAGTGAATGAATTAGCAGAACTTAAGAAACAATTAAGGGAATTGCTAGATAAGGGTCATGTCCAACCCAGTTCTTCACCTTGGGGTGCACCAGTATTGTTTGTAGAGAAGAAAGATGGTACACAAAAAATGTGCATAGATTACATATCACTTCATGAGGTCACAATTAAGAACAAGTATCCACTGCCTAGAATTGATGACCTGTTTGACAAGTTGAAAGGAGCTTGTGTGTTTTCCAAGATCGACCTCCGATCTGGATACCATCAGTTGAGAATAAGACATTCTGACATTCCTAAAACTGCTTTTGTGACCCAATATGGACTATATGAGTTCATAGTCATGTCTTTTAGTCTTACAAATGCACCTGCTTACTTCATGTATTTGATAAACAAAGTATTCATGGAGTACCTTGACAAGTTTGTCGTGGTGTTCATTGATGATATATTAGTCTACTCTAAGAATGAGGAAGAACATGAGGGACATTTGAGATTAGTATTGCAGAAGCTTAGAGAACATCAGCTCTATGCTAAGTTTAGCAAATGTGAGTTCTGGCTAAAAGATGTATCTTTCCTTGGTCACATAATCTCTAATGGATGAGTAGTAGTAGATTCCAAGAAGGTTAGAGATGTGTTGAGTTAGAAGCCACCTCGGGATGTTAGTGAGATTCAGAGTTTCCTTGGTATGGTTGGGCACTATAGGAGGTTCATCGAAAGATTCTCTAGGTTAGCAAAACCCATGACTGTTCTGTTAGAGAAGAATGCCAAATTCGTATGGTCTAAGCAATGTTAGGATAGTTTTGAGAAATTGAAGAAGGGACTGACTTCTGCCCTAGTGCTTGTCTTACCTGATCTTACCAAAAGCTTCTCTATCTATTGTGATGCCTCATGGCAAGGTCTAGGCTACGTTCTTATGCAAGAGGGTAGAGTTGTTGCCTATGCATCTAGACAGCTAAGAAAACATGAGTTAAATTATCCGACTCATGATCTAGAGTTAGCAGCTGTGGTACATGCTCTCAAGATTTGGAGGCATTACCTGATTGGTCATAAGTGTGAGATTTATATGGACCATAAGAGTTTGAAGTATATATTCACACAGACATATCTAAATTTGAGGCGGTGCAGATGGTTAGAGTTAATCAAGGATTATGATTTGGAGATACACTATCACCCGGGAAAGGCTAATGTTGTAGCAGATGCCTTGAGTAGGAGGAGTTATGTGAACATGGCCTATACAACTCAGTTACCTAAAGAGTTGTGTGAGGAGTTCGAATACCTGAATTTGGGTATTGTGGCTAACACCATGGAGTTAGAGGTAGAACCTACTCTAGAACGAGAGATTCATAAGGGATAGCTGAATGATGAGAGGATCAAGGATATTGCTGAACGTATAGTGATTGGTAAAGCCCTAGGATTCTACATGGATGATCAAGGAACAATATGGTTTGGCAAAAGGATTTGTGTGCTAGAACTAAAGTCTATTAGGGAGTCTATTTTGAGGGAAGCTCATGACTCGGCCTATTCCATACACCCAGGGAGTACTAAAATGTATCTAGATCTTAAAGAGAGATATTGGTGGTATGGACTGAAAAGAGATGTAGCTGAACATGTGGCCATATGTGATATGTGCCAAAGAGTAAAGGCAGAGCATCAGAGGCCAGCAAGTTTACTACAGCCTATGAAGATACCTAGGTGGAAATGGGAAGAAGTTGGAATGGATTTCATAGTGGGATTACCCTATATACAGAGGGGATATGACTCTATCTGGGTAATTGTAGACCGTCTGACAAAAGTAGCACATTTCATTCCTATCAAGACAACTTATTCTGGTGCAAAGTTGGCAGAGCTATACATGGAGAGGATTGTATGTTTACATGGAGTGCCAAAGAAGATTGTTTCAGATAGGGGTACACAGTTCACATCTCATTTTTGGCAGAAATTGCATGAGTCCATGGACACAAAGTTGAACTTTAGCTCAGCTTATTGTCCCCAGACAGATGGGTAGACCGAGAGAACAAATCAGATTTTAGAGGATATGCTAAGAGCTTGTGCTCTATAGTACGGGACAAGATGGGATAAGAGTTAGCCCTATGACGAATTCTCTTATAATAATAGCTACCAGAAAAGTCTTAAGATGGCACCGTTTGAGGCGTTGTATGGCAGAAAGTGCAGGACACCACTATTTTGGAATCAAACAGGAGAAAGTCAAGTCTTTGGACCAGAAGTTTTGCAACTGGCAGAGAAACAGGTACAAACAATAAGGCAAAACTTGAAGGTTGCATAGTCTCGACAGAAAAGCTATGCTGACACAAGAAGAAGAGATTTGGTGTTTGAGATTGGTGACTTTGTTTACCTCAAAGTTTCACCTATGAGAGGAGTTAAGAGGTTTCATACTAAGGGAAAGTTGTCACCTAGGTGTGTGGGACCATTCAAGATCATCAACAGGAGAGGAGAAGTTGCTTACCAGTTGGAATTACCGGAACAGCTCTCAGGTGTTCATGATGTCTTCCATGTATCGCAACTTAAGAAATGTTTGAGAGTACCTGAGGAACAACTACCTTTGCAAGAACTGGATATCCGAGAGGATCTATCATACAAAGAATATCTAGTGAGAATCTTGGAAACAGCGGAGAGAATCACAAGAAGCAAGATAATAAGAATGTGCAAGGTTCAGTGGAACAGACACTATGTTGATGAGGAAACTTGGGAAAGAGAGGATGATCTGAGATCTGACTATCCCAATCTTTTCAAACCATCCGAATCTCGAGGACAAGATTCATCTTAAGGGGGGTAGGTTTGTAACACCCAAAAATTTCAACTACAAATTAGTAATTAATTTTGAGCATTTATTTAATTTTCTATGTATTTTTAACCTAGGCTAAATAATAAATTTTGGATAAATAAAATACACTATAAGGTTTAGAAACATGTTTGTTGCATTCATGCCGAAGCATATTATTTTTGGTTGAGTGTAGGGCTAGAATGGATGAAGTTGAATTCAAATTCCATTTGAATTTGGCTTAGAATTGAAAACTAGAATTGGGAAAGAATTTGTCGGTACAGAAAGTGACCAACTAGTGAATATTTGTAGTTTTGTTGTATGTTGTGATCGAAGGTGGCCTAGCACTCAATGGCACAGGATTTATACTGGTTCAGGCAATGTGCCCTACGTCCAGTCGGGGTCGGTCGGTGACTTTATTCCTGAGCCCAGGTGCTCGAAGTTTGCTGCGGGGTTACAAACGAGAAGGGGAAGGATGGGGTGTACAAGAGGTCCGGTCGGCTCCGGTCGGAAGGACCGGGAGTGACAGGAACCTCGGTATGAGCTAAGTGTTCAAGCGGGTGCTTGAAGTCCGAACCTAGCGGTTCTGTGGTTGTGAGCAAGTGAACTTAGGAACTCTGATTAACTTGAATCGGTCTGTCCTCCTATTGGAGGGAGTGCATCCCCTTTTATAGATGAAGGGGATGGCTTTACAGGTGAGAGGGAGAGGGTACAGATATTTTTAAGCCTTGTTGCCCACGCCGATGAGGATTGGATAATGGTAGGCGCCCACAACAATGTTGATGTCTTGTAGAATGTTAGGTGCACATGAGAGGTTGCGTTGTCTTCTTTAGGAAGGGTTGACGTCGGTACCTGCAAAATACTGCTTAGGAGTCTCACCACGTTTACCGGGTATGGTGAATCCCGGCGCCTACAACACTATTAATGCCCAGAGGCATGTGAAGGGCTTTTTGCCATACGGGAGTCCAGCGGCGCCTATAATACTATAGGGATAAATGTCGGCGCCTACAATACTGTTTGTGTCAGGGTGGTTGTGGAACACTGTTCCCGCAGGTGTACAGGGTATGGTCCCTGTACCGTGGTTTGACTCGTGCGCTGCTTTCTCCGTTCGTCCCAGGTCCCTTCTGAGCGGGCGTCCCTAGTCGGATGGCCCCAGCCGGCTTAGGTTGCGCCGGTCAGAGAAGAGCGGTGAGTAGAGTTCATACATACCCTAGGTTGGAGAGACATGGGGTCGGAGTCGGAAGTAGGGCTTGGGGCGGGCCTTCCATTTGGAGAGGCCGTCCGGAGGCGGCTGGAGCCCAAATCGAGCGCTCTGGTTGGATAGGTGGGCCGAAGTAGCTGAGGAGCGGGCGTTGCTCTTCTTGGGCCAGGCCTTCCGGTCGATTGCTGGACCATCCCTTTGCCTTGTTGTTTTTAGACTCTCGGGTCGAGCCTTGGCATAGAAGCCGGTCCCCGAGGGACCCCGGGTTTATGAACCCGATAGGAGCCCCGAGCCCCCGGGCGATTCGGGTAGAATCGTGTGGGGGATTTTTTCTTACCGATGGGTGCGCGCGAGCGCACCCGCGGGTGTAGCCCCCGAGCCCCTGGGCGGTACGGGCAGAACCGTCTGGGGGGTGTTCTATGTTATCAGGGGAAGTTTTCTATTTTGTCGGCGGGTGCGCGCGAGCGCACCCGCGGGTGTAGCCACCAAGCCCCCAAGCGGTTCGGGCAGAACCGTCTGGGGGGTGTTGTTTTAGCAGGCTTGTGTGCAGATTTTTAGTTGGAGACAGAATTTTGTCAACCAAGGCGTCGTTGTGCAACCGAGGCGTTTTTAGGCGCGAAGATTGGATTGAGATAGAACTTACTGATCCCGTTGTCGATGCGCGCCGTGGATCCGGCGAGGAAGTTAGTCCAAGCATGAAATGGCTCACTGATCCTGGCATTGATGCGCGCCATGGGATCGGGTGAGGGAGTTAGTTCGGTCATGAGAGAGCTCACTGATCTGAGCGTTGTTGCGCGCCGTGGGATAGGGTGAGGGAGTTAGTTCGGTCATGAGAGAGCTCACTGATCCTGGCATCGTGGCGCGCCGTGGGATTGAGTGAGGGAGTTAGTTCGGTTGTGAGTGAGCTCGCTGATCCTGGCGTCGATGCGCGCCATGGGATCGGGTGAGGGAGTTAGTTCGGACAGACCCTGGCGTCGGTGCACGCCATGGTTTTGAAATGGTTAGTTCAGGGGATAGACGAGACCGAGCCCGTGGGTCCTGGTGTCGATGCGCACCGTGGGACCGGGTGGGTTGGAGTCATGGATCCTTGGCCTTGGCGCAACCTAGGCAGCCGAGGTAGTTAGTTCAGTTAGTTTTCATGCGAGTTTGGAGTCACGGTCCCTAGATTTTAAGAGCACAGTCGGAAGTGAAGCCGTTACGCGAGTTCGGAGTCACGGTCCTAAGCCATAGCCGGGTGTTGTAGATCCTGTCGACATGAGTTTGGGGTCACGGTCCCAAGCCATAGCCAGATGTCGTAGATCCTGTCGACACGAGTTTGGGGTCACGGTCCCAAGCTGTAGCTGGATGTCATAGATCCTATCGATGCGAGTTCAGGGTCATGGTCCCAAGCCATAGCCGGATGTCGTAGATCCTATCGACGCGAGTTTGGGGTCGCGGTCCTTGGGTCTTTGGAGCGTAGTCAGAAGTGAAGCCGTTACACGAGTTCGGAGTCACGGTCCCTTTTTGGCTTGAGCCCTCGAGCCCTGTTGGGCCTTCATAGGGGTCGATGTGAGTTGTGTGCATTACCCCATCCGTTCCTCACAACCGGAGGGGGCTGAGTTTCGTCGCTTGTTCAGATGGCTCGGGCTCGAAGACTAGCTCGGTGAGTTCGCTAACGGGTGTGATCGAGCAGAATCTGAGTTCGTCGTTCGTGATGGGGTCAGCATTGCCCTCTTATGACATTCCACTACTCCTTTACCTGCAACCCGGCAGATGCCTAGGTCATTCTGGAGACCGACCAGGGTGGCCTAACGGCCTCCCCTTGATGGAGATTCTGTGGGCCTGGTGAGAGGTTCAGGATCGAACGAGAAGGTTGAGATGACCCGGTTTGTCGGACCGAGCGAGGGTCGCATGGTGCTCATCTATGGTTTTCTCCCCTGGCTCTGTTGTTTGCTCATGTCGAATGAGGCAACCGCCGCTTCATGACACAACACGGAACATTCTGGTGCATTTCACTGCACGTGCGATGCTTAGTTCCCGAGCCCCGGGCGGTTCAGGGCCCGAAGCATCCGGGAGGCGCGGGCGTATGGAATGAATGCGCGTATGGATGTATGAAATGATTATAAGGAAATAGAGGGGTTCAGTACTGCTCACCTTGATGGCTTAAGTGACGGGGTTCGGAAAGCTTCAGTCAGAAATGTCCAACTGGGACCTGCGCTTGTCAATTGTGGGTGAGTCCTTGTGTGAATAGTTTTTGTATTTAATGAACACATGCTCACCTTGATGACCTGAGTGATGGGGTTCAGAGAGCTTCAGTCGAAAATGTCTGACCGGGACCCGTGCTCGTCGTTCGTGATGGAGTCGGCATGGCCTACATGGGGCGCCCCTTTGCTTCCTTACCTGTCTCTTGGTGTCTATCCAGAGTGATTCGATCGACTCAGGGGGTCGGATGGTTTCTCGACGGAGATTTTGTTTTTGGTTTCCCCAGGTCTGTCCTGGGGAAGTGGGGAGCCACCCGCATGCGATGGCGCTTCGGTTCCTGTACCCGTCGTGTGGTAGTGGTTGATCATGTGATAGTGGTGGGCCATGGGCAGGCCACATCCCTTCTGATCAGGAGCCGTTCCGTCAGGCAGAGCATGTCTCATCGATCAGGGCATGTCTTATCTGCATTAAATGGAAAAGAGAGAAATTCTCCCTCCGTCGTTCTGGCTTCCCCGATCGACACGTCCTTCCCTAACCGCTGTTCCCTTTTCCTTAAGTAGGAGAAGGGAGAGGGTTTTTGTTCCGTTCTTTTGCCTGTTCTTCATCTGCCACTGCCTTCCCTCTTCCTTTTTTACTGTGAGCGTTCCTGAGAGCCGCGGAGGTTTCTAGGGAAGAAAGGGGAGAGAGCGAGGGAGAAGAGAGGAACTCACCGAAATGTCAGACTGGAGGTCGTCTACCATGAGGACATCGGTGCTAGAGGCTTTCATCACGAAGGGGTTTCTACCGCCACAGGAGGTGGCGCACTGGAGGGTCCCTAGGAGGGAGGAGTTCCCGCAACCTCGTCCCGACGAGATGGTTTCTTTCCTTACCTTTCATGAGCGCGGATTAGGATACCCCACGCACTGGTTCCTGCGCGAGCTCCTCAACGAGTGGGGTCTGGAGCTACAGCACCTCAATCTGATGGGGGTGCTGCACATCGCTGGTTTCGTCACCGTCTGTGAGGCTTTCCTCGGGATGGAGCCGCACGTGGATCTCTTCTGGCTTTTCTTCTCCAGGAGAGCTATGACGGCGGGGAATTCGGCCGAGACCGCACCGGTGGGGGGGTTCGCCCTGTAGAGGAAGCCAAGCGTGGGAGGTTTGTATCCCGCATACACCCCATGTGACTTCAACCGGGGATGGCATGGGGAGTGGTTTTACATCCGGAATCCGGTGGAGGCGCCATTTTCGGCATTCACCGGTGGGAGGCTAGTGAAGCAGAAAAGTTGGTCATAGGGTTGCGCCCGCACGGAGAGGCACAAGGTGGAGGTAATCGAGGAGGACCTCCAGAAGCTCATAAGGAGTGGCCTTGATGGGGTGCGGGTGTTCCACACCCTCTTCCACCACCGGGTTGCACCGTTGGCGGAGCGGACACGGCCGATGTGGATGTACGGCGGCCGGTCGGACCCAGACCGTGCATCGCCGGAGGACCTACCAGATGACGAGGTCTAGAGTCACCTTGGCTGGGTGCTGCAGTTGAGGTCCAAGGATACAGTTATGGGGAAACCCATACCGTTAAATGCCTCAGTCGTGTCCAACCTGGTATGATCCCTTATTTTGTTCGTGTTTCTTCCTTTGCTTTTGCTGTTTCTTAATCTCGGGCCATCCGTTCCATAGGGGCTTGAAAGGTACAAGTCCCGGCCGCACCTTCCTAAGGGACTAGAGGGAAGGGCCCGGTAGGCCGCCTAGAAGGAGGCGGCAGACGCCGAGAAGAAGAAGAGAACTAGGGAGGTTCAGCGGAAGGAAGAGAAGAAGGAGGAGGTTGCCTGGCGCGTGAGGGCCGGGAAACGTAGGAGCGACGTCGAGTCAGAACTCGCGTCGGATGATCCTACGGATTTGGATGACATGGTCTTCTCCAATGAGGAGGAGAGTCAGGGGGTCGCTGTGACCTCGGTGGAGCGTCGCGACCCTGTGGCGACGTCTGCTGGTGAGGAGCAGGAGGCCGCATGGCATGCGGAGGTTCCTGCATCGAGGAAGCGCGTAGCAAGTGCGGATGTCATCAACGAACGGGCGGCGAAGCGGATGCGGTCACCGCACCCCTCGGTGGCGTCGCCGATTTCGTCGTCTCCTGTGGCGGACGCGGCTGTGCAAGCTGGGCGGTCCGAGGAGCGGACTAGCACTTGTGTGCTGATGGGACCGGTGCCAATGCCTGGCTCGCAGCCAGAGGAGGCCCTTCCTGCTGTGGGTGCGGTCGAGCAGTTTGGGCGGTCTGAGGAGTAGACTGGCGCCCGGGCGACGTGCGACTTGCAGTCGGAGGACGCTCCGCCCGCTGCTCCGGTCGGGGAGTCCCGAGCCAGAGGTTGTAGTGACCCACAGGCCAGGTAGGAGCCAGTCGAGACGACTCCGTCCCCGTCAGAAGTGAGGGGGCACGGGTCGCAGCCTGGGAGCGGTCCTCGTGTTGCAGGCCCATCGACATCAGGCCCTGCTTTCAGAGTCATGCCACTCACCTTCTGGTATGTTTTTCCTTCTGTTGTTTTTCGATATTCCGCTAGTTGAGCGTTTTTGGAGGGTGACTTACCCACACTTTCTGTTAGCGGCCGGGGGATGCTGGGGTTGTGTGCCGCTCTGACCCCCGTGCAGGAGATTTGGAGGCCCGCCCTACAGCGTGTCACGGTGAGCGAAGGGGGCAGCAGGGTGGCGGCGATAAAGCCTTCCCTCCTAGGGGTGTTGCCTCCCGGGTTGGCTGTTGATAAGGCAGCAGTGACGGTGTCGGTGTTGGCGGCGATCCTGGTGCTGATGGCGGGGGTTGTGTTGGAGGTAACTCTTGCGGCCCCTTCTCCGCCAGTCGTGGTGGAAGAGACGAGGGAGGGCGAGCTCCCTATCTCGCTGGGTGGAGGGCCGCACGGCTTATCCTTGCCGTCGGAGCCAAAGGCGCCGGAGGGAAGTGTGGCCGGGATGGAGTTGGGATGCCTAGCGGCGTTCCACACGAATGAGGTGGTGGACATCTCGTCTGACGATGAGGTGGATGTCACGATGGAGCTGGCGGTGTTGTCGCGGGAGTTGGCGGTGGTCCAGTTGGAGGCTGGGCGCTCCAGCGGTTCGCCGTAGGGTGACCTAGAGTGGCCCTACCCAGAGGACCCATCGAAGGCGCGGTTCATCCTCCGGGATTCCCGGGAGCATCAGCTCTGGGACATTTTTGGGGGGCATGGGCATGCCACGGTGTCCAAGCTCACCAAGCTGTCCGTGAAGCTTGAAACCACCCGGAAGCAGGCTCAGTTCGCTTGGCAGTTGGTTGAGTGTGACCTGCAGCTCACCGCGGAGGTGAGTTTCTGGTACTTGTCCTTGCCCTTTGAATCTTTCATCGTGTTTTTTAGCATGCTTGTTTTTCGTAGGATATAAGGAAGATGTCATCCCACAAGTCTTACTTCCTCTGGGCGAAATACGCCCGGATGGCTAAGCTCGAGCGTCGGGTAGAGGCCGCTCGCCGTGAGTCCCAGGACCGGGCGGCCGAGGCGGCCGTGGCGCGGGCAGAGGGGCAGCGTGCAGTGGAGCGGGCGACTGCCGCCGAGCAAGGGCTCAAGGTGATGAAAGCCCGCCAGGCGGAGACTGAGGCGGGGTTGCGGGCATCCCTGGCGAGCATCGAGGTGGCACTTCAAGAGGCCTTGGCAGCCCTTGAGCCAGAGCGGAGTGCTTTGGCGTCGAAGCGGGTCACCCTAGAATCGGCAAGGAAGGCCATGGAGATGGAGCGAAGGGCCCGATTGGAGGCGGACGAGGAGGTGCTCATGCTCTGAGGCTAGATGATGGGGACGGAGGAGGCGAACACCCGGCTGTGCGTGCAGGTGACTCGATAGGCAGAGGAATTCTCTGCCCTTGAGAACTCTCGCACTGGTACGTACCCTTTCTTGTTTTTTGTTGCGTTGGTTTCTTTCTTCAGCCTGTTCCTGAGCTTGTCACCCCTCCTTCAAAGCTAGATGGAAAGGTGAAGATGCTGGAGCAGGACCTAGAGATGACCAAGGCGACCCTTAGCTGGAATGTAGAGGAGCTGGCCAAGTCCCATGAAGAGCGACATGCTCTTGAGGGGGACCTTGACTAGATCCACAACGTTGCCCAGCTCATCGTCTCAGAAGTCTTCGGGTCGATGCCAAGCAATAGCGCGCCTGCTGTCTAGCTAGCGGAGGTCCCGGACGGCGTCAAGGACCTTGTTAGGAGTGGGCTATTTTATGGGCATCAGGGGTGCTGACCTCGGTGGCGACGCACCACCTAAATCTAGACTTTGCCACTATCTGCAGCGGGTATGCTGAAGGCCTGAGCATGGAGGACATCCAGTCGATCGGGGAGAGCTTGCTGCCGCACGCACGGTTGGTGTCAGAGCAAGTCTCCACCGAGTGGGTGATGGACGTTTGCCATGAAGACATGGCCCGAAGCATGCGTGGGGAGGATGCTTTCGAGCCTGGTTCGGGGGGTAACGTTGCCTCGGCCCTGATTGAGCCTAACGTCGTGCTGCTGAGGAGTGAGCAGCCTACGCCTTCATCGGTCGTGCCGTCAGCAGATGCCGCCAGGCCGGTTTAATAGCTTGTAGAATATAAGTAGTTAGTAAACATAAAAAGTTTAAGTTCGTGGGGGAGCCCCTGTGTAAAACGTTCGTGTGTGTTTTAATGACTACAATCGGTTTTTGTTTTTGTGATGGAGTTGCTCCGTTCGGGGAAGCTTGTTCCCTTTCGTTCCTTAGTTTTCCCTTAGCATAATTTTGTTTTTTATTTCTTTCTTTCTCATACCTGCCCGTTTGTCCCGTAGGCTGTAACTTTGTGGGCCCAGGGCATGGCCCGCGAGGCTCGGCTGCTCGTAACTATAGGAAAAGGCGGGGTGCGATCAGTCGGAATGTTTTAAAGCAAAGCTACGTAAGGCAAATCAAAGGAACGAACAGTCCTTTTGTTCGGGTAGGAAGGAGTTTCTCCATATGAAAGTAAAATAGTACTCAAAGTAAAAACAAAACAGAGGGGTAGCAGAGCCCCCTAGTGGAGCTCCCGAGCACCCCGAGCCAAAAAGTGTTAGGGTCGGGGTGCTCTTATAGGAGTGTTCGCTAAGTAAACAAAGGTAAGACTGAAACTTAGGAAAAGAAAAAACAACACAGTTGTTCCAAGGTGCTTGGAGAGAGCATAGTCATTGTTATCCTTCAGTCAGTAGGTGTCTGGTCGAATCACTTCATCCTTCAGTTGTCTGGATCCTTGCCCGCTGCGCCCCTTCTTCGGTTGCTGCCTCCTCGCCTTTTTCTTTCCTTGGCATGCCAGTCTACCTCAGCAGGCGCTTGAGGAGCTAGCAGTCCTTGTAGAGACGATTGATGGGATAGTCATGGTTGGTGCATGGGCTCTCCATGAGCTCATGAAAGTGGCCTGGAGGGTCTTGCTGGGGCTGCGTGCCCGCGTGATCAGCCATGGCAACCGACACAGAGTTGGCCGGTCGATGGCGATCCTTTCTGTTCTTTTTTCCCCTCTGTGTAGAGGGGCCCTCGTCTTGATCCTGGCGCTTGGCCTTACCTTTGCCATGGCCTCCGTTGAAGCGCGGTGGGAACGATGGTTGCTGGAGGTGTTGGACAAAGGTCCATGGTCCCAGGTGGTTAGGGCTGGGACTCTGGTCGATGTTGCGCGTGTCTCTGTTCGGCCCGAGCCGCGCGTAGATAGGCGGTCAGCACGGAGTGGTCATCAAGTCAAGGTGAGGTGCCATTATGGCTTCCTATGCTGCACTCTGTGGTTGTTGCGGTGATAGGGTGTAGTGCCCCATCTGTTGCCTCCCTATTCCTCGGACGGGGAGCGAGGTTGTGAGTCAGCGTCACGATACGGAGCACTCCGCTTGTTGAATAGCGGCGGTCTCCAGCAGTGCCCGGAGGTTCCGGTGGATCACCCATTTGTGAGGGTCATTCAGCTCGGATAGGTCGCGCCGGAGCATTGCCATGGCAGCAATGTTCTGACTGTCCCAAGCAAACTGCGGGGGATCGGTCCCCCTAACCGAGGTGTTGTGCTGGGCCTGACAGGCGTGACCCTGAGCACCATTCGCCAGTCTATGCGCACAGGGCGCAATGTGGTGCACCGAGCACGCTGGTGGAGTCGGTTGCTGATGCGGCCACTGTCGTCGTAGATCCTCCCCGTGCTCATGTGTGAGCTCGAGGGTCTCTGCATGGGGGCCCAGAGGGGCGTGAGTCCGTGAGGACTCTGTTACCCTTGGCGGCTGCTCCGGAGCATCCGCCATAGCGCACTCGCAGAATGGATGGTGGCTAGGTGCCACGACGACTGATCCTAGAGCCGTCACTCCCGGCATCGTCACCCATGATGTCGAGGAAACAGGTGGGAGCATAGCTCACCATCCCCACGAATTCAGATATGGGAGGGAGCAGCGCCATAATCTTTTGGAGCCCCCGGACGCACGCGTCCGCAGGAGACACGAGGCTGTAGGGGAACCAGTCGTACGGCGGCTGCGATGGGGACAACAGCAACCCTCTGGGTATTTGGTGGAGGATAGAACATAGTAAGTGAATAACAGCATGTATATTACTCACAGCGGGGTTTGAGCAGAGAGTTTGCTCAGAATGAAGTGTAGATGTCGCACCGTCGAAGTCGTGCATCCCGGAGTCGATGGAGGATGTCTCTCCGACAGGTGCTGAGTCACGAGTCTCCTCGTGGAGGTGGAGTACGCTGAGCCGGTCGGTGACGAAGTCTAGGCTTCCGAAGAGGAAGGCCTGGGATGGCTCGAAAATGGGTGGAACCCGCATCCCGGTGGGCGAGAGTGTGGGGAACTCCAACGAGCTGAAGCGAATTGTATCACCCGAACCCACCACGGCGGGGGTGGCAGAAGAATGGGCCATCCGATGACCAAAAAAGTGTTGAACGTACAGCGTCTTCCCCACAGATGGCGTCAACTATCGATATAGAAAGTGACCAACTAGTGAATATTTGTAGTTTTGCTGTACGTTGTGATCGGAGGTGGCCTAGCACTCAATGACATAGGATTTATACTGGTTTAGGCAACATGCCCTACGTCCAGTCGGGGTCGGTCGGTGACTTTATTCCTGAGCCTAGGTGCTTGAAGTTTGCTGTGGGGTTACAAATGAGAAGGGGAAGGATGGGGTGTACAAGAGGTCTGTTCGGCTCCGATCGGAAGGACCGGGAGTGACAGGAACTTTGGTATGAGCTAAGTGTTCAAGCGGGTGCTTGAAGTCCGAACCTGGCAGTTCTGTGGTTGTGAGCTAGTGAACTTAGGAACTCTGATTAACTTGAATCGGTCTATCCTCCTGTTGGAGGGAGTGCATCCCCTTTTATAGATGAAGGGGATGGCTTTACAGGTGAGAGGGAGAGGGTATAGATGTTTTTAAGCCTTGTTGCCCACGCCGATGAGGATTGGATAATGGTAGGCGCCCACAACACTATTGATGTCTTTTAGAATGTCAGGTGCACGTGGGAGGTTGCGTTGTCTTCTTCAGGAAGGGTTGACATCGGTACCTGCAAAATACTGCTGAGGAGTCTCACCACGTTTACCTGGTATGGTGAATCCCAACGCCTACAACACTATTGATGCCTAGAGGCATGTGAGGGGCTTTTTGCCATACGGGAGTCTAGCAACGCCTACAATATTGTTGGGATAAATGTCGGCACCTACAATACTATTTGTGTTAGGGTGGTTGTGGAACACTATTCCTGTAGGTGTACAGGGTATGGTCCCTGTACCGTGGTTTGAGTTGCGCGCTGCTTTCTCCGTTCGTCCCTGGTCCCTTCCGACCGGGTGTCCCCGGTCGGATGGCCCCAGTCGGCTTAGGTTGCACCGGTCGGAGAAGAGCGGTGAGTAGGGTTCTTACATACCCTAGGTCAGAGAGATGCGGGGTCGGAGTCGGAAGTAGGGCTTAGGGTAGGCCTTCCGATCGGAGAGGCCGTCCGGAGGCGGCTGGAGCCCAAATTGAGCGCTCCGGTCGGATAGGTGGGCCAAAGTAGCTGACGAGTGGGCGTTGCTCTTCTTGGGCTAGGCCTTCCGGTCAGTTGTTGGACCGTCCCTTTGCCCTATTGTTTTTAGACTCTTGAGTCGAGCCTTGGCACAGAAGCCAGTCCCCGAGAGACCTAGGGTTTATGAACCCGACAGAATTTGATTTTGAAAAACCTTCTTTTCTTCCTTTTTAGCTCAGCCCTAGAACTAACCCAGCCTCCTTCACGCACAGCCTAGTCGTGCGGCCCACTTGGCCGCCCAGCTCGCCCCTTCCTTCCCTCCTTTCCGCCTCTCGCTCCCTTCCCTTTCCTGAGCATAGCCCACTCCACACCGGCCCTCTCCGCGCCCCTTCCTACGCACCGCATGCGCGCACGGCCCAGCTCGGCGCCCTGGCCCACTTCGGCCTTCACCATAGCGCCATGCCCATATGCTCCCTTCTCCCTCTCACTACATCACTGGCCCCACTCATCAGCCACCGTGCTCTCCTTTCCATTCTCTACGTGCTTCCTTTCCTTCTTCATCGCCTGGCAATGGCGCTGCCAAGCACGGCAAGTCACCGCCGCCGTGCATGCAAGGCAGGCAACCAATTCCACCCGAGCGCCATGCCCCTTCCATCTACAGCACCCCGTCTGACCTATAAAGCACTGAGCCAACCCCCTCCTTCTCCCCTTTCATCTGTCTGTGCCCACGCTCTCACCGCCGCCGGTAATCCACCGCTCCCGCGCCTCAATCCTCGACGCCGATGACTCTCGAACCTCCACCGTGTTCCCCTACGATCGTAGGTGGCTTCAATTCATCATTTTGGTCAACCGCCACTTGGATTTCCCCTAACCCACGCCATGTCTTCTCTCTCTAGCCGCCACCGCCGTCGACCTGTGCCTTCAGAGACTTCCTGGATGCCGCGGTCCCTTCCAATCGACTCGCGGTGAGCTTCTTCGTCTTCCCCTGCCCTGTTCCTTTGAATCACGCAATGGAACGCCATACTGGCGAACTCCAGACACCGTCGGCCATGGCGCCGCCATGGGACGTCGCTCTGGCATGTTCCCCATGCTCAGTATTGCACCCATTATGTTCGTGAGCGCCTGTAGATCATCCCCGTGGGTTTGGTTTCAATCGGGGAGGTCCAGAACGCCGTACCAGTGTTCACCACCATGATTGCCTCGCCGCCAGCAATGGCGGGCTCACCGATGGTACTATGCAGCCAGCAGAGGTATTCCCATGCACCCTACGCCGTTAGATCGTGCGTGGACGACCTTGATTAGAACGTACCGGTTCGGTACATGACCGGTCCACCACGGCTGTGGACTTGGTCCACCGTGCCGCGTCAGCACGCGCCCACACCACATAGTGCACCATGCCACTCACACGCTGACGCGTAGTGGTCCAGTCAGCAGTGCAGTCAACACACGGTCAGCTAAGCCAGTTTTACAGATAAGCCCCTCGGTTTCTAGTGAATTAACCCACAGTCTAGTCCAGTTCAAAATAAATACATTCTAGTCCTGTTTTTATTCGTTCTAGTCCCTGTAGTTTCCAAAAATAGTGCGTGTAGTCCAGAAACCGTGTAAATTTAGATTTTAATTGTTTTAATTCAAAAATAAGTTTAGCTTATTTACAAAAATGCCATTGCACCTTATTTCATGCGTAACTTTTGCGTTTTAAGTCTGATTTGAGTGATTCTTTCGCTCATGTTTTCGTAGCAGTACGTAGAATAGTTTTATAAGCTTTTTAATCTATGTTTCTACTATTTGGTGTACTGTTCTAATAGAAGTCTATTTGTATGCATGTAATGATTAGATTGATGCTTGATTGGTAACTTGGAACACGATTAGAGGGTGAGCAATTTGAGGTAGCTGAGGACCAGCAACAGGAAGATCAGTAGTACCAAGATAACTTTGAAGAAGCCAAGTGTACCAAAGGCCCTTTATACCTATGAACTATTACAATACATATTCATGCATGTGTCTAATTTGAAATACCTTTAAGTACTTTACCTAGTATCGATAGAATATCGTCGACAGTCCCCCGAGGGGTATTCCACGACGGTAGATTTGTCGGTGGGGATGCGCGTTATTAGGAACCAGATGGTGACACAAGGCGTAGAGACAGCGATTTAGACAGGTTTGGGCCGTCTGATCAATGTAATACCTTACGCCCTATGTCTTTGGTGGATTGTATTGAGATGTAGTAGATAGATCTGATGTATCTTGTCCGCTAGGGGACTCCTATCTCTCCTTATATACTCTGGAGGAGGTAGGGTTACAATGTAAGTATCCTATTTGATACTATACAATAGCTTGTGGTGCACGCTGAGCAGCGCCGTGCACGCCTTGATCTTGTGGGCTGGGCCACCTTTCATGGTACGGCCCATGTCTTGGGGGCCATACCCCCATAGCTAGTCCCCGAGCCTGACAGTAGGTGACATAGTCACGTGGTGCTAGGGTCATAAAGTAGAAGACTAGCCGAGCAGGCAGCCAGTCCCCGGGCGTAGCCTCGAGATGAGAACAAGCACATTCACTGCAAGGTGAAGTGTGCCCACTTGGTCCCCGAGCCTGTTGGAAGCTGAAGAATGAATCTTGTAGCAGGGTCAAAGAAGTCTGAAAGCTTGCCGACATCATCTGACATGCGCGTATCAAGACCCCAGACGTGCTGCCCAAGATCAGCACCCTGATCCGAACAGCATAGAGCAGCTTGATAGCACACCGATGAGACGTAGCAAGATTCAAGCACCGAGGAGTCCCCGGCATAGCCGGCGGTGACCGAGCACCGAGGAGCGAGGAGTCCCCAGCATCGCTGGCGATGACCGAGCACCAAGGGAGCACCGAGGAGTCCCCGGCGTCACTGGCGATGTCCAAGCACCGAGGAGTCCTCGACATTGCTGGCGATGTCGACCACCAAGGAGCAAGGAGTCGCCGGCGTCGCTGGCGATGTCTGAGCACCGAGGAGTGAGGAGTCCCCGGCGTCGCTAGGGATGTCCGAGCACCGAGGAGCGAGGAGTCCCCGGTGTCGCTGGCGATGACCGAGCATCGAGGAGTGAGGAGTCCCCGGCATCGCTGGCGATGACCGAGCACCGAGGAGGAGGAGTCCTCGGCATCATTGGCGATGTCCGAGCACCGAGGAGCGAGGAGTCCCTGACATCACTGGCGATGACCGAGCACCGAGGAGGAGGAGTCCTCAGCATCGTTGGCGATGTCCGAGCACCGAGGAGCGAGGAGTCCCCAGCGTCGCTGGCAATGACCGAACACCGAGGAGCGAGGAGTCCCTGACATCGCTGGTGATGACCGAGCACCGAGGAGCGAGGAGTCCCTGGCATCGCTGGCGATCACCGAGCACCGAGGAGCGACGAGTCCCTGGCGTCACTAGCGATGGTGTTCGAGCACCGAGGAGTCCTAGGCGAAGCTGGCGAGGTCCGAGCACCGAGGAGGCCCCGGCGTAGGTGGCAACATCCGTGCGGTGAAGTGTGCCCACTTAGTCCTCAAGCACGAAGAATCTGAGCGCTGAGGAGCAACCGGGGTAGTTGGCGATGAAGCACGAGCGGCAAACAGTCTGATCAACTGGTCAGCGATGGAGTCCATGAACCAAGCAGTCTGACCAGTTGATCGGTGGAGAAGTCCGAGCACCAGGTGATCCGATCACCTGGACGATCATCCTACAATACAAACATGTAGAACGGGTAGTACATGATGTAAAATTAGATGAACTCTATAGAAAACATTACGTATGTAGCTCGGCGATCAGTTGGTGTGAAAATATATTTATATTTAATATAAACCACCCGAACAGTTAGTGTGTAGCTGAGTCTCCAGCCCTAACTAGCCCATTAACCATAACATCAAGCACGGAGCCCATGCACGTGTAGGAGGAACAGGCGTCGCTAAGGAGCCGCTGTCGACCACCCATAACGCAGAGCACGGAGCCCGTAGCACGTGTAGGGAGGAGCCAGAGACAGCGCCGTCTCTAGAGGCGTCAGAGCATCAACATGACTGTTCGGGGGTTCGAAAAATCGTTTGAAGAGCAAATATGGAGAAAATAGTTTGAAGAAACATTATGGCGATATACAAAGATTGGAGAATATTTAGAAGAATATTAAAACGTGACTTAGCTTTAGGCAGAAAGTCTGGTCAGCGACGTATGGCGTTATCTGGTCGGCGTTGATGGTGAGCACCTGGTGGGCGGTGAGTTGTTGGTGAAGACGACCTCGGAGGTGGTTCCGAGATCGGATCTGCTGTTGTGGGGGCTGATGTAGCCAGTGATGAATCGTCGGCGTGGACCGGCATGGATCTCCACGAGATTGATGACGAGAATGCGCTGTTGATTTGAGGTCCATCTAGCTTGCCATGGATCAAGCGCACACCCCTACCTGGCACGCTAACTTTCGACATAATATCATCGGCAGTCCTCCGAGGGGTATCCCACGAAGGTAGATTTGTTGGTGGGGATGCACGTTATCAGGAACCAGATGGTAACACAAGGCGCAGAGACAGCGATTTAGACAGGTTTGGGCTGTCTGATCGACGTAATACCCTACGTCTTGTGTCTTTGGTGGATTGTATTGAGATGTAGTAGATAGATCTGATGTATCTTGTCCACTAGGGGACCCCTACCTCTCCTTATATACTCTAGAGGAGGTAGGGTTACAAGGTAAGTATCCTATTTGGTACTATACAATAGCTTGTGGTGCACGCCGAGCAGCACTGTGCACGCCTTGATCTTGTGGGCTAGGCCACCTCTGATGGTGCGGCACATGTCTTGGGGGCCATACCCCCACACCTAGATTATTACTTGTACCACATATCCTTGTTACCTAGGTTTTGGGTATGCATTTTGGATAGATGCTGCAGCGCTTAACATAAATTAATTGTTAAACATGACTAAAGTCATTATGCAATGTGATAAAATGGAGCTTTTTAGCAACATTTAGGGGGCTCGAGTATGGGGTTGAGTACTCTAGTGCCTCTCCCTAAGGACTTAATCCTGAAGCGGCCACCCCGAGTGTCATATGGCTCTAACTTTAACCTGTTAACTAGATTGTACTAGCTCGTCTGTAGCTTTCCGTAAGGGCAAGAGGGGGACACTAGTTGGTATGTTTCCTTACCTGCTAGGGTGTGTGTACCGTGCCGCGACCATGCGTGCCACTCCTAGAGGAGGGCCACATACGGCTAGACGGCTGAAACCTTAGCAGCTACGACTTGTTAGTGCGACTAGCTAAGGGTAATGTAGTGAAACCCTACCACACTTCCTAGGCTAGAGGTGTTGTGGGCTTTGCAAACCCCGACATTGGGAATCACGGCTTGGTGGGTAAAGATGTACAATTTCTGTAGAAATATTTGACATGTTATAACAGCCATGCTCATGGATATGAGCGGTCTGGATCCTTCATGATTAGTGGTTACTGTGGATGGCTGGGAATTGATATAAACTTGATTATACATTAATATAACTTGGGATTTGGGATTGTTCACTAAAGTAGTGATTCATGATGCTAAAACTTGATCAATTAAAATTGTGAACCGCAATCCAACCGTGTCTAGCCTTTGAGCCTCATAGATCCCTTTGATATACTTGCTAAGCATGGTGAGCTTACCCTTGCTTTACATTCAATGAAAATCCCGGATGGGTAACAGATAATGGGTATGAAGAGTTTTTGGAGGATGTCTAGGACTACTAGGGAGATGTTCACTAGTTGGAGTCCCTATGGCAGATTGGGTTTAGTTTTCCGCTGTGTGTAATAATGTTGCCAATGAGGAAACCATGTATTAACATTATGATGAGGTATGCGATGTAATAAGTACTTTACTTTGATATTTTTACAATTTGTGTTATATGTGTGTGTTTGGACATCCTGGGCGCACATATATGAGTACTTGGTTTTGCTATGCAAAATTGGGTGCGACACAGCGTCCAGTCACATGCCACCGGACACGTCCGGTCGCAATTTCACCGCTCTAGAACCTCTCTGTACTCGATCGGACGCTACAGTCCTACGTCCGGTCAATTTGCTACCAGCATCCGGTCAATACTAAATGTGTTGCCGGTGATGATGAACAGTACCATCGGTGCATCCAGTCACTTTATTGTTCAGCGTCCGGTCGCTGCTGCTGATGCTTCTGTTGCCGAGCCTCTTGATTGGAGCGTCCGGTCGCTATACACCAGCGTCCGATCCAGCGTTTGGTCACCTCTGTGAGCTCGTTTCTTCACAATCTTGTGTATGGCTTAGTTCTAATCTTTGTGCTTGGACTTTGCTTGATATGTTGTGTCTACTCTTGTGCTTCTTAGGGTCTTGCTTACGGTGTTGATCATCAGATCATCATGTCGCCTTCGTCCAAGTCATGTCTTGCACCCTATTGAACTACAAAACAATCACTTGCAAATTCATTAGTCCAATTTGATTGTGTTGGTCATCAAACACCAAAATCCAAAGTAAATGGGCCTAGAGTCCATTTTCCTTACACTTGCTTAAGATTGAAAGGTTACATAGCCCCTCTATTTATATAACTGGGGGACTAAACCCCTAAGTAATCTAAACTTGTCCTACAAGCTAGCTGATTCTATCCTCCCGGATTTGGATGTTGGCGGCGTGGCGGAAGGCCGCCCCACCACTGGTCGCACCCCCCTCCTGGTGGCGCATTCAACCAAGGCCTAGCCGGCCTGGGCCTCCTCCTAGGCCCTCTCCTGGGCCCTCCATTAGACGTATGACATCTCTTCCTCCTTCTCCTAGTAGTACGTCCTCGCGCTTCGGTTTTGCTTGATCGTTGATGGGGTTTGAGGAAGACGGCTGCTCCATAGGTTGCTGCCTCCATGCTGAAGATGATGCACCCTTCTTTGTTCTCATTGGAATAGAGCTGGAGGTTGTTGATGTAGCCGAAGGTGACTGTAGCCATGGTCGATGTTGGTGTTGTTGGCGACCTTGGTGCGAGTATTGCTGGTGTAGATATGAGAGCGTTGTGGAGATTTCCCCCGAAGGCAGTTTTAGATCTGCTATCGATTGAGGAAGCTACAAGGGGGCGTTGTTGGTGGTGGTGCTCCTCCTCTGTATGTGATCTCTAGAGTGGGGATCTTTTGTTGAGGTGGATCTGCTATTGGTGTAGTGAAGAACTTGTCAACCAGTTTCAACAATTGATCGGTGATGTTGTGGATGTCACAGATTGTGGGGGTATTAACCCCTATACCCTTACGGCTAGGCTTGGGCCGGCCCGGTTCAGTGGGTTCGGTCCACCAAAAGACGACGCGTGGCCCGGCCAACCTGTTCGGAGTCCCGTGTAAGGAGTCAAGACAGATTTGGCGATCAAGCAAGATCCTGGTCGGTTAGAATAGGAATCCTTATCCGGCCACATATGGCAATTGTAACTAGCTAGGATTAGTTTCCAGATCTGTAACCCTGCCCCTCGGACTATATAAGGCGGGAAGGGGACCCCTCTAAAAACATCTCTCATTGACATACAGCAATACAAATCAGACGCAGGACGTAGGTATTACGCCTTCTGGGCGGCCGAACCTGGATAAAACCTCGTGTCTGTCTTGCGTCACCGTCTTGTTTTGTGGCTTGTGCATCTATCTGCTGAGAATCTACTACCTTGGGCATACCCTAGGTAGACTGCCGACCATATTTCGTCGACAGTGGCGCGCCAGGTAGGGGGTGTGCGTGATGGGATCTGAAGATCAACCACGGCGGCAGCAATATGCCATCTCGCGATAGCTACCCAAGTCGACTCTCAAGCGGCATGAGACGATCAGGCGGCCAACGATTCCTGTCGTACAGCAGCACGGCCGAGTGTTGTAGCGGCGGGGGCATTAGATCCAACTCCCTGGACCTTGGTAAGACCAAAACCGACAAAGCCACAAGCAAACAAGGACTACGTGATTAGCATGGCTACGTACGCAAGCTAATTAGGCCTGCATGTATGTGCGTGAGCCGCATACACGCGTATGGCGGCATGCAAGCTAATTAAGTCTTGGCTTGTATACATGTGCACATGCATGGATGCATAACATGCATGCAACGCGTTGTCTCCCCACGCGATGGACTTCGTCAGGCTACGTCTCAGCTACGCATGTCCGTAGGGCCCTGGCCCTCGGTCCGACTACGACTACAACTCCGCGCACCGGTTCGACCATGTCCCGAGCGGCTCTGTCGAGCTCTGACCACGTCGACCACGGACTACGTCGCGATAATGATCGCCGCGAAGAACGGCGCTACGACAATCGCGACCACCGTCATGATGACAGATCCAATATAAGAAGCCTCGCATAGAAGCCAGCGGATCAATCAATCTACAGCTCTGTCATTGTTACAGAGACGCGAGCATGGCATCTTCACGAGAAAACAAGGACGTAGCTCAGACATGCAAGGGGATGGACTTGCATGTACATGCATCACTGCCTTCACGATCGCGCGCATGAGCTACTACTTGATGCCGATCAACATTGACGATGCAGCGGCTGTCAAACCAATTCAAGATCAATTCTTCTACTCGTCAAGTCAAGCCGTCCGACTCCATCTCCGATACAGCACCACATGAATTTCCAAGTCAAGGTTTTCACGTTCAAGGTGTTATTCCCTTATTACGAGCAAACAGGAAGCAAGCACAAGGCATATATGGATATATGCATGCATCGTATATGGGTATATGCATGCAAACGTCATGGCCATGCAAGCAATCAGGAGCTACACGTATTCATGTTCATGCATATACGTTGCATATTCGGCCGCGTCTCTTGCTCACTCGTGGCGATGCTCGGCAACCTCTCGCGCCCGTGAACTACGGCATCAGATCAACACAAGGCAAAGCAGGCAAGGACGTACGACAACATCACCATGAAGCCGACGCAAGCAAGCAAGGCCAAGTATGCATGCATATATGCGTGCCATGTAGCTCTTCGTCAATTTCCAAGAGCCAAGCTTGATCAACACACAAGCCAACGACGATGACGAGTACTCCAGCAGCGGCAAAGGCTACTCCTACTGCTCCTACACCATCGCCGACCACCGAACTGCTCGAGTAGCCACGTCGACCATGGACCACGTCGACCACGTCCAGAGCAGCTCCGCCGAGCTCCGACCACGTCGACCATGGACCACGTCGACCACGTCCAGAGCGACTCCGCCGAGCTCCGTCCATGTCGACCACGTCCCGAGCAGCTCCGCCGAGCTCCGACCACGTCGACCATGGACCACGTCGACCATGTCCCGAGCGGCTCCACCGAGCTCCGACCACATCGATCACCAGACCATGTCGCAATGATGATCGCCGCGAAGAACGGTGCTACGACAACCGCCACCACCGTCATGACGATAGGTCGGAAAGCTCGAGGACCGGATGACTTCATCACCGCCGACCAGATTTCTATCAAAGATAAGTACACTTCTAATATTTATATTTAACACAATTTTTATTACGACGTTTCTCCACAACGTCCTCGTCATGGTTATTCTTCAAATAACGTTTGTCCATGTATACAATCTTAAATATAACATCAACTATACTTAATGCAAATCCTTGACCAGTCATGTTGACGCTCGATGTCTCCAGAAAAGGCCCTGTCTCTGGCTCCTCCCTACACGTGCACGAGCGTCTGCCCTCTGCGTTATGGGTGGTCAGCAGCGGCTCCTTAGCGATGCTTTGTTCTTCCTACACGTGCACGGGCTCCGCACCCCGTGTTATGGTTAACGGGCTAACTAGGGCTGGAGACTCAGCTACATACTAACTGGTCGAGCGGTTTATACTAAGTATAAACACAAACTTCATGTTAACACTGATGTTTGCAAAGCACCAACTGCTTTATCACATCATGCTCATTTGCAAATGACTGCTGAGCGTTGTTTCTTCATCGCTGATTTTTCTCCATAATTTATTATTTTGTACATCATGTACTACCATTCTACATATTTATATTGCAGGAATTTTGAGCTATGCTCGGGGACTTCGTCGCTCGCTTCTTGACCTACGCTCGGGGACTCACCGCGAAATCTCCTTCAGCAGAAAGGACCAATGGGCCGCAATACCTGAGCCAGGACGTTTTCCCCTGGTCCTCGATCCTTGTATCAACAAGGTCCAGTTCGACAGAGTACTGATCGACGGTGGCAGCTCCATTGATATACTGTTCAAGAACAGTCTGCCCACCCTAAAGATAGCTCAGGCAGATCTCAAGCCGTACGAGGCATAGTTCTAGGGTGTTCTCCCCGGACAGAGCTCTACACCTCTCGGGCAGATCATGCTACCTGTGCAGTTTGGGACCCCAGACCACTTCCGCACCAACTACGTCAACTTTGTGGTCGCTGACTTCGACGGCACCTACCATGCTATTCTTGGTCGACCATCGCTCACCAAGTTCATGGCCATACCTCATTATAGGTATCTGGTGCTCAAGATGCCTACCAAGAAAGGAGTTCTAACCCTCCGAGGCAACGTGTACGCAGCTTATACCTGCGAGGACGACAGTTTCAAAATAGCAAAGGCTCACGACCTCTCTATTCGCATGGCCGAAACCATGCTCGACGCCAAGAAGACCTTGGCCGACCACCTGGAGATCCCAGAGCTCGAGGCTCCATGCAAGAACATCAAGTCCAAGGAGCACAAGGTGATCCAGCTGGTTGACGGTGATCCTAGCAGAACGGCCCTTATTGGGGCCAACCTGGATCCCAAATAGGAAGACGCGCTCATCAGGTTCCTGAGGAGCAATGTGGATGTGTTCGCATGGAAACCTGCTGACATGCCTGGTGTACCTCGGAACTTGATCGAGCACTACTTGAATGTCAATGGCAAGGCCAAACCTATCAAGCAGAAGCTACGACGTTTCGCTCGCGACAAAAAGGAGGCGATTAGGGTAGAAGTTACACGGCTTTTGGCAGCTGGATTTATCAAAGAAGTGTATCATCCGGAGTGGTTAGCCAACCCGGTTCTTGTACGCAAAAAGAATAATGAATGGAGAATGTGCGTTGATTACACTGATCTCAACAAACACTGCCCTAAGGACCCCTTTGGCTTACCTCGCATAGACGAGGTCGTAGATTCAACCGCCGGTTGCGAGCTCCTTTCCTTTCTCGATTGCTACTCTGGTTATCACCAGATCGCTCTCAAAAAGGATGACCAGATCAAGACATCTTTTATCACGCCTTTCGGCGCCTACTGCTACAAGACCATGTCGTTCGGGCTTAAGAACGCTGGGGCTACCTACCAATGCACTATACAAGCTTGCCTCAAAGACGAGATAAAAGACGACCTCGTCGAGGCTTATGTTGATGATATAGTTGTCAAAACCAAGGAAGCACATACCCTTGTTGACAACCTGGAACACACCTTTGCAGCCCTTAACACATTCCAGTGGAAATTAAACCCAAAGAAGTGCATCTTTGGTGTTCCTTCTGGCATACTACTTGGCAATGTCGTCAGTCACGACGGCATACGCCCTAACCCGGAGAAAGTCAAAGCTGTCTTGGACATGAAGCCGCCCAAAAAGGTGAAGGATATTCAGAAGCTTACCGGATGCATGGCCGCCCTCAGCCGTTTCATATCAAGATTAGGCGAAAAAGGATTACCGTTCTTCAAACTACTCAAAGCATCCGAAAAGTTTGAGTGGTCGGAGGAAGCAGACGCTGCCTTCACACAGCTAAAACAATACCTTACGTCACCTCCGGTCCTCACTGCTCCAAGAGAAGATGAAACACTCCTGCTTTACATTGCGGCTACTAATCGAGTAGTCTCCACGGCCATGGTGGTCGAGCGCGACGAGCCCGGCCACGTCTACAAGGTACAATGACCAATCTATTTCATCAGTGAGGTACTCAATGAGTCCAAGACTAGGTATCCACAGATTCAGAAGTTGATCTACGCAATACTGATAACATCCCGAAAGTTGAAACACTACTTCGATGGATATTGTGTGGTGGTCATGACTAAGTACCCTCTGCGAGACATCATTAGCAACAAGGATGCGAACGAGCGCATCGTCAAATGGGCAATGGAGCTATGCCCCTTCTCCTTGGAATTTGCAAGCCGCACTACAATCAAGTCTCAGGCACTCGTCGATTTCATCGTCGAGTGGACAGACTTAAGCACGCCTGCCTCTCCTAGATCCGATGAGTATTGGACGATGTACTTCGACGGCTCTCTCAACATTGATGGTGCGGGAGCAGGAGTCCTTTTTGTGTCACCATCCAAGGAGCAGCTCCGGTACATCCTCAGGATTTATTTCCCAGCATCTAATAATGCCGCCGAGTACGAAGCATGCCTACATGGTTTGCGCATTGCGGTTGAGCTTGGCGTTAAACGTCTCTATGTCTACGGAGACTTGGCTCTGGTCATCAACCAACTCAACAAGGACTAGGACACGACCAGCGAAAAGATGGATGCATACTGTAAATCGATCAGAAAGCTAGAAGGCAGGTTCTATGGCATCGAGTACATACACGTGGTCCGGGACAAAAATCAAGCAGCGGATGCGCTGTCAAAGCTAGGATCATCTCGAGCCAAAATCCCACATGGTGTATTCGTCCAAGACCTGCTCATGCCTTCCATCTAAGAGGAAGATTCCATGGCAGACAAGCCTCCAGACCAGCAATTGGTGGCTACAGTTCTGGCGTCAAGCACCGCCGAGCCGCCTCCGACCACTCATGAGCCCGACTAGAGAATACCTTTCATCAAGTACCTAACAGATGGCAGCGGTTACACTAATCGGACAGAAAACAAGCGCCTGATGCGTCACAGTAAGCAGTACCTGCTCGTCGATGGCAAGCTATGGCGCAAGAATGCAAAGGGGAAATCTTGATGAAGTGTATAACCCAGGAGGATGGCAAACATCTCCTGGACCAAATCCACTCTGGCTCCTACGGCAACCACGCGGCCTCAAGAACGCTGGTCGGTAAGGCTTTCCGAGCAAGGTTCAATTGGCCGTCAGCAGTAGCCGACGCAGAGAAGCTAGTCCACCACTGTGAGGGTTGTCAGTTCTTTGCCAAGAGAATCTACATACCAGCACATGAGATCCAAACAATACCAGCCTCTTTGGCCCTTCGCATGCTGGGGACTGGATATGATCGGGCCCTTCAAACCGGCTCTAGGGAAATTTACATGCATCTTTGTGCTGATCGACAAATTTTCTAAGTGGATAGAATACATGCCTTTGGTACAGGCATCCTCAGAAAAGGCTGTCACATTCCTCGACCAGGTCATCCACCGTTTCGGCATACGCAATAGCATCATCACTGATCTGGGTACTCAGTTCACCGGGAACGCTTTTTGGGACTTCTACGATGAAAGGAGCATAGTAGTAAAATACATCTCGGTGGCGCACCCTAGAGCTAATGGACAAGTCGAGCGAGCAAATGGCATGATCCTAGACACATTGAAGAAGAGGATGTATAGAGAAAATGACAAAGCTCCCAGAAAATGGCTCAAAGAGTTACCAGCAGTGGTCTGGGGCCTCAGGACTCAGCCTAGTCGTAATACCGGCGTCTCACCATACTTTATGGTTTACGGCACTGAGGCAGTCCTCCCAGTAGATATAGCTTTCAGATCAGCACGGGTAGAGAATTTTGATGAAGGCAAGGTCAATGAAGTATGGGAGCTAGAAGTGAATAGCGCAGAAGAGAAGCGGCTCATTCTTGTGTGCGTACGGCCAAATACCTTGCTGTTTTGCGCAGGAACTACAACAAGAACGTTAAAGAGCGGTTCTTTGTGGTCGGGGACCTGGTCCTGAAGTGGAAGACGAACCAGGCTGGTGTCCATAAACTCGCAACCCCTTGGGAGGGGCCCTTCATGATCAAGGAAGTCACGTGACCAACGTCTTACAGGTTAGCTCACCTGGATGGTACGGATGTACCAAACTCGTGGCACATCGACAAGCTTAGACGTTTCTATGCTTAACTACCGAGATATGTACTCCTCTTGTACTTTCGATTTACTTCAACAAAGCTATTATGATTTCTCCGACCACTCTAATGTGTCACTTCGAATTTTATGGTTATTCTAACCTAGCCAGTAAAAGCCGACCACCACTCCTTCTACGGTTTTTGGAGCAGGCCCTGTCTCTGGTTCCTCCCAACACATGCATGGGATCCGCTCTCTACGTTACGGGTGATCGGCAGGTCCCCCTTGGTTTGACTTGTCCGCGTCTACGTGTGCACAGGTCACGCACCTCACACTCCGACCACATGGCAAACTAGGGCCGCACAAACTTTTCAGGATGATGTGTCGAGCAGAATGGTACAACTAAACAGAACGTTAACATGTTCTCACTTAGTTACACCAACTTGAGTTTCAAGTTTAAATATGTTTTATACAAAGCAAACAAGCTTATGATGATATACAGTTATGTTATTACAAGCTTGCCTGAAGAGGCCCAAGTTTACAATAACACAACTATGTCCTCCTTCTATAGCTCTAAGCCTATTACATTGGCTGGTCGGGGCGCGCGGCACCTACTGCTCGCTGCTTCCGATATCCTACTCAAGTCTCGGGGACTCTTGTGCTGGTCAAGCTGAAGGGGATGGCCCCACGGATGCCTGGCTGGTCGAGACCGCAGGCTTCGTCGGTTGGCTTGCAACTGATGGCGTTCCCAGCTGACTTGTCGATGGCGTACCCTGTACAGGCGTTGTCCCGCCTCCACACAGGTTAATGTCGCCAATTATCTTTGATGACAGGTCCAGCTGGGCCATCCGAAGTTCCTCAGCCTTGTCTGGGTCTACCTCCTTCGGGTATCCACCCTCCAGGCGCTTGAGATCGATCAGGGGGTAGTGGGCACGCACCATGCTTAGCACATGTGCACCCGTGTACTCACCCGCCTCCTTCATGAACTCTTGGAACCATCCCCATGCTTTTTTGCATCTCTCGACCAGTCCGAGCTGGGGTGTCCTTGGCTCTTCCTCTGTGAGCGCCGGGTCGATAAGGTCGAGGACGGGCAAAATGCCAGTTGCCACTTCCTGGCACTGGTTCTTCCATGTGTCCCGATCCTCGGTGGCCTCTAGGCATCGTGCCTTCCAGCCGTCACGCTCTTTCATCACGGCTTCTAGATGTTTCTTGGCATTGACTTTTACAACTGCAAACTGTACCAGACATCAAATGTAATGGCACGACAAGATAAGGCGGGCAACAGAATGAGAAAGGTGGTCTGGAATACTTTCTTCTCAGTTCGTCCTTCATCTTGGTTGTGCGGTCCTAGAGTTGAGACTGGTTGCACGCCAGTTTCTCGTTGTCCTTCTTCAGGCGACCACACTCGGCGGTCACACGGCTATTCTCCTCTTGGAGGTGGGTTACTTCGGTTTCTAAGCCTACACTACAGCTGTTACTACCAACAATGCAACAACATGTGTCATGCACTTGCTATGATAAAATGAAAACTTACTTGTTTTTTCCTGCTCTTTGTTATTGAGCTGGCCGACCAGGTTCTGGTTCTGTGCCTCTTGCTCTGTCCTCTCCTAGTCGACGGCTTCAAGTTGGCGGCGCAAGCGTTCCACCTCGGCCGCCAGTTCTCTATTGTTGGCCGTGATTCCCTCAATCTGGTCGAAGCACCTCTTGCGGTACTTTGTGGTCTTCATCAAGTCCTGCATATAAACAAGCTAAGTCAGACAATTTGACTACATAGCAGGGTCAAGTGGTCAAGCCAAACATACCTGGACTTCTGTCACCAGACATTTTGCCGCTCATTCAACTTTTAGGGTCTCTTCGACCTCTGGGATTTCCTCATGCATAACCCACTCGTCGTTCCACCAGCGTGACACATATACATATTGTCGCTTGTCTTGGAGACGGCCCAGGACCTCTTCTACTTCGTCCTCTTCGGCCTCTTGTTCAGGGGGCGGCACTGGTCTAGAGTCTGTAGTCTCTGCGACCACTATGGCTTTCCCACGAGCCGTAGCATCGGCAAGCGTGCTCTGTGCCACCCTCGGCTGCCGCTCCTTGGCTTGGTCTGTTTCCCTTGGCGCCAAGGTATCCACCTCAGCAGGGTTAGTGCTCGGAGCACTTGTACTTGGCTTGGCTCTCTTCTCGACCAGCTGCTCGGGGACTATCGTCTGGCCACTCATCTGCTACGGTTCCGGCGGAATTTCTTCTATAGGTTCCTCCACAGCCGGCTGCTGAGCAGTTCTTTCCGCCAGTACTGGCGAAGCCATGCCACACCCGGCTAGCTGGTCGGGATTTTCGGTGGACGCCGACCTAATATACCAGAGAAAAGTTCAGAAGACAATAGTATTCAATACAAATTACATCAAGGTTATAGATACTTACAACTTGGAAGCACGGAATGACATGGCAAAGGAGCGTCTTTTCAACCGCGCCTGCTCCACATGCTCGGCGGGTTCCACCGGGTCTTTTTCCACGACCAGTACTGGTGCCGGGGTTTGGTGCTCGACCCTTTCTCCGCTTGTCCTCTATGTTGCAGTGGTCGGTGATGCGATCCCTGCCGGCACAGAGGAGCCACCCTACTCCATCGACTCCATTTGTCTTCTCTTTCGGGGACGAGTCAGAAGATGTCCGCATCCTCTGTTTCATCGTCTGAAAGAGGGAAGATGGCCTGACGACGTTTGTTGGCCGCCGGCCACTTGCCAGCAGCCCTAGCCGTTGCCTCCTCCCCAACCTCAAATGCCGCCCAGTGGACGTCTTTGGTCCTGGCACTGGTCTGGGCGGTTGGGCTAGCAACTTGCGGCCAATCCACACCAAGGGGTGGAGACACGAACACTACTGCCCGGTCACGACCATTACTCTAGGAAACATATAGGCGACAACACAGTCAAATTTTGTTACAACATAACTCTACAGGTACAAGGAAGTATCATTTACCTTTGGGGGAGGTCGGGCCAGCTTGAAAGCGTGCTCGATGTCGCTTAACCTGACATAGTTGGGATCAGCTAAGTTGAATAGCTCCCCAATCCTAGCCTTGACTTCGATCTTGTCAAGCGCCTCTTTCCTGGTCCTCATTGGATCTGCGCTCCCCTGGTATTCGTACCCAGGATGTACCCTCTTCTGGCAGGGCTGGATCCTTTAGCTGATGAAGTTCCCGACCATGCTTGGACCGTCCAGCTTTCCCCATGGGATCATCCCGAGCAGTTCTGCGATCTGCTCCAAGTGCTCGGGCTTCTCCGACCAGCTGTTCTTCTTCTCCGGAATCAACCCCACGTCGCACAGGGTGATCGTGTTCGGCTCTTCGAGGATGTAGAACCACTTCTTGTACCATTCGTCCAGTGAGGTGTTCCAGGGGCAGTGCAAGTACTAGGCCTTCGTACCGTCACGCAGATTGAGGTATACGCCTCCGGCTATCTTCGAGCCACCGCTCCCTTTCTTTCGCAGACAGAACAGATGACGAAAGAGGTCGAAATGGGGCTGGAAGCCACCATAGGCTTCGCAAAGATGGATGAAGGTGGAGACAAGAAGAATCGAGTTGGGATGCAGATTGCAAATCCCAATCTCGTAATACAAGCAGAGCCCCTGAAGGAAAGGGTGCAATGGAACCCCAAAACCCCGCTTGAAGAAATCCTCGAAAACCATAATCTCACCTGGTTGTGGATCGGGGAAGCTTTCTCCTTCCGGCGCACGCCATCCCGCGAGTGCCTTGTTGTGGAGCACTCCCATAGTGACGAGGTCTTCGATGGTCTGCTCATTGCTCCTTGACTTCCACCACTCCTTCGCCATGATTCCGCCTTTCTTCTGGGCGTCTCTCTTCGCCATTAATCTGCCCTTGCTAAAGGGGGGGGGGATGCGGTGGAGGGGCGATTGGTGATGATTTTCGGAGGAATAGGGTTCAACAAGAGGAAGAAGAAGGTTGTGGCGGCGACTGACAATGGGGATCGGTAAAAAGTAACTTCCCAGTTCTATATTATAAATAACCAAGAGCTCCGTCGTTTCATCTGCCCGAGATTCTTGGGAGACGTGCGCACGTGCCGCAGACGGTTGTTTTCACAATCTCGAGATCTATGCCAATAAATGCGCCCCTTCATTACCAGTGTATGTGCCTCTTCGTTTATAATGTGAGAGGGCCCACACTGACGCACCTCCATATAGGTGCCAAGCAACTGTTTGCCAGAAAGACCAAGAAGACAGAGTGACGTGCTATACCCGTCTGCTTTTTTGACCAGACGTGTCAGATTGGACTTGACAGAGTAAGGAGATAAATAAATACACCAAATAATAATACAAGCGGCGTTCATTTTTTCACTGCATTTCTTGTGCTCGGGGACTGCCCAGACCACTGCCGTGCTCGGGGACTGCCCAGACCACTGTCGTGCTCGGAAAATGCTCCGACCACTGCCGTTCTCGGGGACTGCTCCGACTACTAATGTGCTCGGGGACTGTCCCGACCACTGCTCAGAGAATCGTTCTACTTGGCTACATGTGATTTGTACTCACATACAGTTGAGAGACATTTATTTAGACCTTGCTACAAGGCTCATACTTCGCCTTCCAGCAAGCTCGGGGACTACATCGGTACGATGCACCTGCCGGTGCATCTCGTTTTGCCTGTACGGCAATTGGGTTCTCAACTTAACTGGGAATTCTTTTTAGACCCTGGCACCACGTGCCTACGTCACCTACTACCAGGCTCGAGGACTAAGTGGGCACACTTCACCTTGCGGTGAATGTGTTTGTTTTTCGACCCCTACGCCTCTGACGTTCAAGGACGCTATGCTTCAAGACCACTTACATTTCTTTTCAGAAATACAAGTGGGCACACTTCCCAGGACGGAAATCTTTTTCTTTTTTCTTAAGAGCACCATACATTCTTTGGACAACCCATTTCTCCGGCGACAACGGTGGTCAGAGATGTCAAGGACTCGAGCCTTACTTGTCGGAGAAGGTTAAAATGGCGTGTCGCAGCATAATACATGGTGCTCGGGGACTAGCTGTGGGGGTATTAACCCCTATACCCTTACGGCTAGGCTTGGGCCGGCCCGGATCAGTGGGTTCGGTCCACCAAAAGATGACGTGCGGCCCGGCCAACCTGTTCGGAGTCCCGCGTAAGGAGTCAAGACAGATTTGGCGATCAAGCAAGATCCTGGTCGGTTAGAATAGGAATCCTTATCCGGCCACATATGGCAATTGTAACTGGCTAGGATTAGTTTTCAGATCTGTAACCCTGCCCCCCGGACTATATAAGGCGGGCAGGGGACCCCTCTAAAAAACATCTCTCATTGACATACAGCAATACAAATCAGACGCAGGACGTAGGTATTACGCCTTCTGGGCGGCCGGACCTGGATAAAACCTCGTGTCTGTCTTGCGTCACCGTCTTGTTTTGTGGCTTGCGCATCTGTCTGCCGACAATCTACTACCTTGGGCATACCCCTAGGTAGACTGCCGATCATATTTCGTCGACACAGATTTTCTCCATGTCAACGATCTTGGTGGCGCGGCCGCTGCCTGGAAAGCTGGCGGTGGCACTGCTAGCTATATGGCCGCTGCAGGGTGCAGTAGACAGCGAGGGTACGGCGGCGTCGGGCAACAGCGGGCTGCTGCTGCTGTTCGTGGCGACGGAAGCTCTGAAGTTGTTGATCGAAGCATACCCGTTGTTGATGAGTTGGTAGAAGTCGTTCCCATGGGGAACGAACATGCTGTTGTGGACGTTGCTGCTGAATTTCTCCATGGCCGTGGTCGGAACATTGCCCGAAGGATCGATCTGGTCTCCGGATTCTAGTGTCAGGGACCTTTCCCGCGGGGCCCTAGGGATGGCTATGGCAAGGCATGGGGGAGAGGGTGGCACCTAGGGCAGGAGGGAAGATTGGTCGGTTGGTGTAGATGGCGCGGAGGGAGGGAGAGGCGGTGCTAGGGAGAGACACGGGAGAAGACCGAGGCTTAGAAGGGAGAGGAGGGGATAGAAGGCCCTTGGCCTGTTCTATTCTTGCTTAAGATTGAAAGATTACATAGCCCCTCTATTTATAGTCCTGGGAGGGTTAGCCCCTAAGTAATCTTAACTTGTCCTCCAAGCCAGCTGATCCTATCCTCCGGGATCTAGATGTCGGCAGCGTGGCGGGAGGCCGCCCCACCGCTGGTCGCCTCCCCCTCCTGGTGGCGCGGTCAGCCAAGGCCTAGCCGGCCTAGGCTCCCTCCTGGACCCTCCATTAGACGTATGATAATTCATCTCTGTGTGTTTGGTATCTTGGAGTTATAGACATGTATTTGAGTATTTGTGTTCATTTTGAATTGTCTGCCACGGAACCCTTTACCTAAATTTCAGGGCAATTGTTTTGGTTTTGCTCGTCCATGGAGTTACCTGAATTCCAGGGCGTATTGTGAACACAGAAGGGAGTTTGGAGTTCTCTGAATATTATGCACTGTGATCCTTTGAGCTAACGGAACTGATAAACTGATTGGGAGATCTAAAGCACCGGAACAAAAACATCCTAAACTTTTCGGTGAGTGAGTTGAGTAAGAGTATGTTTGGAAGCTCGGTATTTGCCCCAAAACCATTATAAATTATACGAACTAGATCTCTTTTTCTGACATAGGCCAGAAGTCACTCTTTAGATGTCCGGTGAGCCCATTAAATTTACATTCCAGTTTGGCCCAAAACAGTTAGAAAAAAAACTCGACCTGCAGCAGGTAAGACCACCCTTGACATTCTTGGACAAGAAGCTCCGTTGAAATCAGGCCGCTGCCCAACTCGTCCCCACTGGTCCACCGCTCTCCCCCAACCGACTGTGACCTCGAGACAGGGACTGATGGTGAGCCGCGAGCCCAACCGGCAAACCCTCGACCTGCCATACAACGATGGTCCAATTGGTGGGAGGTGGCGAGATAGAGATGCGGCTCAATTTGGCTTGGCTGGTGCAAAGGATACTGGCCTAGCTGAGGCCGGGACAATGGAGGAGAGCGACAAGGGTGTTGGGCTCACTGAGGCTGCTATCTGTGCAGCAGCTGAAGAGATGTGCTGTTAGCCCCTTGATCTCCGGCACAGGTGAGCCGATCACTCATCAGCGTTGCCGACCACAACTATCGTTGTCCGATCACACACTATGGTTAGAGGTAGAAGAAAGGAGGGAGAACTGAGCACACACACAGCAGAAGTACTAGCGTTGGCCGGAGCTCTGCAGAGGGGATGGCAAAACTGAACTTGCTCTCTTTACTGAGTTGCAGTGGCAAACTATATATACAACTCTACCCATCTAATCTAGTATACAGACATGTTAGGCCGCTATGCTACTACAGTGACTAGATGTGACAGTAGGGCTGACTTTGACGCCTGCCCCTACTGTGGCTACAGTGCGGTAGCAGAGCCGTTCGATGCCTGCCCCTACTGTGTCTACAGTACCACAACAGGGAACCTTTTTTGCACCGTCTTCCCCTGCTGTGTGTTCACATAAGAGAACAGCAGATTACTCAACATGCGCCACGGTAATGTCGCAGAGCCGAACCACTATGGGTCTGAGTAGGGGCTCAGGGCTAGAGCCTATACAGAAGAGTCTAAGCGACGTGCATACGCGAGGAATTTGATCGATGGGTGCTCATATTACTTGAATTTGCTCCAGATAGCTTGGTTGGGCGGCAATGGTGGCTACAGCTTGGTTTCTTTTTCCATGGCACGCCCTACCTTTGATGAAGTCCAGCAAGAAACTTTTCTGGAAGCTAGCAGGTGAGGCGGCGAAGCATCAGGAACTAGCAATAGCGTGACTGCGGCTCGATCGGATGTCAACGAATTTGGCAGGCGGCGAGCGAAGGTATGTCACTGTGCTTCAAAATGATATTCCACAAGCAGATGATTATTCATCAGTGTTCTTGTGCATTTTAGAATACAAGTGTAATCATTTTACAGGTGTATATGTTTTCATGAAAAAGGAGAGGACAATTTCAGAGTTGAGAATTCGTGCCCCGACCCAACCCAAGTTGTTTTTTTAATTATTTGAAAGGATAATAGGTATAGATATATATGCTAATGTCTGTATCTTGTACACGCAGAAATGGTAATTATATATATATATATATATATATATATATATATATATATATATATATATATATATATATATATATATATATTCTGCTTGGACATGATGTATAGCCGGCATGGCAGATCGAGCAACTAACTAGTTCATTATTCATGGCGCCGTCGGGTATGAACCGTATGATCCCGGGGGTAAATTAGTTCCAGGGTAGCCATGCAGCGCCGATGCCACCATAGCTGTTTGCTTCATCTTCCTGCCTGCACCTGCACCACCGATGGAACATGCATGTTTTCAGATCATAAGTACAGATGCAGCACCTTCTCGATTAATATAAAGCTGAGGGACAGTACCGTAGGCTTCTACCTGTTGCAGCTGCAACGAACGATGATGCCAGGAGGAGAGATGCCACAAGAAAGCATAGCAGCAGCGCCGCCGTCCCGAGTTTGCTCGCCGCCGCCGCCATCGCCATGTGATGTGTGCAGCTAGCGGAGGGCCGTCGTCGTCTCGGCCAATTCCTACAGTCGTTGGTGTATTGCACTGCACTCGGCACTCCCAAGTACGGTAAGTATATATAGTGGTCGATCTGTTGTTGTACGCATTGGTCCTGCGGAGGGCAACACTTATTTATATAAGCAAGCTAGCGTTCTTGTTTGTTTTGTTGAAAAGTCATTGCTAAAAGTACTATTTGCTGATTTATTATGAGAGAAAAACAATGTTTATTCGTCGAAATAGTACGACTTATAAGACAAGTGAACAGGGCCTCAACTTAACACCAATGCAAACGACGACCAAGCTATGGTCAAGTTCTGCGTGCTGACCATATTTTATGATGGGTACGTACTACGTAGCAGCCATATGTGCACTGTAAAGCGACTTGTGTAATTTTTCTCAAGTCATCAGTTATTACTATATGAATGTAAATACGATTAATTAGGAGAGCATATGCATGCCTTTCAGAGAGACGTGTACGCTGACTCTATGGCCATATTCACTTGAACTTATCAGACTGGTTTATCAGTTATGGAATAGTGTTTTTCTCATGCAACAAATCAATTTTAGAGGGTTTTTCGGCGGTAGAAACCATTACCCCTATATTAGGTACCAACGGACTACTAGCAGAGTCAGACCCACCTATCATTGGACCTTTTCAATGAGCCGATCGAGGACACGACATTTTCCTCCCCGAGACCCCGACTTCAGTAGCTCCTCACAACTAGGAAAATACGTACTTTATAACGAGAAGCAAAAGAGTATAGATGTAAGTAAACTCATCAGCTCGTATGTGAAATTGAATAGAACAAATCCTACAGGCTATCCTAGTCAACCAAGACGAGTCAGTCAAAATGTGTGCGTGTGCATCATGCTAATTGCTAGCTACAAGTGGTCTCAACTCTCTCAAACTATAGGTTTGTCAACCGTGTATTTTGGAACAAGTCAGTACTCCTCAGTAGTCAATGCCTGCAAGTGCAACATTCTATAATCTACACGCGTCGTCGTCCACAGCTGTATCTATCTTCGCTTCATCCGGTTCAGCCGTTCAGCCGTGCCGGCAAATTGGGAAGCTGAAATCGGCTGTCGACTCGTGAGTATCCAGCTGTATGGACCCAATCAGATCGATGCATCAGGGGACCGTACGTGTACCCGCCATGCCTTCTCTCGTTGCCGACCATCACGAATCACTAACCATTTTTTTAGAGGTGCGTAGAATGCATTTTAGAGACAGTTGCTTAGCCTATATATCTGTAGCCAAATGCCTCTGAAAACTAGTGGTTTCCAATGGCTACCAAGCAAAGTCTCAAGAAACGTTTTATATATAGTGACACTTCATTTTAGTCAACCGTCTTTAAAATAGTTTCTCAATTCAGTCAGATTTGAGTTAACCACTTCACAAACCGATTTCTGTAGGCGATTTCTTAAACCATCATTGGGAAACTGTTTCAAAAAAGTATTAAAAATATAAAAAGATCACAAAAAAACCATGTATTGGCTGGTCGAAAATAAGGGTATGGCCAGATTTAGAGAAGAGCCACATAAGTGCCTGTATCTAAAAATTCTATTTTATGAGGTGGTTGCTTATTGTAGAGACCCACTGGGTTACAGCATGTTCGTTTGGCTGTGGCTTATCGTAAACGATCGTAAATTTTCAGCCGGAACAATATTTTTCTCTCACACAAACCAGCCAGCAGTACTTCTTCACGAACCAGTAACGATACGAACTAGCCAACCGAACAGGCTGTTAATCCACCTAAATCAAGTGTGATCCTCTTGACCAACCCAATTAAGACAATTAACCTCGGTGATCCCAAGAAGATGTCACCCGCATCTCCACTACATCAAGACATAGGATCCCGGTCATTATCATAACAATGCAGTAGCCACAAATCAAGATTGCATAGGAGACATGTATTACAAATCTTGTCAAATTAATAAGTTAATTGTACAACATTAGAGAAGACAAGTACTAACTACTCTCTCCGTCCCAAAATAAATGCACTTCTACTATTCAAAATTTGTCCCAAAATAAATGTACTTTTAGGCCATGGACCACCTAGCACTACTAGCACTATGTCAGAATAGCACTTCACTGCCGATTCAAAATACCCCATCACTGCTGGATTTTGAACCGGCACAACCATACCGGCAATGATGAGGGTAAGCTATCACTGTCAGTTCCTACAAACCGGTAGTGTTCTTCAACTTCACTGCCGGTTCTTTACATAACCATCAGAGTTCAGTTCCACCAACACTGTCAGTTCATAAGACCACCCGGTAGAGTTCAGTTCCACCAATACTGTCGGTTTATGTTTCAACCGACAGTGTTGTCGTAAGAATCACTGCCGATTTGTGACAAGAACCGGCAGTGATGGCTAAGCCAACGCTGTCGGTTTGTGGCTCCAGCCGGCAGTGCCATCACTGCTGGTTTGTTGCTAACCGACAGTGATGTTTACGACAACACTACCGGTTTTCTGCTAAGCGGCAGTGATGTCACGTTCGCATTTTATTGTTTTATAATTTATTTTAATTTATATTTTTTTATGGAATCGGGTTTCGCTTTATATACGCTACGTAGACGACAGGTCCATCAATATTAAACATTACAAATGTTATGGTTACAGTTCAAATGTTCTTATCAAGATCTCGATCCCTCAAAATAAAAAAGAAATGTTCTCGGACTTCACAGATTGTGCAATGCTTCTCGGACTTCTTACAATAATCTAGCGAGCCGCTCTAGACCATACTGGTCCTTGAACTTCACGGATTGTGCAATGGAAAATACTCCATCTTTTTCCAATACCTCGGCTCAGATGAATTTTGCCAGCTCCGATTGCAGCGCGACGATCTCTATGTCTAACAGCCTTTCGTAGTTATATTTCTTGCGCTGTCGTTCAAAAAAGATGATATCCAAAGAGGAATCAGTAAATCATTTTGTTGAATGATTAACAGACATAAATAAAATAGGAATTATACACACCAACTTATCGGCTTCTTCTAATTTCCCACCGATGTAGCGAAGCATTGCCCACATTACATAAAACCCGCATTCATTGTTTCCCGCCGGCTGTTTTAAGTACTTCCCCTCCATTTCGACAACCTTGAATGGGACATGCGTCCTACTGTTATGTCTTCTTCGTACACTGAGCAACATTAAAAGGAGAAACATTAGAAAGCGGTATGTGTGATTAGAAAATAATATGTTATTAGGATCGCTTACTAATTCAGCACTGTCACTAGTGCATCCAAATGATGAAATAGTTTTTTCTTTTAGTCCCACACCTCGATCAGATTTTTGGCAAGATTAACACAAACAAAGATGAAATGGTTGCTGCAATCACAGAATCCTAATTATCGAATAATCTTAATGAAAAAAGCATAAAATTAAAAGCCGAGAACACATACTCACAGTTATAGGCTAGAAGTATGTGGGTTTTGTTCTTCATCTTGAATTTGTCGAAAACAGCAATCAATCACTGTTTCAGGTCTTCTACGTCACATCCATGGAGGCCTAGACATGTCTTCTCATTTACTCACAAGGGGTCCAAGAAGCCTATGTTATCCCATTTGCTTTTTAGAATGCAAAATTTTGCTATACACCTACATAAAATCATGGGAAGTGCTCAAAAGTTAACAATTTATGTCCCGAGAGAGTAGTTAATTGTAATATCGTGCGTGTAGGGTACTTACATAGTCCACAATGTCAACATTTTTGTATCGAGAGAGCGTTTCTGGTATAGCTGGAACAAGCACTCCCACTCGACATTGAACTTCTCTTCTTCAGGATAATAAAAAACATGTGGCTAACGGATAATAACCTCAAAACCAAAGCCCTCCGTTTCTGTTGCTTGAGCCATGTAATATACATGCAACTGGCACATATATGTTGCCAAATTTTTATACTCGTGATCGGGAACCAAAAGATTGCCCCTTTCATGCTTCATTGCTGGTGTTTCCGTCCCTTGTACATCATAATAGATGTTCGCGGCCTCTTCCATGGTTAATTCGGGGTTGCCTTCGACATACTTCTGTATCTTCCTTAAATCTTCATTGTGTATTTCATCGGCTCTTGTTGTAGCGTACTGATTCTGTGTTTGCCTTTTAAATTCGGACTTCAACAAAAACAGAGGTAGTGAGGCACAGAGATTGAAGAAACTAATACAATCTTCCTTCGAGATGTGTGCTATAAATTTTCCTTCCATCAAGTTTGTAACGCTGCCACTGAACGACCTTTTTCTTTTTTGTTGGTCCACTTTGAGAGCATTAAAGACCAAATCCAAGGACCTTTTCTGCGACTGCGAGGATGCCTTTGATCTTGTTTTGGGCTGAGGTGGAGGAGGAGGAGGATGACGACGAGAATTCTGTTCTCCCGGGGTTGATGAAGATGGAGGAGGAGGAGGAGGAGTCTTCTCTTTTCTCGGGGCTGATGAAGATGGAGTCGAATGAGGAGGAATACAAGGAGACCTCTATCTTCTCGGGGGTGATGGCAAGGGATGAGGAGGGGAGTGATCTCTGTTGGGAGATGGTGAGTGATCATCGTGAGTGGGCGAAGACTCGCAATCGTCTTCATCATCAGAGGACAATTGGTGGTCAAGCTTAATGAAGCACTTGAGCCAAGCCACTTGAGAGCCCTTGTTATGACCAAGTTTCGGCCTGTCTTCTGCTACGGGGTACTCAATGTGTATCTTGTTATACTTCTTATCAAGTATTCTGTCAATGGTGACGCGAGCGTACCCCTGTGGAATTGGGCAGCCATTAATGGTCCCGTCTCCCACAGGCCAGGCCTGGCCGAGCGCCACCTTGTCCTTTGTCCATTCCTGATGGATGTACAACTTGACATTGATGGGTTCAGTGATGTCGTCCACCGGATGAGGCACATTTGCATCTTCTTCGTCGAGCGGGGTCGATCCACAACTGCTGCGACCCCTAAACTGTGGGCTAAAGGCAGTAGGAGTAGGGTTTTGTGGTACTCCTGACCCCTTGTATAGCAAAATATGCTAGACTCATGCTTCAATAGTCGTCTCAATCCATACGTCCATTCTTTCTTCCATCTCTTTTAGTCGCCTCAAATACTCTGCCTCCTGATCCGCACTACCCCTCGAGCGGCTCCGGTAAGTGTTAGATTCTTGGGGGAATGCTAGTTTCCAAGGAACAACACCGGTTCCTCTAGTGCGACCAGGGTGCTCCTTGGTTCCGAGTGCTTGGGTGAGCACATCTTTCTCCCTATTAGAAGTGCGAGTCCCTTGCCTCACCTCCTCAGTTACCTGGGAGATCCTCTGGATGAGTTCGCTCATGGGTTGATTTGTGGAGCTAAAGCTCCCATCCTCTGCGTGGCGTACATTCTGCCCCATACAGTATATTACCGATCTTGACTCCCAATCGGCAGTCTCAACTTGAACGCCTTCCTCAGCAAGGCGGTCCATCTTTTCAAGTTCTGCTTCAAATTCTAGCATCTTTTTGGCGTAGCCACGAGAGCCGAGATGATGAGGATTCGTCGCTTTCTATGAGTTCTCCTTATTCTTCCTGCTTAGTTCTAAGTACTCCTCGAATAACCTGTATTCCTTGAAATCCTGCCAGAAGTCCTTCTGCTTGCTAAACTGTCCACCATCGAAATCTGGCTCTTTATTTTGGAGGACAAAATTCTTGTACAATGTCCCTTAAAATTCTTGAAGCATGTCCCCATGATTTCTTTTGCTTTTTTCTTGACTAACTCCTTGTCATACTCCATTGGGAAAGTAAAATACTCTGGGATCTTGATATCCCATATGTAATCCTTCTCACTTTCGGGAACCCTCCACGGGTCATCATCTTTCCCAATCCACTTTCTGTACCTAATCGGGATGAAGTCCCTAACAAGTAACTCGAGGATGGTCTTGTATTTGGTAAAAGCTATAGGCGGTGAGAGTGGATCCCCGAATTTATCAAACTCAGTAATGTGCCAGGGTGCATTCCTACCAACAGGAATCTTTGACACGCCTCGCTTGGATCTAGTCTTCCTGCTACTCGAACCCTCTGGCTCCTCAGGTGGCGGAGTCTCCTGCTAGAGACACCAAGTAAGCTATGACCCTTTCAATTGATTAGCGTGTGTGGCTACATAGTTACATGATACCAAAGTTACCTAGCCATCTTGGTCATTTTAACCCAGATCGAGCAGGCCGGACGGGGTCCATGGCTGCTCGTTCTCACCGTCCTAATTGACACCATCACCGTTTGTCGGATCATGTGGCTCTCCCATCCCAGCGATATTAGCCGCTTCTTGTTGCCGATCTGTTCTTTGGAGATGGGGTAACAGGCGACGATGAGTCATGGCTGTGACACAATCGTGGTTAGTTTTGGCTACGAACAACTACTAATAGCATATGTTCATATTATATATATATATATAATATGTTTAATGCAAAGTCTAATAATAAGTCCACATACAACAAAGTCCACCTATTGTTCTACGAAACTAAGCCTACATCAACTTCCAAATAAGAAAAGCAATGACCATAGCCATAAATAAAAGCATGACATCTTTCCAAGACCAAGGAGCAATTCTCCTAATCTTCACATCTCCAGCGGGTGGCTTCTCTTCAATCTCTAGTGCCAGCGGATGGCCATGATTTGCATTCATTGGACCATAGTAGGCCGGTTGCCCATGGTTTGCAAGGTAGGCCAGATTACTATAGTAGGCCCTCAAAGCTTCAGCTTCTGTGTTGTATTTTTTGTGCAAATTACCAGGATAGCGATTGAATTGAGTATAGCAATTTTCTAGGTTCTATAAATCCCAGGCATGTGACCAACATGCACTACATACCATGCCATGGTTGCCTATACATTTAAGTAAATTAGGCATGTGGTAAGTGGTAATGGTAACTCATTGAACAAGAGTTATTATTCAAGTTATATGGCCAAACTAAATCTATTTAATGTTCTTTATCCTTGACATGATAAAACATTGCCTCAATAATGGGACTGTTTATGATTCGGAGATCAATGTGGTTTAGTAATCATACTTGCTAGCATGCAGCATCATATGTCATTACTTTTTTACTGTGCACAAAGATTAAATAGATTGACTGCAGAGAACACAGGGAAGAGGAAGGAACTGTCTTGAGCACAGCAATTTTGGTGATTATAGCGAACACTAAAACAAAGCTGGAACAACATTATGTATATACTGAATTCTAGAGCCCTGCCATGCATGACCTCGAGAGCGAGACTCAGTCCACCTTTGCTACTGCTGCTGAGCCAATTTTAAATGTTGTTTTTAACTTTTTTCTAGAACAAACATCTATAGATGCCTTTTTAAGCATGCTATACATTCCATCAAATTGCACATCAAATTGGAACAAACATCTATAGAATTTATACTCTGTTCAAATGTTTAGACTACACACACCAAACATGTAGAAGCATATATGACATAATTTGGCCGAGCTGCCTGTACATGTGTGCTTGCAGGTTTGCAAAAGCAAACTATGTCTTATAATTTAGCCAAGCAGCATGTAAATCAATCGAATAGGAATCGACTGCTACTGGGAAGACAACAACCTAATAAATCATAAATCATAAATGTACATGCACCAGAATTAGGCCGGCTGCTTACTTGCTAAAAACTATTGGACAAAAAATAACTTTTCCTCTGACAATAGTCCTTTTGTTCCTAAAAAAACTTTGAACCATGGATTCTGATATATCCACATCTCCATATAAACCATACATACTAATTCAAGTAAGCAGCAACACCTCTACTGATTCAAGTAAGCAGCAACACCATGGGGCATTTCATCAAACACATAGTGGGTAGTGAGCCACGCACTCACTATGGGGGTGGGAAAGCAGCTGTCCGCGTGCTCCTAAAGGCCTCGGCGGGTGGGAGTGCAGGCGTGGAGGAGGTGGGGCATGGTCGGCGTCGTGGACGAGGAACGAGGGCATGGATGGTGCGGTGCTCTGGCTTGGGGAGGTGGACGGCGTGGGGCGGTGCTCCGGCGTGGGGCGGTGCTCCGACGTGGGGTGGCGCATGGGCGTTGGCATCAAAGAAGAGGAGCGCGGGGCTAGGAACGGCGGTGCGAGGGGCGGTGGACGGGTGCGCGAGGAACGGTGGTGCCCGTCGACGCGGGGTGGTGCTCCGGTGGCGCGGGGGGAGGGGTTGGCGTAGGGTTGAAATGAATTTGGATAATTTCAACCCGTGCCTCTTTTATACCAGTAGCTCATCACTATCGGTTCTAATTATAAACCGACAGTGATGGGGGTACATCACTGCCAGGTCATTCCCCAAACTGGCAGTGATGTGGTGTAGCAGTTAGGTGTTAAGTAGGATAACTTTTCATTTTCTTTCGAATTCCTCCGACTGGCTCAACGGTTAAGACCCCTCAACTTAGCCCCCGAGACCCGTGTTCGAGTCCTAGGCGGCCCAAATTTTTTTGTTCAATTTTATAAATTATTAAATGACTTTGGAAAATGGCTCATCACTGTCGGTTGTAAGTCTAAACCGACAGTGATGAAGAAATATCACTGCCGGGCCATTCTTTAAACCGGTAGTGATTGCGGTGTAGCGGTTACAGCGTAAGTAAGTTATCTTTTCCATTTCTTTCGAATATCTCCGACTGGCTCAACGGTTAAGACCCCGTAACTTAGCCCCCGAGCCCTGTGTTCGAATCCCAGACGACCCAATTTTGTTGGTTTAATTTTACAATTTATTAAGCGGCCTAAAGGTCAAAAAAACCTTGGCACACATCCTATACTAGCGTAGCAGTTAAGTCTCTGAACTCCGCAGCCCGAGACCCAAGCTCGAACCCGAGGGCTAGCATAATTTTTTTTAATTTTTTATATATCACTGCCAGTTTTCAAACTAAACCAACAGTGATAACCAGCATCACTATTGGTTTCTTCTTATCAATGCCAGTTTTTTGAAACCGACAGTAATGTTTATATATATTAAATTTTTTTTATATACTGAATAAATAGAAGCATATGTATTCCTACGTCGAAATGACTTAAAATTTTTTTGGCATGCTTGTACACCCAAATTAAGACCCCAAACAGGATCTTAGGTTTTTCTGATCAATTTTTCATTTATTATATTTTTTGTGTGCTGAATGAGACAAAAGAGGGTGAATTTCATCTTGGACCCAATATATTTTTTCATCCACCTCCATAAAATTCTTATCCCTAGGGAACATTAGAGCCTATGTAAAAGTTTGGCACCATTCCGGATCTTTTTGTGGGTAGACTCAGTTCAACCTATAATTAATTTGTGTCGTCGCGCGAAAATTTAATTAAACCTTAGAAAGTATCAAACTGTCTTCGGAAAATCTCAAACTAGGTGTTTCCTTCACACATGGCTCGTGCAAGCCTAAAAAAAAGTTTGAGACCAATACGACACCGGAATGCGTATGAACCATAGAAACCTTGATAACCTATATGTATAATCTTGGTTCGATGAAATGGCACATGTACCTCTATGAAGTATGTATACTCCGCCTATGTCGAAATGGCTTGAATTTTTTTGGGAAGCATGTACACCCAAATTAAGACCCCACACATGATCTGAGTTTTTTCTGATCAGTTTTTTTATTTATTATATTTTTCTCTGTGCTGAATGAGACAAACGAGGGTGAATTTCATCTTGGACCCAATAGATTTTTTCATCCACCTCCATAAATTTCTTATCCCTAGGGCACATTAGAGCCTATGTAAAAGTTTGGCACCATTCTGAATCTTTTCATGGATAGACTCAGTTCAACCTATAATTAATCTGTGTCGTCGCGTGGAAATTCAATTAAACCTTAGAAAGTAGCAAACCATCTCCAGAAAATCCCATACTAGGTGTTTCCTTCACACGTGGCACGTGCAAGCTTAAGAAAAAGTTTGAGACCAATACGACACCGGAATGCGTATGAACCATAGAAACCTTGATAACCTACGTGTATAGTCATAGTTCGATGATAGGGCACATGTACCTCTATGAAGCATGTATACTCCGCCTATGTCGAAATGACTTGAATTTTTTTGGCAACCATATACACCCAAATTAAGACCGCACACAGGATCTGAGGTTTTTCTGATCAATTTTTTTATTTGTTATATTTTTCTCTGTGCCGAATGAGATAAAAGAGGGTGAATTTCATCTTGGACCCAATAGATTTTTTCATCGACCTCCATAAAATTCTTATCCCTAGGGAACATTAGATCTTATGTAAAAGTTTGGCACCATTCCGGATCTTTTCTTGGGTAGACCCAGTTCAACCTATAATTAAACGGTGTCATCGCGCGGAAATTCAATTAAACCTTAGAAAGTAGCAAACCATCTCCGGAAAATCCCAAATTAGGTGTTTCCTTCACACGTGGCACGTGCAAGCCAAAGGAAAAGTTTGAGATGAATACGACACCGGAATGTATATTTTTAGTTGCCCATCAAATGTTACACGAATTACATGCATGATAATAATTAAACACACAAAGCCGTACAAATTAAAATTAGAACCCAATTAAACTACGACCTTGAAAACCTAGCTAAATAAACATTAATTACTATCAGAATCACTGCCGGGTTCGATCGGGCCACGCACACTAACATGCATCTATAGCCATATATGGTAATTGATGTCACAAATTATGTATTCGCTTGTATCGATGAAGTCCAATGCCCGTATGAGTGCACTGTCTCGTGCCTCACAATATCGAAAGAATGGTCGGCCATAGATGTAACCTACTAAACGACCACTGCCCCTGTTAGTAATCATTATACAGTACTGGCGTCCTTCTACAGTGAGCTGGCCGAGGTTACCATTGCAGAAGTCCCAATCGTACCAGAGTTGCTCCGTAGCTTGGTCTAGATCGGTCCATAAGCCACACGCAGCATAGGTAAGGTCATGGAGCGCAATCTACATGCAGAGAAAAAGAAAAAAAAATTGGAGAATGTTATTACAATAATAAACAACAAATAACCACGACTCAGGTATAAGTGACCATTTTACCACATCCACATGGTTGTAGCTCGTAAACCATTCGTTTGCTTGTGGGACGAGGATATCACCAGCATTCAAAGCAAGTGCCTTGAAGTGCGAGAAATCAGGCACATCATAGCAAACACGTTGAAGTGCCTCTAAACAGGTGTGCACAACACTAAATTGGGCGCTTATCATGTCCGGGCTCTGTCTTCCCGTCTCGTGGATATGGTTCCGATGATTTGCACCCCTCAAAGGGATGGAAAAACTGAGTTCACACAACCATAACCGACCACTTACCTTAGATGCCGTGTTCTCGACGATGTCCGAGATAAAGAACCAGCTAAGTGTTGTTCACAGCCAATCTATTAGGAATATAGTCTGTGACATATATGTATGCAACAATGATATTAAACTAATTACACTTATTTGTTAGCATAAAAAACAAAAGATGTTGGAAAATATTTCATACAATAGCTGGAATAGGGAACCGTGGAATGGCCACATTAGGAACGAATGGCTCATCGCCAGGGTGGAAACCTAGTTCTTGTGGTGGGGGAGGTCTGTTGTTCATACCACCTGATCGATAAAATTCCAAAAAAATATGAACATAAAATATATGCACAAAAAATTCTTCCAAGTAAAATGTGGCAACATAATTAAATATAGATCGAATACAAGGAATAAGAATATATATAAATGTATAATGCAAAGAAACATGAATATAAATATAAATCAAATGAATATAGATAGAATATTGGAGAAGACAACATATCAATACCATTGAAAAATGCAGAGCCATGATCAAATCATGTAGAGAGAGTGGATTTTTTTGAGAAGTGAGAGTGAAATGTGAGAAATAAGACTGTGAGAGTTCGTGGGTGGGTGGGATCGATGTATGTGGCCGGCGGTTTGTTTTATATAGGGGGGCATGGACATCACTGCTGGTTTTTAAGTAGAACCGACAATGAAAGTTAATATCACTGCTGGTTTTTGAATAGAACCGACAGTGAAAGTTAATATCACTGCCGGTTTGCAAGTAGAACCGACAGTGAAGGTGCATATTTATAAAGGATATATTTACTTAGATAGTACAATGGGAAGTTTTAACAACAACGATATATTTATTTAGATAGTAATGAAATACATCAAAAATAACAAAAATATTAGAAATAAATTACATATACGATAACAAAGACCTTACACTAAAATTTCATATACGATAACAAAGACCTATTTGCGTACAGGTCAATGTTACAATTAATGTGTATTAACACATTATAATGTAACCACCTCAGTAGCATTCTTCTAGCACCAACTAGGGTCAAACAACAGCACTGAGGTGGTCTATGAGCTATACCGATTAGAGATGACAAGGTGGCATCGATGAATCTGCCTTGTCTGTACATGGCCTTTTTCTAGATGTGCACCGCAGCGGATGGCTCTGTAAACCTCGTGGCATCTCCAATCTTTGGCGTTGCTCTATCTTTAGTAGCATTCTTCTAGTACCTCTTTGTGTGCACCATTTTGGTGGACTACGACGCATAACGATATCGGTGGTTTGTTGTGAGATGAAAACATTGTATCATGGCTGATAAGGCCTGGCTAAAACCAACATGCATGGAGAGACTAGCTCCTGGCCGAGGGCCATTTTATAGGGGCTAGCAGTCGTGGTACATTTTTATTTCTGAACTAAAGTTATCGGGGTAGGTGGGAGCAGTGTTCCAACTGTTGTGGTCAGTGGGAGCACTGTTGGCATGTGAGGAGCATCTACACATCACTGTCGGTTTTAGTTTAAAAACAGACAGTGAATGGAGCCTTCTGTGTTGGTTCGAGCAACCGACTGTGATAGAAGCTATCACTGTCGGTTTTAAAACCAAAACCGGTAGTGAAGGGGTTAAGTAGTATAACTTTTCCCTTCCTTTCGAATTCCTCCGACTGCCTCAACGGTTAAGACTCCGCAATTTAGCCCCTGAGACCCGTGTTCGAGTCCCAGGTGGCCCAAATTTTTTGTTTCAATTTTATAAATTACTTTGGGAAATTGTTCATCACTACCAGTTCTAATAATAAACTAACAGTGATGAGGAACCATCACTGCTGGGCCATTCCTCAAACCGGCAGTGATGGGGTTGTACCAGTTAGGGGTTAAGTAGTATAACTTTTCCCTTCCTTTTGAATTCCTCCGACTGCCTCAATGGTTAAGACTCCGCAATTTAGCCCCCGAGACCCATGTTCGAGTCCTAGGCGGCCCAAATTTTTTGTTTCAATTTTATAAATTATTAAATGAATTTTCTCTGTGCATCTTCTTTCTCCGTGGCCTTCTTAGCGTTCCTCTTCATCTCGGCCTGATCTGGAGACTAGAACAGTACACGCATCAAGTAAATGGATCACTCGACAGTCAATACACAAGCCACAAGCATTCCCATTCACATCTCCAGCAGCACATACATCAATGATCAATGAAGGTTGGAGGAGGAATGGAGCTACTACACCTTTGCTCAATGCCGACTGTGGGTTGGGCTACTTCGAGTATTGCGAACGGGACTACAAACTGGTTGGGGACCAGTGGCGCCATGGAGCTGTGGATCCCTCACTACTAGTAGTAGCTCGGAAGAGAATGGCCGCCCCAATAACTTTCATTCTCATTAATTGCTATGATACATCGGCATATTTACTGAGTTGGCAGAGTATTAACGAGGATAAGAGAGGAGATGAGAGTTTCATCAGGATCAAACATCCTTCACGGTTATGTGCATAATGATTACATAGTTAACAATAATCTAACTATCTTTACGTGCATCAACAATGAGGGCCTCATTGTGATCAAGCCGTACGTAAGTAGGTTCGTCACCCTCTTGAAGGATAGGTAGGGGTACGTTCACCTTGAATGGAAGCATTTCCTGAAAGCCCCTATAGTCTTCTTCATCCGTCACTCCATCGACACCGACAATCTTCCTTTTCCCTTCTAGGACTACTTTTAGCCTTCCTTTTGTCTTGTTGTCCCTAGCATAGAAGACTTGCATAACATCTCTTGTAAGGACGAAGGGGTCGTCTCTGTATGCGGTCTTAGTGAGATCAACGGTAGCGAACCCTTCGCTGTCAGTGTTGATTTCCTCGAGCCGGACCCATTGGCAGTGAAAAAGAGCTGCCTTCAATGGACCATAGGCTAGCTCCCATATCTCCTCTATAAAACCATAGTATGTTGCCATTTTTGTCATGAGCATCAAAACGAACACCACAATTTTGGTATGTGCTTTTTCCATCTTGCTTTTTTGTGTAAAATGTGAATCCATTAATCTCATACCCTTGGTACTTAAGATATGTACTCAAAGGTCCCTTGGCTAAGGCATCCGGTTGATTACCCAACTTTATTCCAACCAAGCGACGTCGCAACCAGTTGACAAATTCCTCCTTATGTTTTTTATCCAGCCAAGCCTGTGACCTGCTAAGATACAAAGTTTGCAGCGATTGCCTATGCTCGTCAATATATGGCATCACACCCTCAGCTTGCTAGAGAACAGGGAACTATGCCTGTCTAAAAGAAATAGGGTCGTCTAATGTAACAGATTTCTCCCCGATCGTTCTTTTACCACGTAGTCTTCCCTTGTGATGAGATTCTAGAACTTCGACCCTTTTGATGTCCAGTTAATATGTGCAGAACTCAATGGCCTCCTCCATTGACCATCCTTCAACCATGCCCCCTTCTGGCCTGAATCTGTTCCTAACATACCTCCTAAAAAATTTCATCAATCTTTCGAAAGGGAACATTTGATGCAGGTACATTGGGCCAAGGGCTCTAATTTGGTCAACAAGATGAATGAGCAGATGCAATGAGATATCAAAGTAAGTCGGTGAGAAATGCATCTCAAGCCTAACGAGATTTTAGGCTATGTCCCGCTGGAGCTGCTCTACTGTGGACACATTGTTAACACTGGATTTTGGTCGACTCTGGAGGATGACAGGTGGACCCGCATGCGGGAAGAAGGATATTCGGCAAACAAAATGAGCGGTCGGCTAAATGCTTGTGCAGTCGGTTACTTCAGAAGGTGGTGACTCCATTCGGGAAAGCAGAAGATGGCAGGCAAAGCCGATCGAAAAGATGAAAGTTGTAATAATAAAGGACTCTGAGAGTTTAGGGCAAGGAATCATAGTTTCCAAGTTTATTTAAGAGTTCCTTTGTAAATCGTAGTCTTTTAGGACTCGGGTTTTGTCTAGGGTATAAATATTGACCCTCGACCATTGTAATAGGTGTTCACAACCAAATCAACACAACCGGCCCCGTGCCAACTTTCGAGTCCTTTTGTCGTGTCGTCGAGTTCTTCGAGAGGAGTCATCGATCCGTCGACCTCCATAAGTTCCGACAACCTTGTTATCATGTTTAGTATCATGCGGTGGATTTAGACGTGATGCAAGTAGTCTTGTTTGTTTTCAATGATCATGCGGCGGATCTTTGCTTGACAATCAAGAAGTCTTTGCTTATGCTTTGTTTATGAGTAGATACCGTGCGGCAGGCATTTGCTCAATATGCTTAGTGAAAGCAAGACAGTTATCGGCTCTATTAGATACGGCAAAATCTAAATAGATTCATTAAGTTATCCTATGTTGCATGTTTTAAATATTTTATATATTTGTAACACACTTCTGCCCAATCTAGATTGATATTGTTCGGCCCTCTCTTATGGTTTTATTCGTGCTTCAATGATCATTGCTTTTCATATTACCTTTGCAAATAGATAACATGCTCATAATGGCTGAATTATTTTAATCTAGATTGTCACATGTTGTGGGTTCATGCATGTTAATTACGTTTAAGCTTTAACGAAACTAGGTGTCGTGCGGCAAATGCAGGTTTTAGATTAGTTTAGTCGTGTTTATTTGCATGTTCCTTCTTCATGGACCCCAACTCGGCTGGATTGCTGAGCTTGGTTATGCATTAACTCATAATTAATGTCACTTGTTCAAACATGTCTTCCCATGCACATGCATTCGGCAATCGGATCTTTACGTGTGTTCATCTTACGATTAGCTGAATGGTTTATAAACTTGTTGGCAGACAACTTCCTATAGCTGTATGTCGTTGTAAGTGGCTTCAGGGCCGTATATATGGAACTGTCTGGTCTCACCCGACATGTTCCGATTTGGCATTTAACTATTTTATCCCTTGTTAGTTTTTTTTCAGGTCAAATTGACTGGCATGTTTCCGGATCACGAAGCACCCGGGGACCCGATTGAAGCCACGCTTTCCGGCTTGCTGTGTGTGAGGCACAGTGTGTCACATTTTGTGTCAACACACTTTTTGGCACGCTCGGTGGGACCATCTGTTAGTTCAAGATGGCGTCTGAGATCAACAATGATCATGTTCTGGATGTGAGCATGGCAGAATTGCCAGATAATTACAGGGATTTAGTGCTACAAGCATGTGAGCAATACCAATGGAAGTGTTTGATGTCTTTTTCCAAAAACAAGAGCAACAAAGTGTTTCAAAAGCAGTCAATGCCAAGGGTTCTTCTTCCACATCAAACTGATTACACTGAAGAGGAGGATGCTCAGAAGATGGCAGCCCTGGTTTATAAAGCTATGGGAGAAACCATGACAAACCATCACACAACTTTTCTGAATACCTTTCGGGCAATCATGATCAGTACTTTTGGTCCAATGGTTGATAAATACTTTGAAGAAAATGTTGGCCCACTCAGTGGACCGACACTTTTCAATGTTCCAAAGCATCAAGAGAAGCCTGTTGGAAAAGAAGTAGCGTCGACTTCAAATATAGGTGGATTGACTCACACTGAAAAGCAATCACATCCCACCTATGGCTAGGTGACATTCGGTACCACAGGAGAAGTGCCACCTTCAGCTTATAGAGTTTCTCCAGCATCAAACAGATTGCAGAAGAATATGTATGGAGATGGGTATCAAGAATTTACTAATTACAATGCTATCAATGCTGTGCCAAATCCAGGGTATAGGAGTGTTTCAGGATTGCCTTCTGGAGTGCAAGTACAAGGAAATCAGGATTCAGGCATTGATGTTTTGATGCACAGGATGGCTGATATGATGCAAAATCAGTTTAGCTTGAAGCCAAAAAATCAATCCTATTCATACAAGTCTCCTTATCCAGAGTGGTACAACAGAGTGGCGTTACCTCCAAGGGTGAAGCCTCCAATAGATTTGACCAAGTTTTCTGGTCAAGATGATACTAGTACCATAGAGCACGTCAGTCGGTACTTAATGCAGCTTGGAGAAGCTGCTTCAGATGAAGCTTGGAGGATTCGATATTTTCCTTTGTCTCTTACAGGACCAGCTTTCACGTGGTTCACGTCTTTACTAGCTCATTCCATTGGTACGTGGGCAGAGCTAGAGCAGAAGTTTCATTCATATTTCTACACGGGTACTAATGAGAAGAAGTTGGTCGATCTCATGAGTCTGAGGATGAGAACAAATGAGACACCATTGGAATATCTTCGCAGATTTAGGGAGACCAAGAATATGTGTTATTCTCTGAATTTACCAGATGATCAACTACCTGGAATAGCTATAGCAGGAATGTTGCCGAATATCAGGGAGAAGTTGTTCGGTATGGAGTTTGATGATCTTGGCCAACTTGCACAGCGTTTAGCAGCTATGAGTAATCAGGCCCAATGATTCAGGAGAGATAATCGCTTTCAGAAGAACAATGCCACTAATGAGGTGTATCAAGGTTTTCTGGAGAAAGCGACTGAGTATATTGATGAAGATGAGATAGCTGCAGCTGAGTTGAATTGGGCAAAGGAGCCTACTCAAATTAGTCAACGCTGGTTGAAACAACAAAAGAGAACCTATGATTTTGATGTTACTAAGGCAGACATGCTTTTTGCATTATTGATGAAGGAAGGATGCATCAAGCTGCCGGAAGGACATCCCATGCTACGTCCTGAAGGAGTGAAAGACAAAAAGTATTGTGGCTTCCATAACACTAATTCTCACTCTATCAATGATTGCCGAGTGTTCAAAATACGAATCCAGAAAGCTATCCAAGAGGGACATTTGAAGTTTGATGGCAAGATGAGAATTGATGATCAGCCTTTTCCACAAAATATGATTTCTTTCTCTGTGAATATGGTCTCTGCCAATGATCTCAAAGGTAAAGGCAAGATGAAGGTGTTGACTTCTGATAGAGCAAAGAAAAGTGGTGCTGTTGACCCGAATTGGCAAATCACCAGTAGAGAGCTGCAGCAACGAGTTCGGTTTCAGAATAGCCGAACCGAGAAAGGTCAAACTTCCAAACCCAGAGTTACATCACGTATTTTGCTAAACAAGTGGCAGAGAGAGCAAGAGAAGGAATACTATAAGAAGCAATGGCTTATGCAAGAATTTGAAGGAAAAGAAAGAGTCATAGCTTATCTTAGCCGAAAGCTGCTAGACCCGGAAACAAGGTATTCGGCTACAGAAAAACTTTGCTTGTGTGTGTATTACTCATGTACCAAATTTTGGCACTATTTGTTGAATGCCGAATGCATGGTAGTTTCTAGTTTTGATGTAATCAAACATATGCTATCAATGCCAATTTTGAATGGAAGAATTGGCAAATGGATTTTAGCATTGTCAGAATTTAATTTAAGGTACGAATCGGCAAAGGCGGTAAAGGGTCAAATTATTGCCGATTTTATTACCCAACATCGGGATCTTTCTGTTGAGGCGATAAGCATTGTGCCTTGGGCCTTGTTCTTCGATGGATCATCTTGTAACAAAGGTGGTGGTGCTGGTATTCTCTTGATTTCCCCACAAGGAAAAACTTTTGAGTATGCGGTTCCTATTGAATTTCATGTTACTAATAATCAGGCAGAGTATGAAGCGTTGCTTAGAGGGCTTCAGCTTCTTATAGAAGTAAAGGCCGTTGCTGTTGAAATCTTTGGGGATTCTGAGTTGGTGATTAATCAACTGAGTGGTCAGTATGAATGCAAGAACAATGTGTTAAGAGAATATTATGAGGAGTGTAGAGAACTTTTGAAGAATTTTCTGGTAGTAACCTTGCATCATATCCCTAGAGAGTACAATGAAGAAGCAAATAAGTTAGCTCAAGCTGCTTCTGGATATCGAGAGAGTCGGGAAGTTTTTGCTATAGAAGAAGGTGTTTTAAATATTGATCAAGTAGATGGTGATTGGAGATACGAAATTACCAATTATCTGAAAGGTCCATCTCAAAAAGTTTCCCGAAAACTTAGGTATAAAGCTCTCAAATTTGTGTTCCTTGATGATCAGTTATATTACAAGTCCATCGATGGAGTATTGCTCAAATGTTTAAGTCAAGAAGAGGCCAAGAAAGTGATGTATGAGGTTCACGAAGGATTGTGTGGTGCACACCAGTCAGCTTATCGGATGAAGTGGATAATTAGGAGAACTGGTTATTTTTGGCCGACTATGTTGGAGGATTGTTTTGAATATTACAAAGGGTGTCACAATTGTCAAAGATTCGGCAATATTCAAAAAGTTCCAGCATCTGCTATGAATCCCATAATCAAGCCTTGGCCGTTCAGAGGATGGGGTATAGATTTAATTGGTCAGATCAATCCTCCTTCTAGTAAGGGACACAAATTTGTACTCTTGGCCACGGATTATTTCACCAAGTGGGTTGAAGCTATCCCTTTGAAGAAGGTAACGTCAGAAAATATGATCAGTTTTGTTAAGGAACATATAATTCACAGATTCGGGATTCCTCAAACTATAACAACTGATCAAGGAACTCAGTTTACTTCTTCAGAATTCTGTGATTTTGCCAAAGATATGGGGATTAAGTTGTATAATTCTTCTCCTTACTATGCACAAGCTAATGGTCAGGCAGAAGCATCAAATAAGATTATGATTAAAATCATCCAGAAGAAGATTGATGAAAAACCAAGGAGATGGCACTTGGTTCTTAATGAAGCATTGTGGGCTTACCGAATGGCTTGTCATGGGTCCACTCAAACGTCTCCCTATGAACTGGTTTATGGGCATCATGCTGTATTACCATGGGAATTACGGTCAGGTTCAAGGCGAGTTGTGTTACAGAAAGAATTGGTAGAAGAAGATTATAAGAATCTGATGATGGATGAATTAGAAGATTTACATTTGATTCGTCTCAAGGCATTGGAAAATATTGAGAAAAATAAAATACGCGTTGCCAAGTATTATAACAAAAGGGTTAGGCTGAAGCAATTCGCAGAAGGAGACTTGGTTTGGAAAACTATATTGCCAGTTGGAACAAAGGATAGAGCGTTCGGCAAATGGTCTCCAAATTGGGAAGGTCCTTTCCGAATAGTAGAATGTGTACCTGGCAATGCATACATATTGAAGACTTTATTTGGGGAGGAGTTTACCAGAGCTATCAATGGAAGATTTCTTAAGAAATATTACCCCAGTGTTGAGGTTGGTTCATGAATGTAGATCAGAAAAGCCGATAAAGGGAAAATCGCCTTTAGCCTAAAAAAAATAAGACTGAGAATAGCTGATATTGTTCATATCGCCTTTAGCACAAAATAGCCGATGCAGTTTGCATCGCCTCTAGCACAAGAATGTTTATGCAAGACCGGGGTGTTTTCAGCATTTTTCTAACAGTCGTAGGCAGAATTTTACCGAAAAGAATCAAAGAAATAAGTATTCTTCCAAAAGACAAGTTTATTTATAGAAGTCCATCCTAATACAAACTACTCCTCAAATAACTTGTTGAGGACGGACTGGGGATTTGTGGACTCGGCAAGGGCGACGGCATGATCATCGTAGACCTCCAGACGCTCATCGATGTCGTCGATCTCGTCCGAGCGTCCTCCAGCGAAGCCGACTGGCTGGAAGGAGTAGTCTTCGTTGGTTCGGGAGGTCATTGCCGCCAGCCCGAGAGAAACACCAAGGTGCACACCTTGGATGACGGCCTGATCAATACGGCCGTCCACAGCATCAAGGCGTGCCTCGGATGTCTCCCCCTGGGCATTCACCTTGTCGGCAACCTTGTTCGCCGCCGCCTTCAGGCGATCGTTCTCCGCAGAAAGAGCTGGGCAGAAAAGAAAAAAAAATGGGTCAGCAAGCGGGGGAAGCCAGAATGATGAAACCAAATGAATATATCAAACCGGTGATGGCGTCGCAGAGTTGCTTCCGCTGGTCCTCCCATTCGGCTTGCTCGATGCCGAATTTCTTGGAGACGTCGCCTAGCTCCTCCTGGGCCTCGTCCCTCTCCTAGCGAAACTTGAGCGCTTCCTCGTGAGAGTATGGATGGTGTGCATCTGCTGGTTCCGCCGGGCCCCAAGGATTGGGATGATAGGAGCTTGAAGAGCTAGAGGATCCGGAGGAGCCGGATGATGGAGTTCCTGGTTGAGCTGCTGTCGCCGGAGGAAGGAGATGATATTGGCTGGAGCTGATGACCCTTATCCTGATGAATGAGGAAGAAAAAATTGAAACTAAGAGATGAACAAGAAAATCGCAAGGGGGCAAAAAGCTGATTCGTACCCACGGTGCCAGCAGCGCGATGCTCTGCTTCCTTCAGCTTCTCTGTCGGCAGGTTGCTTGCCACGGTCGCCACTGTTCGCCATTTGCTTTGGTGGAGGTTAGGGTTTTCTTTTGGAATGAATCGAACAAAGGAAGTGGAGGAGACATATGTGAGAACGCTAAAACAGAGATAGCGATGAAGGCTAACGGAAGGGTCTATTTATAAGCCGAAGCGAAGAATCGTGGCGAATTCCATGGAGTCATGGGGCGAGAATGCCGAACGATGGAGTAGGGTTTTTCCCTTTTAGCTGGGCCGCTACTAGGCTGGGCTAGGCATGGATTAAGTCGGGCATCGTTCGACTATCTCCCTAATTTGTTGGAGCCAGCATTGTTCGGCTATACCCTCACAACATTTAAATTAGGATTCGTTCGGCTATTGGAAGAATGGAGACAATCGGCTACATTCTAATCGAGTAATTTAAGAGAAAATGGCCGATTGCTTTTTCAAACGAATAAAAATATGTAAACATAAAGTTGATTGATCAAGGGACAGAGGATATCACACTTAAGTTTATTACAAGCCCAATGTCTACTTGTTCAGAAGCTGATTGATTGCCTCTATGGCTTCAGTCCTGATTCGGCTAACATTATCTAGCACTTTCTGATCCTCATCTTCAGAACTCTGGATGCTGGATAACTTAGTTTTGATTTGCTTATCTTCTTTGATGGTCAAAGTTATCTTTAGTGAAGCTGCTTCTATGTTCTTCGGCAAATTAGCTATATGGGCCCTGTGAGACTGAATTGTGGCATTCAGTTCGGCTAGTTGAGCTTCTAGTCTACTTTTTTCATCCTCCATGGCTTTCAGTTCAGGCTCCAAGGTTGTCAAGGAATTTCTTGTAGTCTGGATATGAGAGTGAAGATCTTTAATCTCCAGCTTCTTCAAAGATCTATCCTTCTGCAAAGCAGCCCTCGAAGATATGTTCTTGGTTGCCCTTCTCACCATGGCAAAGTGGTCATCAAGATGGGCTGCAGATTCTAGGGGGCCCTTGAGAGCAGAAGGGATATCTTGATCAATGAGTTCAAGGAGGTCTCTTATCTGATCTGCATCCTGAACCAGACTAATGGTATCCTTGTTCAGCAGGATGATCACCTCTTTTAGCCGAGCCTGATTTTCTAGAGATAAGGTTTGTTGAGAAGTAATCTCTTCACCTTTCTCAATGATGTAGTCCTCAATAGAGAAGGAGTAGCTGGTGGTCGGTTTAGTGATGTTCTTCTAAAAGAAAAGAGAAGAAAGGAGGTGTTAGCCGATTGGGTGAATTTGCTAAAATATAGTGTAAGACAAGGCATTACCTGCTGAACTGATTGATCATCAGGATGGGTTATACCCTGGCTTGCTGGAGGACTTGGCTGAATGTTCAGAAGGGACGGGTTTGGAGCTTCATCAGGAGAAGTTTCCCTTACCAGTTCATCTAAGATTTCATCTATTCTCAATAAAGTAAATGATAATGAGCATAAGGGATAGATGTTATTTAAAAAAGAAAAAAAAGAGAAAAAGAGAATTGGTTGAACGATGTTACCTATAGTCTCATCAGATTTATGAGCCTTTGAACCTTCAGCTTCATGAGTCTCTGAAGCTTCACTGTCATGGATTTCTTCATTTTCGGTAGAAACTTCAGGGGTTGGTTTTACAGGTGCTGAGGTATTGCCTAGTCTGGGAATTTCGACTTGTGGCTGCAATGGAAGTAATGAATGTAGAGGTGGTCAGGTTTACTGCTAAGTGGGGTTGTTAACCTGATAGAGAATAAAAGGTTCATACCTTAAGAGATAATTTGGCTTTCTTGGTCCTTGGTTTCTTGGGTAAGAGAAAACTTTTAGGTGTTTTCCTTTTGCTTTTTCCTCTTGAAGATGTAGTAGCTGAAGTAGCAGGAGTTCTCATGAGTGCCTTTAAAGGTACTGAATCCAAAGTTGCAGGAATTTTCATGAATTCCTTTAATTTTGGGGCATCAAACCCCAGAGCAGGCTTGGGACCAGCCGAATAGTACTGGATTGCTTTGGCTAGGGGAGTAGACTCAAGATTCTGTGCATAACCAGATGTTAAAATAAGAAGTGAATTCAAGAACAGGAAATGATGAGCATAATGAAATTACCTCACTATCAGAAGTAAAATCGGGCTGCAAGTTTTTGCATAAAGGATGAACTGATATATTGAAGATATGAGCATGCCATTCTTGCCACCAAGAGACAAAGAAGGGATGAGCAACATCTATTAGCCCAAATGGAGATGGTTCGTATGTTGGCAATTCCCATCCTAATTCAAAGATTTTCTTGGCTTCCATTCTTTCTGTTATTACTTCCCTTGACTTTATGATTGTTGAGAAGAGGAATCTTGGGGGCAGCTGGCCACATCCTAATTGTTTGGCCACCATATTTGGATAGTAGAATTCATAGGTGGACTGCACTAACCTCCCATGATGAAATTCGGCTGGCAGAGTACAAGGTTTGATAAAGGAGTTGAAGATCTCCGTGGATTCTTGACCTGAACAACCAGTTTCATAGCTAAACTTGCAGGGCAAAGTAAAATTTTCATTTTCTCTGTAAGGAAACCAGAGCACATTGCTGAATCCTTTGAAAAACAGCTTGAAGAAATGACCGATGTCTATGTCAATGCTGATAGATGATGCTGCTTCCCCATAAGTCTAACAAGCCTTAACCTTTGCTGTACTACCTTCAGCATAGTTAACTGAAGGAAAACTTAGATTGAAGAGGCTCACAGAGGTTATCTGATGCATGTATAGCTGGAGCCACATTTGAATTAGCCACCAGGGACCATTCACACAAGAGATTTCTCCACCTTGGCGCATCTGAAGAGTAATCTGATGCATCATATGATAAACAGACCCTAAGAGATATTTGCCTAGTGGGATCTGAGTGCCTGCAGCTAAGTCTTCAGCCATCACCATGTGATTCAGGGTTGGTTCATTGGATTTTCCACAGAAGATGAATCTGCATAGCCACATATTCATGAAGGCTTTCAACTCTTTGTCAGAGATGGTGCTAGATGCATTCATGTAGTTCTGGATGTATTTGACCCATCCACATCTAGAGCTGACGGCTCTTTGATTACTTTTGCTCTTGTACTTATAAGGGTATACTGGTAGTGACACGTTCAAGCCAGTCATCATGAACACATCGGCTAGAGTGATGGTCATCATACCATGGCCGAAAATGAAGGCATTAATGGTGTCAGACCAAAAATGGGAAGCTGCTATCAAAAGGGAATCATTTCTGGGTGTTTCTGCTAAGGATAATTCTAGACAATGACTGATGTCTTGACTTTCCCAGTGGCTATTGCTTTTCTCTAGCATTCTCCTGTACCAATTCTGCCATCCAGCGATTGGGGGAAATGGCCAATTCTTGAACGTGTTTGGCCATCGGTTTGGCAAGGTGATCCCAGATTTGAAAGGGATTTTTTGGGTTTCCTTCTCGATAATTTCAAAAGGGTCAGGATTTCCCATTGGACCAAGGAAATAGGAATCGGGGTTGGCAGCATAGGGGATCAAAATCTGATTCTTGTATTCCTTTAAAGGGTGATTGAAATCAAAGAGAAATAAGCCAAAAGAAGAACGGGAAGATCAAGTGGAAATTGCTGAATATAAGTGAAGTTTACCTCTGGAATTTCATCCTGGGTCGCCATTGAAGATTCAAAGTGGGTCCGAGGTTGCGCTGAAAGCTTGAATTTTTGGACAACGGCTGCGGTGTTGAACGGTGCTGACCTAGGAGGAAGAAGGAGCTTGTGGTCAATTTCAGAATAAAACAACTTTTATCCCGAAATTGAGGGGGCATGTGTTAACACTGGATTTTGGTCGACTCTGGAGGATGATAGGTGGACCCGCATGCGGGAAGAAGGATATTCGGCAAACAAAACGAGCGGTCGGCTAAATGCTTGTGCAGTCGGTTACTTCAGAAGGTGGTGACTCCATTCGGGAAAGCAGAAGATGGTAGGCAAAGCCGATCGAAAAGATGAAAGTTGTAATAATAAAGGACTCTGAGAGTTTAGGGCAAGGAATCATAGTTTCCAAGTTTATTTAAGAGTTCCTTTGTAAATCGTAGTCTTTTAGGACTCGGGTTTTGTCTAGGGTATAAATATTGACCCTCGACCATTGTAATAGGTGTTCACAACCAAATCAACACAATCGGCCCCGTGCCAACTTTCGAGTCCTTTTGTCGTGTCGTCGAGTTCTTCGAGAGGAGTCATCGATCCGTCGACCTCCGTAAGTTCCGACAACCTTGTTATCATGTTTAGTATCATGCGGTGGATTTAGACATGATGCAAGTAGTCTTGTTTGTTTTCAATGATCGTGCGGCGGATCTTTGCTTGACAATCAAGAAGTCTTTGCTTATGCTTTGTTTATGAGTAGATACCATGCGGCAGGCGTTTGCTCAATATGCTTAGTGAAAGCAAGACAGTTATCGGCTCTATTAGATACGGTAAAATCTAAATAGATTCATTAAGTTATCCTGTGTTGCATGTTTTAAATATTTTATATATTTGTAACACACTTCTGCCCCAATCTAGATTGATATTGTTCGGCCCTCTCTTATGGTTTTATTCGTGCTTCAATGATCATTGCTTTTCATATTACCTTTGCAAATAGATAACATGCTCATAATGGCTGAATTATTTTAATCTAGATTGTCACATGTCGTGGGTTCATGCATGTTAATTACGTTTAAGCTTTAACGAAACTAGGTGTCGTGCGGCAAATGCAGGTTTTAGATTAGTTTAGTCGTGTTTATTTGCATGTTCCTTCTTCATGGACCCCAACTCGGCTGGATTGCTGAGCTTGGTTATGCATTAACTCATAATTAATGTCACTTGTTCAAACATGTCTTCCCATGCACATGCATTCGGCAATCGGATCTTTACGTGTGTTCATCTTACGATTAGCTGAATGGTTTATAAACTTGTTGGCAGACAGCTTCCTATAGCTGTATGTCGTTGTAAGTGGCTTCAGGGCCGTATATATGGAACTGTCTGGTCTCACCCGACATGTTCCGATTTGGCATTTAACTGTTTTATCCCTTGTTAGTTTTTTTCAGGTCAAACTGACTGGCACGTTTCCGGATCACGAAGCACCCGGGGACCCGATTGAAGCCACGCTTTCCGGCTTGCTGTGTGTGAGGCACAGTGTGTCACATTTTGTGTCAACACACATCAATGACCTTTTTTGAGATCGCGTTGAAGAACGAGCAAAGCTTTATGATTGGGGCGCGAACCTTTGGGGGGAGGATACCACGCAGGGCAATAGGGAGGAGCTAAGTCATAATGACATGATAGTCATGGGCCTTCATAGGGCCATAGTTGAACTTGAGGTCTCTCTTGTTCACTAGCCTCTTCGGGTCCGCATAGTAGTCCATCGGGAGTTTGAGTTCATTGAAGAAAGAAATAAGCGTTCTCCAATGTCCATGATGCAATCGGAAGTTCGAACTGGCCATTCTCAAGCTCCACGGGATGCAGCTCCTTCCTAATTCCCAAGTGTTGCATGTCTAGGTGTGTGGCTAGTGAATCCTTTGATGTCCCCCCAGTGTCCATCAAGGTGTTAAGAGTGTTAGCGCACACGTTTTTAGTATGTGCATGGGATCAAGACAGTGGCGTACACTCAGTCAAATGGCCAGTAAGGTAATTTCTAGAAAACCAATTTTTTCTTCCAAACGCTCCCATCAGGCGCTACTACTGCATTGTTCCCCTTCCCAAGGACAACCTCTAGTTTGTTGAGTTCTAAAAGTATCGCAGGCCCATCTCGATATTTTGGAGCTAAGCGTTTCTCAATAGTACCGTTGAAATCTTTTCTGTTCCTGCAGTAAGGGTGATCCTTAGGTAGGAACCTACGGTGTCCCATATAAACTATCTTTGAGTTATTTGGCAGATTTACCGCATCGGTGTCGTCCAAGCACTCGACACATCTAGTATAGCCTTTTGTCTTCTCTCCGGACAAAGAACCTTGACCTGGCAGGTCGGTGATTGTAGCGATAAGTACTCCCTTGATCATGACGTGTTCCTTTTTGTACTCGTCCCAAACATTTGGCACACCCTTTTCAAACATCTCTACTAGTTCATCAATCACTGGTTCTAGAAACACATCGATGTCATTCCCAGGTTGTCTTGGCCCTTGAATCAGTAGTGGCATCTGGATGTACGACCGCTTCATACAGACCCAAGGTGGAAGGTTGTATATATAGAGCGTCACTGGCCAGGTGCTATGATTGCTTCTAACCTGGTCAAAAGGATTCATCCCATCTGTGCTCAAAGCAAACCAAAGGTGCCTTACCTCTCCACCGATGTCCTTATAGAACATAGTATTGACAGTCCTCCAGTCATGCCCATCGGCAGGGTGCCTCATTATTATATCTTTCTTACGCTCTTTGCCATGCTAGCGCAATAGCTTGGCTGACTTTGCACATGCAAACAACCTATGCATCCGAGGAGCTATAGGGAAATACCAAACAACCTTTACGGGACCTCCTCTAGTCTTGGTACCCTCATCTGATGGCCCTTCCTTGTACCATGGAGCTTCACACTTGGGGCACTTGTCCAAGTCTTTATATTTTTCTCCATGGTATAATATGCAATCATTGGAACACGCATGGATTTTTTCAACCTCGAGGCCGATGGGGCATATCATTTGCTTGGCCAAGTATGTCTTTTCTGGCAACTCATTTTTTCTGGGAGCATTTTCCTTATTATACCTAACAACTGATCGAAGCCTTTATCGCTCAATCCGTTTGTCGATTTGAACTCTAACAGCATGATGTCGGCTTCCAGTTTGCTCATTGGACAATCCTTATACAATGGTGTTTTGCCATCTTGTCTCATTTTCTCTAGCTTTCTCAGCTATCTTTCACTAAGACATCTAGTCTCTACATTACGTAGCAGCTGAGAAATGCCATTGTTATCCTCGGTGTCGTCAGCTAGCATGTTCCTAAACACATTATTAACTGTGGCCATAGGTTCCATGTTGACACTGGGTTCCTTGTTAGCATAGTGGATGGCTACGTGAGGCATGTCCACATCATCATCGTTTTCCTACAGAACATTCACACCAACCTCGCCATGCATAGTCCATATCGTATAGTTTGGCATGAACCCCCTGGTAATCAAGTGTGATCGTATAGACTCAATTTGATGAAAGTTCCTTTGATTCTTGCAATATTTGCATGGGCAGAAGATAGGGTTCCCATTCCTAGCATGGGCTTTGGCATCGGTGATAAACTGGCTGTCGACATGCATGTACTGCTTGTCCGTTCGGTACAGATGCATCCACTCTCGATCCATCTCTGCACAAAAAATACTAAGATGGTAATTACAAAGAATTAATAAGAAATCGAGCTTCATGAACAACAATTGTAGCTCAAAAGTACCATTTTTGGAAAACATTATTGTACACTAATTATTGGAAAATTGAAATTGGTAGCCCCGGCCCTGTAAATTGAAAATCGTAGTAAAAAACAATTATTGCACAATATTGAAGAACAACTATTCTACTCTACTTCTAAGAACTAATTGTAGCATCACATACTAACAATGATGATCTTGACCACCATGGAATAATTAGCTAGGAATTTAAATGTGTTCATAGACACCAACCATTTGGATGATGGATTCACCACAATTTGAGCCTTGCACAAATGTCCAATTGGAAAAGTGCTCTCTAGAATGGAGAAAGAACTAGAATGAGAATCAAGCAATATAGCCATCAAAACGAAGCTAATTAAGCAATAAAATCAAAGGAGTGGATGTTTGTTACTAACCTTAAAGCAAAAAGATCAAGCCATTCTTCAAAATCCAAGCACTAGCTTCATGGTGAAGAGCAGCCGCAACAATGGAGGGAAGGGCCCAAACGCGCGCCTCTGTTCTCGGGATGGAAGAGAGAAGGAAGATCCAATTCACTGCCGGTTTGTGGCTTGAACCAGCAGTGATAAGTGGCCGCAAAAACACTGACGGTTCAAGCCACAAACCGGTAGTGATATGGTGCTTCACTGCCGGTTTTAGTCCAGCCCCAATCATTTTGTCATTTTCAAGCTCATAACCAGCAGTGAAGGTACATCACTGTCGGTTCTCACAAATCCGGCAGTGATGTCCAAATTTGGCGTAGTGTAGTTTTTACTACTTTCATCATTTTCAAGGTGCAATTATGACATGTTCCTATAACTTTTGATAGGGTTATATATATAATTTTATAGTGACAGTGGTTTTCCCACCCTCCTAGAAGTGCACTTAATTTGGGAAGGATCGGAGATAGACTACTACAGAAAATCTATTCACCGCCAGGACCTTCACCAATGGTTTTGAGATAACCGGTGGTGATATGTATCACCGTCGGCTTGTGGCCTGTGGGGACCCTCCTGGCCGAATAACCGGCGGTGATGAATGCTTTTGCCGCCGGCTCAGCGTATAATCCGGCAGTGAACAAAATGCAAGGCCTCACTGTCGTGTCATCCAGCGAACCGACAGTAAAAGGGTTTTCACCACCGGTTGCTCATTCTTTGTCCGATGCTAGAGAAACTGGCAGAGGTAATAGTTTTTTTCACCACCGATGCCAACATGGACGTGTGTGCTACAGTAGGATCCGACGGTGAAGTAAGTTATCACTATCGGTTTACCGTATGATCCGGTGGTGAAGCAACCATTGTTTGAATGGACGCGTTGGTGATCCGAAGTCAACATCAGTGCGTTACGGTGGTGGTTGATGCTCAAAATCTATGCCGCCACCTCCCACACGACTGACCTATTGTTCCTCTCTCGCTATTTGTGTGCACGCCTCATGTCGTGCCACCACTAGATAGGCATGGTATGCTTTTGCACTTCAATAATAGATCTTTGTCGGATTATTTTCCTTTTTAAGCCTTACTTGGATGTTGTCTGATTCATCTCCATCCACATGTGTTAAGGTGGATTGCTGTAAAATTTAGCTCAAGATCCACTTCAATCCACCCTAACACATGTGGATTGATCCAAACAAGATGTTAGTGATCTCATTAGTAAGGAAGCTCTCATCCTACTGCACACTGACGATCGTAGGCTCTATGAAATGGAGGAGGCCCCCAGCAAGAGGAACACACTGGCTAGCAACATAGAGGATGTTGTTCTCGAGATCCTCCGCCACCTCCACGTCCACTCCTTGTTCTGCTGCAAATATGTTTGTCGCTCCTAGAACATCGTCATTTCCAACAACCATAAGGTGCTGCCCAAACTGTGGTTGTCTTCTTCTACGACATCGAGAACGCAATCAAAACTTCACCACCATCACTGGTGAATGCCCTAACATGTCCTTCTTGCCCTTCTGCATTAACAATGTAGCTTTCTCAGATTGCTGCAATGGCCTCATCATATGCTGGTGCCTTGGGGCTACTACTAGATACCGCTATGTCGTCTGTAATCCGGTAACCTAGAAGTTTAAGGTACTGCCACCTAGCATCCATAAGTTTTGTGAGGCTCGCTTGGCATTCGATTCAACAGCCTCCTCGAACTTCCATGTCATTCAATATGTGGAGGAGGAGGGTGAGTGCGTAGGTGTGGAGATCTACTCATATCAAACTACAGCATGGAACAATAAGCAATCTCAATGACGCCAGGGTACTCATGTGACATGTTTTAGATCAGCAAGTGTGTTTCTTAAAGGTTTTCTGCACATTATGGGTTACTTAGATGGATACTCTCAGATGCTTGTTGTGGATATGGAGGGAAACACATGGAGGAGAATTCGTAGGCCTAGTGGTGCTAATCCCTCCATCCATCAAGCTCAGGGTCACTTGTGTGTATGTACTATTGGTGCTCGCGATAGGTCCTAGCTTTCAATCTAGATCCTTGAAGACTATGGTATGAATGAATGGACATTGAAGCATATTGTTAGCAAGCTGATTGTGTTTTCATGGACTGATATTGAATTTGGTTTCCTAGATTGTGATGTGGACTACACAGCGATTGTAGTTCACCTAGAATGGAATATGATTTTCTTTGTTGGTGAACAAAGAACCATCATCGCATATGACTTTGACCCTAGAAAAGTTCATGTCATCACTGCCCTTGTCATTTTGTATCGTAGATGTAGGGTCATGAAAGAGGACATGAGCAGACCATACTATATTCCTTATGTTCCCTTGTTCTTGGATTCATTAGCAGAGGAGTAAATAAAGCTGCATTTGATGCATCTCTCTATCACGGCATGTTCAAATGGACCAATGTTGTTTGATTGTCTATGGACATGTTAATTTCCTCTAGGATGGATGTTGTCATTGTTACAGCTAAACTAGTGTGCCATCTTAGTTGTGTTTGTGAATTGGTTTCACCTATCTGGACTACACCAATGCAAACGATGACCAAGCTATGGTCAAGGTCTACGTGCAGATCAGATGTTGTGTTCGTTTCTGGTTAGGTCAATTAGACCTAGAGCATGCTTCGGTAGAGAGTGATAGAGAGAGAGAGAGATGTAGGAAATCTCTGACCATTGGGCTTGGAGGAGGATGATCCGTTCATAGCCATTTCGTTGATGTAGGGCATCGGGAAGGAGAAGTAAGGAAGTTCAGCGATGACGGTGGACTTCCCGTTGCTTGCAGCACCCCTCTCAATTGGTCTAGGGTTGGGATAGAGGTGGGGCGTCTGGCGGCTCAGGGGAACCTCATACCTTGTGCCCCGGCCCCCACCTCCCTTTTATGGTGCTATGCGATGGGGGCCCACCAACCATGGAGCGGTTGGGCGCCCCCAATCAGGGCATGGATCCAAGGGCCCAATTGGCCGTTGGGCCAATTGGTGGAGATCAAACTAACATTCTCCCCTTTGATCTCACCTTATGACATAAACTTAACTTACTTTATCTTGTTCCCATTCCATCACAGATCAGTGCATAGAGCATGCCTCATCGTCATGGTCTGTTGCCATTAGATTAAATAGCTACAATGCACCTCTCTGTTTTGAAACAGATACTCAACTAGGCCCTTAGTATCTAGAAATCATAGGCTTTCCCATAAACCCATGTCAACTGTGTGTTCTCTGAACGCACTGGATGGTTAGCCTTTTGTAAGCGGATCCACAAGTACTTACTCGGGACTTATATGCTCAATGCTTTTAGAATGATTCTAGATTTTCTCCTTTACAACATATAACTTAGTGTCAATGTGTCTGGCAGCCCACTTGACCTGTTGTCTTAGGAGTTAACTTACTTTAAACGGTTATTGCTGTTGTCTACCATTGTTAAATCTGGGTACAAAGTCCCTTAGCCTCCTTTTGCCTGTTCCTTAAGCCTCACATCAAGCTATACTATGGTATGCATCACTGATGACACCACAACTGTTTTTTTGGAGCTTTTCCATAATAATACTCCAACTACGAGTGTTGGCAACTGCTATGGATTTCACTACACATCTCGCCAAGACTTAACATTTGTATCCTCAACTATTTGAGAGTACTTATTCTTTCTTACTCAGCATGAGGCCTATGATACTTTACAAAATTGCAAGACATTCTCAACTCCATTCCAATGATCTATATTTTGACTGGACTTCTGCCAAAATATCTCGGATACGTAAACTATGTTAAGGTAAGTTATTACTTGTACTTGTACACTCATCAAGCTTCCAACAGCTGAAGCATATGGAACCATGTTCATTTGATCGATCTCATATCGGTTCCTAGAACACTTAAAGTTCCCAAATCTATTACCCTTGACTATAGGAGCAGGCGTAAGTTTACTCGCATGCATACTTTTACTTCTTTAGAATCTTTTCTAAGTATGCCTTTGTGATAGTCCTAATACCCTATTTTCTTCTATCTCAGTGAATTTTGATTCCTAGAACCAATGACGCTTCACCAAGATCATTCACATTGAAACTTGAGGACAGAACTTCTTCTTCTCCAATGACAGATTAACATCACTACTAATGAGTAGAATGTCATCTATTCATAGGATCTTGAAAATGAACTTTCCATTCTTGATCCTCGCATAAACATTATTGTCCTTCTCATTTTCATTAAAACTCAAACTTTCTTATCGTTTCATCAACTTCAAATACTATTGTCTAGAGACTTACTTTTAACCCATAAATGGATTTCTACAGGCGGCATCCCTTATGTTCTTTTCTTCCACGACAAAACCTTTTTGGGTTGTGCCATGTAATCGTTTTCATATGAACCCCCGTTGAGGAATGCCGTCTTTACATCCATCTGATGTAACTCTAAATCATAAAGTGCCATTAACACTATTATGATTCTAAAAGAATCCTTACATAAGACTGGAGAGAAAACTCTCATTGTAATCTATTCATTCTCTTTGCGTAAAGCATATTGCCACAAGTCGTGCTTTATATCTTTTTACATTCTCTTTGGAGTCACATTTTGTCTTGTAGATCCATTAACAGCCTACTATTTTGGCTCCATTAGGAATTTCTTCTAAGTCCCAAACATCGTTGGTATTCATCGAATTCATTTCAACTTTATATCTTTCTACATTCCCTTTGGAGTCACATTTTGTCTTGTAGACCCATTAACAGCCTACTGTTTTGGCTCCATTAGGAATTACTTCTAAGTCCCAAAATCGTTGGTATTCATCGAATTCATTTCAACTTCCATAGCTTCTTGCCATTTAAACGAGTAAACACTTCTCATGGCTTCTTCAAATGATGTGGGATCACCCTCCATTTGAATTTCTCTACTAACATAGACTTCATAGTCATTGGAAAAACTGGTTTACTAATTCTTTGAGACCTTTTGGGGCCTCAGCTACTGGCACTTTCATATGGAGCTATTTTTGCTCTTTATTGCCAAGAGGCAATTGATTCTACAGGCTCCTGTATTACAAGATCCTTGTTTACATTATTCTTCTTCTTCGAAAAGCCAACAATAGGTGTTGTATAAGTCATACAACATCAACAGGTATTGAGAAATTCATTATTTTGAATCAGTAAAGTGGGCATGCAGTCCTGCTTCTCTTCAAGTCTTAGGTCTCTACATACCTCTACATACAATGCTCCCCCAGATCTTCCCATCTTTTCTAAAGATAGTGTATCTTTAAATATCTTATTTTGGGTTTAATCTGTTAAAACTTTATATGGCGCTTTAAGCACTACCTTAACATCTTTGAGGCTGACTACGCTATCTACCTGTCGGAACTTTAAAAGGTCCAGGAATTTAGCTATTTCTCTACTTAGGGGTATCATTATCGTGACCGTTGTACTCCTCCGACGGTTGTATACATCTTAATTAATCTTTATCTCACTCTTAATGAAGAGTATCTTTCTTAATTAATCTTTATCTCACTCTTAATGAAGAGTATTTTTCTTAATTGATCTTAATATTCTCTCCCTCGAAATATGGCATGAACTTTACTGCCATAATTTCGAGAATCATTAAGAAAACCTGTGAGCGAGGAGACACATATAACTTACTTCATTCACATGATTATGTCATGTGAACATAGTTATTTAAGGATTCGTATAGGAGTACACTTTCCTTATTTCACTTCGAGAACTCATCAAGGTCTTTCATTAGCGGTGCTTTTGCAAGTCACACTTGCATCTTTTCTTATCTTTTGGTTAGTATTGACCATGACGATGCATTTCTATTCTGTCAAGGTCAATACTAGATAGCATAAGAGCTACCCAAACTTCTCTCGCTATGCGTTATACAAAACATGTGAATCATTAGAAAACTTCTCCTGCCATGCAGGATTGACTAGCATAAGTACTATGCCAAAACTTCTTCCCATGCGAGATACATCTATATGAAAACTTAGTCATGACGACTAAAACATTCACTTATACTTCATTTTCTAATTAAATCTTCCCGTTGGTTCTAATTTAATCAAAAAATTAGTAAACTAACAAAAAGTTGTCCTGAACTGGCTTGACTCAAGCCTTTCCATTCACATACCCCAGCATTGCAGCCCGTTGGCATATAACCGAGTGATCTCATTGGTTAAAATAAAACATACAATATGCTTCTGCATCAATTCTACATCACCGTTGGGCAGAAATTAGAATTAATGCATAAAACTCATAAATTAACTTGAAATCCATATAGCTGCTCTTCAAAATTAAATTCTCCCGTTGGTTCGAATTTAATTGGAAGATAATTAACATCATTGCAGCAGAAACTTGATAATGAAATACATTCTTTTAGTTCAGGAACATTTCTTGGTCCTTATCTACTCTTTAAAAAATTGACCATGTTGGTGTAAAATTTATCAGAGATTTAAACTTCAAACTTAAATTCATTATAATATTGTCATCATCAACGTTGGTTAGAAAATGACAATACCATAATCTTACTTAAACAAAAAATGAACTACTCCTCTAATTAAATTTTCCCCTTGGTTCTAATTTAATTAGAGGATAAGCATAATCATGATTTACTAAATATTACTGCTCTTTAAATTAAATTCTCTCATTGCTTCGAATTTAATTAGAAGATAATAAATATTAAACTTTACAGCGGAAATATGAAACAATTCTTTATCTATTTTTCAGAAGCATTTAACTTTTCTCATCTACTCTCAGAAAAAATTATCCCATTGGTTCAAATTTTGACAGAGATTTAAACTAGAAAAAAATCATCAAAAAATTACTTCTAAAAAAGAATAAAACATAAACTCAGAGTTCACTGTTCATTTGGCCTAGACTTGATGAAACAGTCGCGACCCACGTCCGGGCCACCGCGAAATCGGCCCACTACGCACGCGCGCGCAGCTCCTCCCCCGCGCCTAGGCCGCAACCTGGGCCTGGGCCAGGATTTCACTGCCCCGCCTGGGCCAAATCTGCCCCGTCCTCTGTCAGCCGTTGGATTCGAATCGGATGGTCGTCCGCGCACATCGGGTGAACAAAACGCGACGTGGCCAGTGTCCCCGAACCCTAACTCCATTTTCACCTCTCCCTTCTCTCTCTCGCGCCGCACAGGCGTCAGGGGCGGTGACCACGGTGGCTGTCGGCGCCGGTGACGAACACAGCCACCGGAGCAAGTCCGGCTCCCCTTCCTCCTCTTCCTTTCTCTTCCCTTTCCCCTTCTCTTCGTCAGCACCATAGTCAGAGACGACCACGACGCGATGGTAGCCCGTGGCGGCCAGAGAAAAAGAAGGTGGCGGCGCCGCTATGGGGCCCTTCACCGGCGCGCGCTCTCACCCAAGGCTGAGCGCGTCGCCATCGAGCGGCCTTGTGGCTGCGCCCTAGATTCTGAGCCCGCACGTCGGCGGCGAGTGGCGGCTCGGCTACCTGCGCGGTATCGGGGCTTTCTTCTCGCGCAGCGGGAGTGCGATGGCGGTGGAGAAGCCCTAGTAGGTCCTCCCCTTTCCGTCCTTGGTTTTCGAGGGTTAGGGTTCGGGTTTGGCTGGTTTGGGTTTGGTCGAAACCCACTGCTACTGCTTTTCTTCCCCGACTGGATCGTCGCGGGCTACGGTTAGGGTTCATTTTCGATCCCTCTTTCTTCTTTTCTTCACCCCGGCTAGGGTTAGGGTTCCAATCCTTTCCAGATCGAACCCTCTACTTCTCTATCTTTTCGATTACTTTTCAATTTTCTACCCCACACTCGATCTACACACCGGCAACCTGGCTTTGATACCATTGTTAGAATTTATGATCCATCTAGGTGCAGATCAGAGGGTGTGTTCCTTTCTGGTTAAGTCAATTAGACCTAGAGCATGCTTCGGTAGAGAGTGACAGTGTGAGAGAGAGATGTAGGGCATCTCTGACCGTTGGGCTTGGAGGAGGATGATCCGTTCATAGCCATGTCGGTGATGTAGGGTGTCGGGAAGGAGAAGCAAGGAAGTCTAGCATCGGCGGTGACTTTCCGTCGCTTGCAGCACCCCTCTCGATCGGTCTAGGGTTGGGATAGAGGTGGGGCGTCTGGCGGCTCAGGGGAACCTCGTACCTTGTGCCCTGGCCCCCACCTCCCTTTTATGGTGCTGTGCGACGGGGGGCCACCAATCATGGAGCGGTTGGGCGCCCCCGATCAGGGTGCGGATCCAAGGGTGAGCCAATTGGTGGAGATCAAACTAATAGTGTAATCATTTTACAGGTGTATATGTTTTCATGAAAAAGGAGAGGACAATTTCAGACTTGAGAATTGGTGCCCCGACCCAACCCAAGCTGTTTTTTAATTATTTGAAAGGATAATAGGTATAGATATATATGCTAATGTCTGTATCTTGTACACGCAGAAATGGTATATATATATATATATATATATAGCCGGCATGGCAGATCGAGCAACTAACTAGTTCATTATTCATGGCGCCGTCGGGTATGAACCGTATGATCCCGGGGGTAAATTAGTTCCAGGGTAGCCATGCAGCGCCGATACCACCATAGCTGTTTGCTTCATCTTCCTGCCTGCACCTGCACCACCGATGGGACATGCATCTTTTCAGATCATAAGAACAGAGATGCAGCACCTTCTCGATTAATATAAAGCTGAGGGACAGTACCGTAGGCTCCTACCTGTTGCAGCTGCAACGAACGATGATGCCAGGAGGAGAGATGCCACAAGAAAGCATAGCAGCAGCACCGCTGTCCCGAGTTTGCTCGCCGGCGCCGCCATCGCCATGTGATGTGTGCAGCTAGCGGAGGGCCGTCGTCGTCTCGGCCAATTCCTACAGTCGTTGGTGTATTGCACTGCACTCGGCACTCCCAAATACGGTAAGTATATATAGTGGTCGATCTGTTGTTGTACGCATTGGTCCTGCAGCGGGCAACACTTATTTATATAAGCAAGCTAGCATTCTTGTTCGCTTTGCTGAAAAGCGATGATTGAAAGTACTGTTCATTGATTTGTTGTGAAAAAAAATATTGTTCACTCACTGAAATAGTACGGCTCATGAGACAAACGAACCGCCTCAACTAGCTAGCTAACACCAATGCAAACGACGACCAGGCTATGGTCAAGCTCTGCGTGCTGACCATATTTTATTATGGGTACGTACTACGTAGCAGCCATATGTGCACTGTAAAGCGACTTGTCCAACTTTCCTCAAGTCATCAGTTATTAATATATGAATGTAAATACGATTAATTAGGAGAGCATATGCATGCCTTTCAGAGAGACGTGTACACTCACTCTATGGCCATGTTCACTTGAACTTATCAGACTGGTTTATTATTTATGAAATAGTATTTTTCTCTCGCAACAAATCAGTTTTAGCGGGCTTTTGGGCGGTAGAAACCATTACCCCTATATTAGGTACCAACGGACTACTAAGTAGAGTCAAACCCACTATCATTGGACCTGTTCAATGAGCCGATCGAGGACACGACATTTTCCTCCCCGAGACCCCGACTTCAGTAGCTCCTCACAACTAGGAAAATACGTACTTTATAACGAGAAGCAAAAGAGTACAGATGTAAGTAAACTCATCAGCTCGTTTGTGAAATTGAATAGAACAAATCCTACAGGCTATCCTAGTCAACCAAGACGAGTCAGTCAAAATGTGTGCGTGTGCATCATGCTAATTGCTAGCTACAAGTGGTCTCAACTCTCTCAAGCTATAGGTTTGTCAACCGTGTATTTTGGAACAAGTCAGTACTCCTCAGTAGTCAATGCCTGCAAGTGCAACATTCTATAATCTACACGCGTGGTCGTCCACAGCTGTATCTATCTTCGCTTCATCCGGTTCAGCCACATAAGTGCCCGTATCTAAAAATTCTATTTTATGAGGTGGTTGCTTATTGTAGAGACCCACTGGGTTAATCCACCTAAATCAAGTGTGATCCTCTTGACCAACCCGATTAAGACAATTAACCTCGGTGATCCCAAGAAGATGCCACCCGCATCTCCACTACATAAAGACATAGGATCCCGGTCATGTATCATACCAATGCAGTAGCCACAAATCAAGATTGCATAGGAGACATGTATTACAAATCTTGTCAAATTAATAAGTTAATTGTACAACATTAGAGAAGACACGTACTAACCTACTCCCTCCGTCCCAAAATAAATGCACTTCTAGTATTCAAAATTTGTCCCAAAATAAGTATACTTTTAGGCCATGGACCACCTAGCACTACTAGTTTTTACTACTTTCATCATTTTCAAGGTGCAATTATGACATGTTCCTATAACTTTTGATAGGGTTATATATATAATTTTATAGTGACATTGGTTTTCCCACCCTCCTGGAAGTGCACTTAATTTGGGAAGGATCGGAGATACACTACTACAGAAAGTCTATTCACCGCAGACCTTCATCAATGGTTTTGAGATAACCGGCGGTGATACATATCACCGCCGGCTTGTGACCTGTGGGGACCCTCCTGGCCGAATAACCGGCAGTGATGAACGCTTTCGCCGCTGGCTCGGCGTATAATCCGGCTGTGAACAAAATGTCGGGCATCGCTGCCGTGTCGTCCAGCGAACCGGCGGTAAAATGGTTTTTGCCGCCGGTTGCTCGTTCTATGTCCAATGCCGGAGAAACCGGCGGAGGTAATAGTTTTTTCACCGCCGATGCCAAGATAGACGTGTGTGCTACATTTGGATCTGACAGTGAAGTAAGTTATCACTGTCGGTTTACCGTATGATCTGGAGGTGAAGCAACCATTGTTTGAATGGACGCGTTGGTGATCCGAAGTCAACGTCAGTGCGTTACGGTGATGGTTGATGGTTGATGCTCGAAATCTGTGCCGCCACCTCCCGCACGGCCTACCCATTGTTCCTCTCTTGCTATTTGTGTGCGCGCCTCACGTCGCACCACCGCCAGATCCAAAGGCAAGGTATGCTTTCGCACTTCAATGATGGATCTTTGTCGGATTATTTTCCTTTTTAAGCCTTATTTGGATGTTGTCAGATTCATCTCGATCCACTTGTGTTAAGGCGGATTGCTATAAAATTTAGCTCAAGATCCACTTCAATCCACCCTAAAACATGTGAATTGATCCAAACAAGATGTTAGTGATCTCATTAGTAAGGAAGCTCTCATCCTACTACACACTGACGATCGCAGGCTCTACAAAATGGAGGAGGCCCCCAGCAAGAGGAACACACTAGCCAGCCTCACAGAGGATGTCGTTCTCGAGATCCTCCGCCGCCTCCCCGCCCGCCCCTTGTTCTGCTGCAAATGTGTCTGTCGCTCCTGGAACAGCCTCATCTTCAACAACCATAAGGTGCTGCCCCAAACTATGGCCTGTTTTTTCTACGACATCGAGAACGGCAATCAAAACCTCACCAGCATCACCGGTGAACGCCCCGACTTGTCCTTCTTGCCCTTTCACATTGACAATGTAGCTGTCTCAGATTGCTGCAACGTCCTCATCCTATGCTGGTGCCTTGGGGCTACTACTGGATACCACTATATCGTCTGTAATATGGTAACCCAGAAGTTTAAGGTACTGCCACCTAACATCCATAAGTTTTGTGAGGCTCGCTTAGCATTCGATTCAACAGCCTCCTCGCACTTCCATGTCATTCAATATGTGGAGGAGGAGGGTGAGTGCGTAGATGTGGAGATCTACTCATATCAAACTACAACATGAAACTATAAACAACCTCAATCGGGCCAGGGTACTCATGTGACATGTTTTAGATCAGCAAGTGTGTTTCTTAATGGTTTTCTGCACATTATGGGGTACTTAGATGGGTACTCTCAGATACTTGCTGTGGATATGGAGGGAAACACATGGAGGAGAATTCATAGGCCTAGTGGTGCTAATCCCTCCATCCATCAAGCTCAGGGTCACTTGTGTGTATGTACTATTGGTGCTCGCTATAGGTCCCAGCTTTCAATCTAGATCCTTGAAGACTATGGTACTAATGAATGGACATTGAAGCATACTGTTAGCAAGCTGATTGTGTTTTGATGGACTGATATTGAATTTGGTTTCCTAGATTGTGATGCGGACTACATAGCGATTGTAGTTCACCCTGAATGGAATATGATCTTCTTTGTTGGCGAACAAAGAACCATCATCGCATATGACCTTGACCATAGAAAAGTTCATGTCATCCCTGCCCTTGTCATTCGGTATCATAGATGTAGGGTTATGAAAGAGGACTTGAGCAGACCATAGTATATTCCTTATGTTCCCTTGTTCTCGGATTCATTAGTAGAGGAGTAAATAAAGCTGCATTTGATGTATCTCTCTGTCACGGCATGTTCAACTGGACCAATGTTGTTTGATTGTCTATGGACATGTTAATTTCCTCTAGGATGGATGTTGTCATTGTTGCAGCTAAACTAGTGTGCCATCTTTGTTGTGTTTGCGAATTGGTTTCACCTATCCGCCAGCGCTGCCGCCTGCACCGCCGACGTAGCCACGTTTAATCTCATCCGCCACCTTCAATCGCCTTCAATCGCCGCCTCCACCGAGCTAGTGTTCATCAAAGCAATTATATACGAGTACAATGATCCCTCATCTACACCGCTCTTATCAATACGAGTATCATACGGTGTACGTTGGCGTATCAACTCTGAGTTCCCATGTACGCATGCGCCCGTACATAAAAATTACGATAACAAAGACCTAACAATAAAATTACATATACAATAACAAAGACCTTTCTCCGAATAGGTCAATATTATAATCAAAGTGTACCAACACATTATAAAATAACCTCGATGTAAAAGCACTGTTGTAGCTACTCTGACTTCTGCCTCTTGGTCCTCTCCTCGGCTGACTCGACCCTCGGGCACTTCCCGTTCGCTATGGACCAATCTTGAGGGTGGAGCGGAGGGATGGGAGCTATAAATCGTGGTTATGTAACCTTGTTCGTTCTGCTTCTGCTTTTATAGAAGGATTTACAAAGAAGCGGTTATCTACGAGTACAATGATCCCTCATCTACACCGCTTGTATCAATACGCATTCATACAGTGTACGTGGGTGTAGCAACTTCGAGTTCCCATGTACGCATGCGTCCGTCACTTTGGTCCGTTAGATATTGCGCGTCATTAAGTTATAATAATGCCAGGGAATCTGAACCGCATCATATGGAATGCCGACTCAATAATGAATGTCCCAACTTCCAACACTGTCTCACCAGTTTTCCTAGGATCTGGTGTCTTCCATAGATCACATGGATCTAACTGCTCCTCTCTGCTTCTCCATCTTAAGGTTGGCCTATTTAAGCCGGGGTTGGATCCGCTTCTTGGCAATCCACACACTCCTTAATCCTAAGATACAGATACATATAGACGAAGCTCTTGAGCCAACCATCTATATTTTCTTCATCGCCATGGCTCTCCTTCTCCAACTCTTCCAGCGGCAGCAGCGGCGTTGGGAGAAGGCCTTTAAGATTGGGTACTACCAACATCTAGGCGCAACGGGGGCTGCTCGATCTAGGTTCTAGTGGAAGTTTTGCGATTGAGGAGGTTAGCTTATTTGGGCAAGCCCAGGGGTACTCAATGCAGTTTGGAATTTCTTGTACTACTGATTCACCATCCCGGCACCCTAGTGATCCTCCTTCCTCTAGAGCAATGCGGCACTTTTCTTCCACGCCTCCGCTTCTTGCCTCTATCTCTCTCACGCTCGTGACCGTGAGAGGTGCAGCAGGGAAGGTAAAGCACCTCATTGAGATGCTGGTGGAAGTTTTGCGAGGTGCTGCCTCGTCCTTAGCTTGCATTGCCTGTCTCTAGACTCAACTATGGGATGTACCTATACTCCATAGGTCTTTGCTATTGTACACCTAGTAGTATTCGATAGGTCTTTGTTATTGTACAACTGTGGAATATAACTTAAGTTATCAATGAAATTGTTATGATGATTGTTACTATGTTGTTTATATATAGTTTTTGCCTTACAAAACAATTAATAACTGAATGGCTGTGATGTGAGCGGTTTACTTAAATTGTTGTATCATACAGTGTACTTCTGCGCTATTAGATCAAACGTCACTGCTTCTCATAGTAACTAATGGTGATTTGATTTGAACAATAGGTGTATCAAAAGTTGTACATGTGCGAGGGTATTCTGATTATACCCCCAAACACTCTGACTTCCCATGTACGCATGTGCGTGTCCTTTGGTCCACTAGATATTGCTCATCATTAAGTACTGTTATAGATGAGGATGAAATGTGGCAAGGAATCAAATTTGATAGGGAATCAAATGTGACTGGGAAAGGTGGCATCGTGTTCACCACTCCGTCACCCATGACTCGTGTGGCTGGCCACGGATGTCACAGACCTTGACTATTGCCTTCCCCGCACGCATCTTGAGATGGGGCTATTTAAGCCAAGGTAAGGGGAGCCTATCTGGCAAACTCCAATCCTTATTCCTAACTTAGCATCAGAAAAACCAGAGAAAAAATTGAGTTGCACGTAGTCTCCCATCTCCATGGCCTCCCTCGTCCTGCATCGACTCCAGCACCGCTAGGAGAAGGCCTTCAAGATCAGCTTCTATCAACACCTATGCGCGGCTATATGTCCGCTTGTTTCCTCGGTGTTAGTGGAAGTTTTGTGAAGATAGGGAGGAAAGCATGCTTCCATGGAGCTTCGTCACATTACTGATGCGAACATCATCATGTAGCCTACTTGGGAGTGGGGTGGTGGCTTTGTCCACATCGCAGATGCAGATGCGACAGTGCAAGGGAGCGATTGAAGATGCGATGGTGCAAGGGAATGCTTGTTTTCCTTCCTTCTCTTTCACTTGGTTTCCTATGCGGGTGGTCTCCTCATAGGGCTCCTTCTCCACACTAGAATTCATCGGGTACGTGACAAAGAGCGCTTGAAGGGGTTCTGGTGTCCGCTTGGTACAAGTGACTAGTTTCTCGTGCACAAGCATAAGCCACAGTCGGGTATGGGTGAGCCCATACTTGTTAGGTCTTTGCTATTGTACATCTCTTGTTTGATATTGTAAACCTGTTTAATGTAATGGACTTTATCAATAAAGAGTTGCTTGCATCACTTTATTATTGTGTAATGTTCGCCTCGTTCGAGTCTTTTAGGAGGATGATACGGTATGCATGTGCGCTATTCCATAAAGCGGCAAGGGTTCCCAATGTAAATAAAGGTGATCTGTTTAGTACCATAGGCGCATCATGCGGTATACATGTGCGCAATTAGTATAGTGCTACTTGGATGGCTTGAATAATTTTCTCTCTTGTGTATTCACGTGCTGCCATGTACCCATGTCCGTCCTGCTTCCGCTTTTATAGAAGGATTTACGAAGAAACGGTTATCTATGAGTACAATGATCCCTCATCTACACCGCTCTTATCAATACTTATTTATATGGTGTACCTTGGCATATCAAATTCAAGTTCCCATGTACGCATGCACCCATCCCTTTTTTTAAGATCTCTGCAACTCCCTTTGGTCTGCCAGATATTGCGCGTCATTAAGTTATAATGCTAGGGAATCTGAACCGCATCGTATGGAACGCCGACTTAGTGTGTGAGTAATGAATGTCCCAACTTCCAACACCGTGTCACCACTTTCCTGAGAACTGGTGTCTTCCTTGATGCGTATGCCTAGATCACACATCTTAACTGCTCCTCTCCGCTTCTCCATCTTCAAGGGTGGCCTATTTAAGCCGGGGCTGGATGCGCTTCTTGGCAATCCACACACTCCTTCCTCCTTAGATATAGATAGATACAAAGCTCTTGAGCCAACCTTCTATATTTTATTCATCGCCATGGCGCTCCTTCTCCAACTCCTCCGACAGTAGCAGTGGTGTTGGGAGAAGGCCTTCAAGATTGGATACTACCAGCATCTAGGCACAGCGGGGCTGCTCGATCTAGGTGCTAGTAGAAGTTTTGCGATTATGGGGGTTCGCTTAGAGACCGGCTGTAAGGATCTTTGTAGCCTTCTCTCAACCTACCCATATAGTAGTTAGCTCTTCACTATTAATACATGGCCCACTTATCTCTCTCACAAGTTTCTCGATTCCTGTGTCTAAGCCAGCTGTAAGCTTATAGCCTGCTTCTCTTCTCTCTCGTGTGGAGTAATCGGCTGAGGGAATAGGTGTCCTATGTAGTCGGGCATGGGTAAACCCCATACTTGAAAGGTCTTTATTATTGTACATCTGGAAGTATTCGATAGGTCTTTGTTATTGTACACCTATCGAAAGTAATGGATTTTATCAATAAAATATTCATTTACCAACTTTATTGTTGTATGTTCCACTCCGTTAGATCGGATGACACTAGTTTCCGAAGTAACTAACGGTGATCAGTTTATGTAAACAGCCGTATCAAACGGTGGACATGTGTGCTATTAGATCAAACAAAACTAGTTCTCTTATTAGTAAGTAATGGTAATATGTGCAAGGGAATCTAAACCGCATCATACGGTATACATGTGCACAATTAGATTAGTGGTACTTGAATGCCCTCCTGCTGGTGCTCCACCGTATGCGCCATGTTGGCGACCATACGCCTTCTATATTTCTTATATTGATATTAATTACTTGTGTTTATTAGTGGCAATGACTTGAATAACTTTTTTTAAGAAATTGGAAACATGTGCAAGGGAATCTAAGCCGCATCATACGAGAAGAAAGGTAACTATAACGAGTTTAGAAAGAAATCGTACTTGTGTATCATTGTATTAAGAAGAATGAAGAGTTTAACATACAAATCCCCGTCATCCAGATATATACATATCAACATTGATCTAACCAGAATCTACCACATACTTCTGAAGAACCTATCACACTCATTGCGGATCTTACATTCCTCGCTACAGAACATAGCCCACTCCTCCCAACTTTCCCATCCTGCATGATCACCACAGCCTCCGCCTCTGCACTGATGTCCGTCCTGGAGACGCATCGGCATGGCTAGAAGAGGCAGAGGACTCGACTGACCTGGCGCTAGCCGCACCACCAAGTCCTGCAACACCCCCATGGCCTGTTGGAGGCACCGTGTACATTTCTCGTTCTTCCATGTCACATTCGCCACCGGGCCCGCTTCATCACCTTCAACCTTCCTCAACAACCACCAGGCAATGCTGTCATTGCTGGCACAACTATTGGACATGTGGAGAACAAGGGAGAGAACAAATGCAGCAACATCATGGCCTGCCATGGCAGAGCGCTCCAGCATGTCAGCCACGGCGTGAGCGCGCCGCGGTCTTCCATGAAGACGGTGTGCATCCCAGCGTAGAAGCAGGCCTCTGGGTTGCCGATGCTAGCATGCCTGGTCATGAGGTTGGCGCGGTACTCATGGTCATAGAATCACTTCTAGGTCCCACGCTCCATCGCACGTAGCAGAACCTGTGCCCAGTGGTATGCTCTGTCCCACTATGGCGTCGCCGCACACCCTGCCCATCTGTGAATAGGTTGCACGTAGGCTGCCAAGATCTTCTATGGGATCCACTGCAGCCGCAGCGACATGGCTAGCAATCAGAATAGACCCCTCCATCGGGAGCTCCTCCATCGATGACCATGATGTCCTCAGAGCACGATGATGCCAAGAATCGAAGCGCGGCGTGGCCACCTCCGTCGGGAGCTTCTCCATGGAACGAGGGCACATGCGGTGGTGGCAAAAGACGGATCCTCGGATCGAGGAGCGATGTCATGGCACAGTGGAGCATTGGGGAGGGGGGTCAGAGCGGAGCAAGGTGAGTTCCGAAAAAACCCTCTTGGGATTTTATGAGCGCTCCGTTCTTGAAGGTTCCACGATGCGGGGATGTCAAACATCTCAGGGAAGTCAATCATCTTCCTCCAAACTGTGTGAAACATGTAAAACATGTATGAAAATATGATCGTGCCCACCCACTTGTACGAGTGGACGCACCGCCACGCCTGCTCGCTTGTTGCACGCTTTGGTGGCTGAGGAATAGTGCTAGGGGCATGTCCGGTCGCACCCCAAGCCAGCGTCCGACCGCCGCTCGCCTCGGTGCCAACCTATCACTACTGCTGGGAATTCACATATTGGTAACACTGGCTATATGTATGAGTAAATATCACTATTCGCCTAAACAACTGTTGAGCCCATTTAAACCCCTGTAAACGCTACATAGTGGTATGTCATTTCCATTTAATCATCTGTCTAGCCCGTTTAATTGACCGTTTAGCCCGTTTAATGGACCGTTTAGCCCGAACAATGGCTAAACAGTATGCGACTGTTTACCATTTAGCGTTTAGGAAAACACTGGTAAATATATTTGCATTTCTTTGCACCTGGGGCCAAAAAATGTGTCACATAATGCAAAAACCCAAGGATGAAATCCTATCCCTTAAAACGAAAATTAGACTTTCTAAAATGCCTTGAAAACATGGCAATTAGGTCTCAGCGTTTGATACGGTCGTTCCCCTCCAACACCGACGTTATACAGTAGTAGTTGTTTCCAGTTTGTCTGTGATCTCGTGCTGGTATAGTGATTGGTATAGTGATCCGGTGCGGGTGTAGTGGGAGGCGTATCATCTGGCCATGAATTGCACTATGGCACTTGATCTTGGATGTTGCACATGATCTAGACGGCTTAGCCCAAAACAATGCGGTTTGGTTCCCAAGGTGACCCACGCCGAGGACACACCAGCCGGTTGTGGTTCCCGAGGCACCGCTCCAATGCTCCCCGTCATTTCACATTGAAGTGGAGGGCCGCTCCCGTTAGTAAAATGCCAGTACCGTTTTCTCCACCTGCACACGCTAGGACTGGTGAGAAACCCCATTCTACTCACCCTCTACTACAACTCCACCACCCATGCCCTCCCTAATCCCCATCGCGTTGCCATGTCGACCTCCCGCTCCTGTTCTCGTTCGCCTCCAAACCATTCACACTATTCTCCGACGCCTCTGTCGCCCTCCTGCTCTCCCTGCTCGCAGCTCCCTCCGTCACCCTCCCACATGCTTTGCGGTTCTCCAGCATCTCCGGCACCATCGACCTCACCAGCACCAGTGGTCCTAGCATGCTCCTGTTCACCCTCGCTAGCACTGATGGTCCCGTCATGCTCCCATTCACAGTCACCGGTCCCGGTGCCCTCCCGTTCACCCTCACCGGAGCGCTGCCCCTTCCCGTAGTTGCCATTTCTACACTCCCCAGGCTACGTTAGCATAGACTCCAAGGAGGACCGCCTCCATGGGTACGTGAAGCCCGTCATAAGGGGTCACTAGCTATGCATCATCAACATCGACAGGCAGCTGAGGTGCCCCATCTGCCCCAATCTGGCGAACCAGAAGTGGACCTGGGACGCGATGAAAAATCACATCCTGGGGATCGTGAACCCCAATTCTGAAAGGTCCTAATATGGCTAGAGGGGGGTCAATAGCCTTTTAAAAATCTACAAGATCACTAGAGCAATTTGATTAGTATGACAAATAGTGAAATACAAACTTTCTCTAACTCTACAAGGGTTGCAAGCCACCTATCCAATAATTCTAGTCGCTATAATCACTAGGCACATAATTGGCTAAGTCACTTGTCACTAAGAGCTCTCACACTTGCTACACTAAAGAGCTCCACTAGATGAACTTAAGCAACAAAGCAAGCTCTCAATTCTAGATACACTAAAGAGCTTGCTTCAACTAGTTTGCGGGAAAGTAAATGAGTGAGTAGGGTGATTATACCGCCATGTAGAGGAATGAACCAATCACAGTGTGGAGAAATCCAATCACACAAGAGACACAAGATTTTTCTCCCAAGATTCACGTGCTTGCCGGCATGCTAGTCCCCGTTGTGTCGACCAACACTTGGTGGTTCGGCAGCTAAGAGGTGTTGCACGAACCTCGTCCACACAATTGGACACCGCAAGAACCAACCCACAAGTGAGGTAGCTCAATGACACAAGCAATGTACAAGAGTTGCCTTTGGCGCTCCACCGGGGAAGGCACGAAACCCCTCACAAGCAACCGATCGAGGCCGGAGACAATCACCGACTCCGCTCAATGATCCTACAATCATTGGGTCATCTAGGTGTCAGCAAACACCAAGAGTAACAAGCTCACAACCAGCCCAAATCACCCAACTAGTGCCACAAGATGATGCAACTCAATGCAATGCACTAAAGGCTCTCCAATCTCATTCAAGATGACGAAATCAAGTGAATAAGTGAGTGGAGTGTGTTCCTTAGCTTCCAAAGGGTGTGCACAAGTGTATGAGGTCCCAAGAGAGTGGTCAAGGCTGGCCACACCCTCTATTTATAGCCACACAAGCAAAATAGAGCCATTACCCCTTGGAGCTGCTTTCTACGAGGGCACCGGATAGGGTGGTGCGGTCACTGGATAGGGGGTGATGGTGCTCCAATGGTCGACCAATGGCTAGTTGGTCACCAGATAGGGGCGACGGTGGCACCGGATAGGGGTGGCAGTGACACCCTAGCCGAGTCCCCAAAAATACATCTCTCTAGATAATTAGGGTAGTGCACCGCCACACCCATGGCAGTGACCATGCCGGTGCCCCCCTTGGCTATAAATCCAACTTGCTACCCTCGGGTGAAACAGGGCGGTGGCATTGGACAGGCAGTGATGGTGCACAGACGTGCCCATGGCGGTGAACACCGCCGTGTCCGGTGACCACCCCACAGCGGCCCTTCTCTATCAGGTCCTGGTGGGCACCGCCATAGGGGTGATGGTGCACTGGACAAGGGGTGGCGGTGCCACTTAGGCACCACCACTAGCCCTCCGAGTTACAAACTTTGTCGCATTTTGATCCATGTCAACTCGAGCTATTCCCTGCAAGCGATGCTAACTTTCAAAGTGTTTTCTCAAAACATATTAGAGCCAAGTTAGGATTTCTCAAAATATTTTCGATAAATATTTTTGCTTGCTCTCCGATGTGCACTAGGCCTAAATGCAATGCATGAAGTCCAACACCTAGTGGCACTAGATGACTAAATTGTCTAGTTAAGAACCCCTCTTAATAGTATGGCCATCTATCCTAAATGTGATCACACTCTCTATAGTGTCTTGATCACTAAAACAAAATCCCTAATTATACCTTTCCCTTGATCTCCATAGGGTTTTGTTTTTCTCTTTCTTCTTTTCCAAGTTGAGCACTTGATCATCATCACATGTGGCCATCTCATCATTTCATGTGATCAACATCACCATTTAAGTGCCACCATGCTCCTCACTTGGATTACACCAACCTAGCTCATATCATCACTCATGACAAAGGTTAGTGCTTAGGTTTCATCAATTATTCAAAACCAAACTAGGTCTTTCAATCTCTCCCTTTTTGGTAATTGATGACAACCTATTTACAAAGATATTTAATGAAATCTTTTTGGATTCATGTTGCTTGCCCAAGCATATTACCATGTGTAAAGATTATGGACAAGTTTCATAAACCTAAAATTGGTAGTATTAGCTCCCCCTACATATATGCTAAGGGTTTTGATTTGAATTCTGGCACATATGCATGGATTAGAGGTTTGGGAGAGTAATAGCTACCAAATGATGCTAAGGTGTAAAGAATGGATGTTTGAAGCGTGATACCAATCAGAGTTGCCAATATACACCATCCTTAGCACCATTAGTAACTAGACATTCACAAAAACCAGAAAACCCCATGAGATCAACATTATACGAAAGGGTCTAGTTTTTACATGATAAGCACAAGTCTAGTTACTCTTCCTATGCATGTTAGTTTTCATTTCATCAATCATTTTCTATGATCTAGCATACACCACATAAGCATGGATAGAGAATTTAAAACTTGTGCCATGCAAGCAAACATATGTAAATGCACATACAAATGCAACATACAAGTTTATGAGCTTGCTCCCCCTACTTGTGTGCTTCAAATTTTAATTGATCCCCTTACAATGTCAATTCATTTCTCATTTCATTTGTTTGCTCCCCCTATCTTTACTATCTTTGTTTCTCTCCCCCTTTGTCACCAATTAGCACAAAAGGTGAGCCCAAATTTTAGATAGGTTGGGGTGAAACCATGTGAAGTGAGAATCATTTTCCCAATTTGGTTCAATCTAGATCACTTGCAAAAGATCTTTAACTTGGTTTGATCCAAAGGCAAGCTTCTTCACACCTCCAAATAAGGGGGCTCATGCACCATGTTGAGTTAAACACTTATAGGTCATTTTCTAGATTAAACACTAGGTTCACAAGCCCACAAACATGTCATATGCTACCACTAGATCATTTCAAGCATACAAGCAATAGTGGTACCATAGAAGCATCAAATTCATTTGATTTTCATGAATGAGCCTAAGACATGTGAGGAATGACTAGATGCACTAAATAAGTCCTTAGCAATGGATGAATGACATGTCAATCAACTTTACCTTGCTTTTGCTCGAAGGAGAGGCATGTCATATAATGGGGGTGCATCAACACATATTTGAGAAGTCAAGTATGTTCAATTCATTCCTTAGCTTGCAAAACCTCTTCTCATCAAGTGGCTTCGCGAATATGTTGGCAAGTTGATCTTCGGTGCCCACACTCTCAATGCAAATGTCCACTTTTTGTTGATGATCTCTTATAAAAAGATGGCGGACATCAATGTACTTTGTTCTTGCATGTTGAACCAGGTTGTTGGTGAGCTTGATTGCACTCTCATTGTCACATAGCAATGGCACTTGTTTGAACTTTATTCCAAAGTCACACAAAGTAGCCTTCATCCAAAGTAATTGTGCACAACAACTACTGGCCAAAATGTAATCCGTTTCAGCGGTTGAAAGTGCTACACTATTTTGCTTATTTGATGACTAAGACATAAGTGATCTTCCCAATAGTTGGCATATGCCCGATGTGCTCTTTCTGTCAACTTTGCATCCTGCATAATTGAAGTTCGAATATCCAATCAACTCAAATATTGCTCCTTTGGGATGCCACAATCCAACATTTTGTATATGCTTCAAGTACCCCAATATTCTCTTGGTTGCCTTCAAATGACTCTCTCCTGGTAAGGCTTGAAATCTAGCACACATGCATACACTAAATATCACATTCGGCCTTGATGCGGTCACATAGAGTAGGCTTCCAATCATAAACCGATACATCTTTTGATCCAGCATGTTGCCACTAGCATCACTATCCAAGTTTCCATTTGTCCCCATAGGTGTACTAATAGTTTTAGCATCATCCATTCCAAATTTCTTGAGCATGTCTTTGATGTACTTGCCTTGACTCACAAATGTGCCATTCTTCATTTGTTTGATTTGAAGACCAAGGAAGTAATTAAGCTCTGTAATCATGGACATCTCAAACTCATTAACCATCATCTTTCCAAACTCTTCACAAAAATCTTGATTGGTTGATCCAAATATGATGTCATCAACATATATTTGCAACACAAACAAGTCATTGCCTATCTTTTTGGTGAAGAGAGTGGTGTCAACCTTACCCATCTTGAACCCTTTAGAGAGCAAGAAATCTCTCAATCTCTCATACCATGCTCTAGGTGCTTGCTTGAAACCATACAAAGCTTTTCTTAGCTTGTAAACATGGTTGGGCTTCTTCTCATCTTCAAAACTAGAAGGTTGCTCAACATAGACTAACTCATTGATATATCCATTTAAGAAAGCACTTTTCACATCTATTTGATATAGCTTGATGTTGTGGGTGCAAGCATAGGCTAACAAGATCCTAATTGCTTGTAATCTTGCAACCAGGGCATATGTTTGTCCAAAGTCAAGACCTTAAACTTGAGTGTAACCTTGAGCCACCAATCTTGTTTTGTTCCTTGCAACTATCCCATCTTGATCTTGCTTGTTCCGAAAGACCCACTTTGTTCCAATCACATTATGGTCCTTAGGCCTCTCAACTAACTCCCATACTTGATTTCTTGTGAAGTTGTTTAGCTCTTCATGCATACCATTGACCCAATCAATATCCTTCAAAGCTTCCTCTATCTTCTTTGGTTCAATGGATGACACAAATGAGAAGTGTTCACAAAATGATGCCAATCTTGATCTTGTTTTCACACCTCTTGAGATATCACCAATAATAGAGTCCAAAGGATGATCTCTTGCAACATTAGTAGGTTGGAGCACTTGTACTTGATTGCTTGCATTTGATTGATCATTTGGTTGAGATGATGAACTAGCCACTTGTTGTTGATCTTGCACTTTGTCATCACTTGCCCTTGCTTGATTTTGATCATGAGAACCACTAGCTTGCACATTTGAGTTAGAGAGCACTTGATTCTTGTCATCTTCAACTTCAATCACTTCATTAGGCCTTATGTCACCAACATTCATCTTCTTCATTGCATTGGCCAATTGAGTACCTCTCACATCATCTAGATTCTCATCTTCCTCTTGGGAACCATTGGTTTCATCAAATTCCACATCATGAACCTCCTCAAGAGTACCACTAGCCAAATTCCAAACTCTATAAGCCTTGCTAGTAGTGGAGTAACCAAGCAAGAAACCTTCATCACATTTCTTCTCAAACTTGATCAATCTTGTGCTGTTCTTCAATATGTAGCATTTGCAACCAAAAACCCAAAAGTATGTAATATTGGGCTTTCTTCCATTCAAGAGCTCATAAGGTGTCTTCTCCATCATAGGGTGATAATAGAGTCGGTTGCTATAGTAGCAAGCTATGTTGATTGCTTTGGCCCAAAATGAATGACTTATATTGTACTCACTCAACATTGATCTTGCCATGTCAATCAAGGTTCTATTCTTTCTCTTAACTAGGCCAATTGATTGAGGTGTGTACTTTGCCGAAAATTGATGCCTAATCCCCAATTCATCACACAAATCATCAACTCTTGTGTTCTTGAACTCACTTCCATTGTCACTTCTCACATTCTTTATGGTGATCTCAAACTCATTGTGAATTCTCTTGATGAATGTCTTGAAGATTGCAAACACATCACTCTTATCAACAAGAAAGAACACCCATGTATATCTAGTGAAATCATCCACAATCACCAATCCATATTTGTTGCCACCAATACTAGTGTATGTGGTTGGTCCAAACAAGTCCATGTGTAACAACTCAAAAGCTTTGGATGTGCTCATCATGCTCTTCTTAGGATGTGTGTTGCCAACTTGTTTTCCGGTTTGACATGGACTACAAAGCTTATCCTTCTCAAATGTGACATCTTTTGAGCCTCTAACTAGATCATATTTAATAAACTTGTTTAATCGTTTTATTCCTACATGACCAAGCCTTCTATGTCATAACCAACCCATGCTAGATTTAGTGAGCAAACATGTTGACAATTGAGCTTCTCTAGCATTGAAATCAACCAAGTATAGATTCTCATATCTAAATCCTTTGAATATCAAGTTAGAGCCATCTACACTGATGATCTCTACATCATTCACACCAAATATGCACTTGAAACCAAGATCACACAATTGAGCTACCGACAATAGGTTGAAGTTCAAGCTCTCTACTAGTAGCACATTGGAAATGCTCAAGTCATTGGATATTGCAATCTTACCAAACCCTTTGACCTTGCCTTTGCCATTGTCACCAAATGTGATACTATCAATCCCGTTGCTCTCATTCTCATTGATTGAATTAAACATTCTTGAATCACCAGTCATGTGTTGTCTGCACCCACTATCAAACACCTAATGCCTTCATCTGGCTTTATAATTGACCTACAAAATAAGATCAATTCTTTTTAGGTACCCAAACTTTCTTGGGTCCTTGAAGGTTAGCTACTAAGGTCTTTGGTACCCAAATGGCCTTCTTCTTTGGGCCCACAATTGGTGTACCAATGAACTTAGCATTCATACCATTGGCACCCTTAACAAGCATGTAACATGAATCAAATCTAATTAAGGATACATTATGTTGCTTGTTCTTGTTAGTCTTACAATATTGCTCTATATGCCCAACTTGCTTGCATCTATTGCAAAACTGACCATTGCCCTACACAAAGCTAGCTTTGGAAGTGACAAAGGCCGCCTTGCCTTTCTTGGGGGTATAGCCTAGTCCCTCTTTATTGTGAGAAAACCTTTGGCTACCCAAGCACTTTAGCAAGCGGGCATCTCCACCATAGGCATTGCCTAAGGCACGAGTGAGCTCATTCACCTCCTTCTTGAGGGTCTCATTTTCCACCATTAGTGAGGCATCACAAGTGGAACCATCACCCAAAGGTGAAGTGGAAGTAGTAGTGCTACAAGAAGGGTTAGTGGGAGCAACAACAATGGACTTATAAAAAGATTCATCAATAATATCACACGTTAGTCCCACATCACATGACACAATCATTTGCTCCTTCTTGGTTTCTTCCTCCTTGACTTGCTTGAGGAGAGAGGAGTGAGCCTTTTCAAGCTTAGAGTGAGCTTTGCCAAGCATCTCGTGGTCTTCCCTTAGACTCTCATGAGAGGAATTTAGCTCATCAAAGGACTGCTTAAGAGATTTGATCTTCTTTCGCAATTCTTTGCACTCCTTTCTCTTCATCTCAAAGCAAGTGTGCACTTGCTCACACATGTCCATGAGCTCCTCCTTGGTGTACTCCTCATCATCATCACTCCTACAATCATCACTTTCACAATCATCATCACTCACATCATATTTTACCTTGGTAGGCTTTGCCATGAGGCATGTCGATGGAATGTCGAAGATGGAAGGCTTGTTGTTGATGGTGATGCTTGCTAGTGCTTTCTTGATAGATTTCTTGCCATCATCACTAGAGCCATCACTATCCAAAGATCCACCACTATCCCAAGTGACCACATAGCCTCCACCCTTCTTCTCTTGAAAGGTCATCCTCTTCTCCTTCTTTTCTTTCTTGTCCTTCTTGTGCTTCTTCTTCTCATCCTCATCATTGTCACTATTGTAGGAACAATGTGATTAGGACTCTTGCCATTGTAGCATCTCCTCACATATTCTTTGCTCTTGTTGTTGTCTCTTCTCTTTCTTGCACCATAGCCCTTCTTCTTCATGAATCTTTCAAACTTGCGCACAAAGAGAGCCATGGCTTCATCATCAATGTCACTAGCATCTTCATCATCACTTGATTCTTCTTTCTTGGACTTGCCCATGTTCTTGGATGATGAGCTAGCCTTGAATGCCACACTCTTCTTCTTCTTGTCTTCATTTTCCTTCTTGTCATCCTTATCAACCCCCCTCCCTTTCCACACGGTATGTCTCTTGTGTCATGACATCACCTAGTACTTGGTTAGGGGTGAGTTGCTTCAATCCTCCTCTAATGATGATCAATCTCAATGTCTCAAATCTAGGAGGTAAGCACATCAAGAACCGATAAGAGACATCATCATCATTGATCTTCTCTCCAAAAGCCTTCAAGTCATTGACAATTACTTGCAATCTATGGAACATCTCCGAAATGCTCTCATCATCCTTCATCTTGAAGCTTGTCAACTTGTCCTTGAGGAAGTATAGCTTAGCACTCTTCACCGCCGGTGTGCCCTCATAGGTCTCCTCCAATCTCTTCCACACTTCACTAGCATTCTCATAATCCTTGATTTGCTCAAACACCTTGTTAAGTGAACAAGTGAGTGGAGTGTGTTGCTCAGCTTCCATAGGGCATGCACAAGTGTATGAGGTACCAAGATAGTGGCCAAGGATGGCCACACCCTCTATTTATAGCCACACAAGCAAATAGAGCCGCTACCCCTTGGAGCTGCTTTCTGCGAGGGCACCGGACAGGGTGGTTCGTTCACTGGATAGGGGGTGACGGTGCTCAATGGTCGAATTCCATTGGTCGACCAATAGCTAGTTGGTCACTAGACAGGGGCGACGGTGGCACTGGACAGGGGTGGTAGTGCCACCCTGGCCAAGTCCCCAAAAACACCCCTCTCTGGATAATTAGGGCAGTGCACCGCCGCACCCATGGCGGTGACCATGGCGGTGCCCCCCTCGGCTATAAATCCAACTTTATACCCTCAGGTGAAACAGGGCGGTGGCACCAGACAGGCAGTGACGGTGCATAGACGTGCCCATGGCGGTGAGCACCGCCATGTCCGATGACCACACCATAGTGGCCCTTCTCTGTCAGGTCCTGGGGGGCACCGCCATAGGGGTGATGGTGCACCGGACAAGGGGTGGCGGTGCCACCCAGGCACCACCACTAGCCCTCCGAGTTACAAACTTTGTCGTGTTTTGATCCACATCAACTCGAGCTACTCCCCACAAGGGATGCTAACTTTCAAAGTGTTTTCTCAAAACATATTAGAGCCAAGTTAGCATTTCTCAAAATATTTTTGATAAATATTTTTGCTTGCTCTCCAATGTGCACTAGGCCAAAATGCAATGCATGAAGTCCAACACCTAGTGGCACTAGATGACAGAATTGTCTAGTTAAGAACCCCTCTTAATAGTATGGCCATCTATCCTAAATGTGATCACACTCTCTATAGTGTCTTGATCACTAAAACAAAATCCCTAATTATACCTTTGCCTTGATCTCCATAGGGTTTTGTTTTTCTCTTTCTTCTTTTCCAAGTTGAGCACTTGATCATCATCACATGTGGCCATCTCATCATTTCATGTGATCAACATCACCATTTAAGTGCCACCATGCTCCTCACTTGGATTGCACCAACCCTAGATCATATCATCACTCATGACAAAGGTTGGTGCTTAGGTTTCATCAATTATCCAAAACCAAACTAGGGCTTTCAAACGCCTAGGATGACAAGAAGAGGAGCCTCCACCGTGGCCTGGCGAGGAATGAGGGATGGCTTCCGCTACCATCCATTGCTAACAAGGACAAATCTGGCTAGTAATGAGGGTGCCATGCATCATCACCAGGAGTTATGTGTACCCGCTCGACGTGTGCCAATTCATGTGAGAGATGTATATATGTAATTAGCCATCATGACTTTGATTAGTGGGATGGCACTAATCTTATATTGTGAAGTCATGTAGAAGTAGGATGTAAGTTACTATGAAAATGACTTCGAGTAGTGGGATGGCACTGCTCTTATAATGTAAAAGAAGTCATGTTATATTAATGATATTAACTCTCCTAAAGTACTAGCTAGTACAATTTTTAAGTTGTCGGTTCCTACATTAGAATGCAAATTTTGGTAACAAACCAATTAGGCAGTCGCAAATTTTGGCCACAACCAATATATTTCATAATGGCAATTTTGGGTATTAAGTATCAACCAAAATTAGAGTTTCTAAAGTGCCTTGAAAACATGGCAATTGGGTCTCAGTGTTTGATACGGTTGTTCCCCTCCCTAATCTGGCTGAGTGGAAAACATCACTACTAATACGGTTCTGGCCGAGTGTCCACTTTCGTTTGCTTGTTCGCAGTCCATGGTGGGACCAATGGTGATGTTTGACGTATCACCGCCGTCCTAGGGTTTCGACCGATAGTGTAAAATGAACCCGGTATATAAGTGAGTGCGGCAAAAACTTTTCCCCAAATTTTCCATTCCTACCCCGCTTAGAATGGAGCCACTCGCAGTCGCAATGCCCGTCGCTGCCGTTCCACTCGCTCTCCGCCATAAATTCGGTTTGCAGCGCCATTCACTGGCTCCCCCACCCCGCTCCACCGTTCACCGGAGCAGCTTCCCTCTCATAGTCATGCCTACCATTTCGCCCGCTCTCCTCCATAAATCCGGTTCACAACGCCATTCGCCGACTCCTCCCACCCCTCTCCACTGTTCGCCGGCTCCCCCACCCCGCTCCACCATTCACCGGTGGGAGTCATGCCCGCTATCCGTTTTGCTGGCCGTCCAATTCCATCTCTACAGCTACCATTTATCGCACATCTGAGCTAAATGAACTTTGGATTGGCCCTAGTCCCCTTTGAGTCTAACCTATCCTCCACCCTATTACAGAACAACAACTCTTTTTGCTCATTGTGTTTGCATTCCATTTAGGACCAATAGTTAAATATAACATTTTGTAGACCTCTATTTGGAAGTAGAACTATCATATGGGTACATCCGTCGTAGCTTTTAGTTTTCATTCAGTACCTTTTAGAGAAACACTAACTAGAATTCTGTTGTTTTGGACATCCCCAGCATGTGATTTTGTGACCGTAAGATATTATTGGCGTTTATTCTTTGAGCTTCTGATCCATTGCATCCGTTTGCATCATTGTTTTGGTATGTTCTGTCTCTCACATTTGTAAATAATTTGGCATATATTTCTCTAAGATCTGCAATCCATAGAAATAATTTGTAATTATTTCTAAACAATTTGGCATATATTTCTCTAAGATCTGCAATCCATAGAAATAGAAGTTGTGTTATCCCCAAATTACATCACTATGTCCAATAAATTATATTATAGTTAAGAATTCATTGTAAATGTAGTAATAAGACATTATAAATATGCAAAAAGACATTGTAAATGCAACCAAGTGCCAGGTATGGCTAGAACACTCGGTTTGCTCATATTTTATTGAGTTCACGGCATTAATATGTACTCATCTGGAGCTTGGGCATGCATCTGGTGTTGAACAAGGCTTGCTCTATTTGTGCAGGTCCAAAACGACTTGTACAGCACCTTCATCACAAGGTTCGTCATCACCCATGAAGTTCCTAGTTTGGTTAGCATCAAGTCATTTTTTCGCTATGTTTTCACTCTTGAATTGAATGGCTTGACAATATTGCATTCTATTAGGACTTTTACAAGGATGGTGGGAGTATATGCACAGCTCATTTTAAAAAATACCATTAAGGGGGAACTCCTCCTGTTTTACGCAAAAAAAAGGCAGGGCTCATTGCTCATGAAGTACAAGTGCCTGAGGGTGTCTGCTCGCCGTCCCCTTCCTCGACCTTGGGGGAATCAGTAGGGTAATCCATCTGTGTATTTCCATAGCTGAGAAAATTACTCTGTTATATATAGTACAATCTTATAGCCTGAGTATTTGATCTGTATATCTAGGAGCAAGCTCCCACCAAGAGTGACACAACCATTGTAGACAGGCCTGCTAGGTGCCGGGGTATCACCGAGTTGGATCTGGCTAGAGAACCTATGGAGCCATCCCCTTCATGGTACCTTGACCTTGGGGTAATCCATCTGCGTATAGCCGTAGCTGATTCAATTACTCTGTTATATGTAGAACAATCTTATAGCCTGAGTATTTGATCAATATGTGCAGGAGCAAGCTCCCACCAAGAGTAACACAACCACATCAGATAGGCCTCCTAGGCGCTAGGCTAGGTGAGGGCGGAGCAAGTTGCGCACCGATAAACAGTTTATCATCGAGTTGGATCCGGCCAGAGAACCCATGGTGCCATTTGGTGTCATGGGGCCTTACAAGACGGCCATCGGGGTGTTAGTGAAGGACAACATACCCATCAAGTATAGGTACTGGAAACAAAAGGGCAGTGAATGGGCGGTTCCATCCAGTCTGAAGAATCTTTGCTGGGAGAAGCTGAAGGACCTGTTTGTTTTTCCTGATGGGTTTGATGAAGAGGTGGTAAAGTATCAAGCATTCTTTATCATGGACATCTCATTCAAGTATTTTAGGTACTACCTGAACACCAATATGTAAGGAAGGGCATCGAGCCAGAATGGAGTGAATACCCATGTCAGCAAGAGTATTGGAGTGATTTCGCGAGTGGGAAGGAATCAGATGAGGCAAAGGAACAAAATGAGGCAAATATGATCAACTTCCGCAAAAATATGACACCACACCGCATCGGCTCATGTGGCTATGCGAGGAAAATCCAAGATTGGGAACGGGACGAGGAGCAGCTGACCCAGAGCGGTGTTATGGTCTATACATCTGACTGGGATCCTTGCTCTGTAAGGTTCCTTCTTGCGAGGGGGGTTACCTTTGTAGGGGACCATGACGCCTAAGAGGGGTGGTGAATTAGGCAACTCAAAAATCTACTTCTAACTATGGCCTCTAAATTCCACCTTAGCAAAACCTATGCAAGAAAGTAATCTATCTAAATGTGCAACTATAGTTTTGCTAATGCGTTGCTATCTCTGCCGCAAAAGAGTCTTACAACCTAGGTTCCAACCCTATCAACTAGCCTATCAACTAAGATAGGAAAGTAAAGCACACAACCTAGGTAACAATGTAAATGCAGAAGGTAAAGATGAGGTAGAGATGCAAACTCCTGTCGACGACTTTGGTATTTTTACCGAGGTATCGAGAAGTGCTCAAGCTTCCCCCTAGTCCTCATTGGAGCCCCTCGCAAGGAATCCCTCTTAAGGCCCAAGCTCCTGGTTGGGTAACTCCGTGGATAGCCCCGGGCCTTCCCATGTGCAAGTGGGTCTTCGGTGTGCCTTCTGGCAAGCCTCTCTTAGACTGCTCTCTACCGTCTTCACTATCACACTTCTGGCCAAAACGTCGCGGGCCTTGTTCCCTTTGGTACATGGTGGCGGCCACACCACAAACGTGGTTGATGTGGTGTCGCAAGACTACAAGCCCCCGCGCGAGCTCAAACACGGTGCTTGCAAACACCTTGGGTTTAGAGGTATGGAAACCTCACTAGCAACTATACCTAAGCCTAGAACAAGCGCATATGAGCGTGGTCTAACTAACCTAAGCACTTCGCAAAGCACCTACACTAATCACCAAGTAATCTTTAAGCTCTATGCATGTAGAGAGCACAAATGAGGTGTAGAAACACCCTCCTATCTTCCCTCAGCTCTCTCACACTTCAAATGGCCGACTGGAGTCATATATATTGGCCACAAGTGGAGATATAGCCATTGGGGCCAAGCTCCATGTTTCTGCGTGGGCACCGGACACGGCGGTGCCAGCCACGTCAGCTAGTCATTTGTCACTGACAACCGACTGTTGGGGTACTATTCACTAGGGCAGTGCACCGCCACCCTGAGGGCAGTGACCAGGGCGGTGCCTGAGTCTCCCTTTGATGTTCTCTGGAATTTTAGGGCGGTAGCACCGCCACCCCTTGTCCGGTGGATCGCCACCCCATGGTTGTGACCAGGGCGGTGCACATAGCTTTGTACGATGCCCCCCTCTTCTTCTAGCTGTAGTAGCCCGTATCTAGTGGCATCGCCACCCCTAGGGTGGTGGCACCGCCACCCCTAGGGCAGTGCCCACACAGCCACAGTCCGCTTCTATTTCTTCACATGGCTTTGTTCGGGCTTCGACATCTTTGCATCTTGGACTCCTTGCTTCACTTCTAGGCTATTAAAACCTCCTCTAATGTCTTCTTTTGAGTGTTGATCATTCTCTTCATGTTCCAAAGTTGATCCAAGTCCTCATTGCATCCTATTGACTATAAAATAAACACTAGAAAACACATTAGTCCAATTTGGTTGTGTTGGTCATCAAACACCAAAATCCAAAGTAAATGGGCCTAGGGTCCATTTTCCTTACAATCTCCCCCTTTTTGGTGATTGATGACAACACCACCAAAGCAAGCAAATAATAACAGATTCAGAATTTAAAAAAATATCTACTTGCTAGGATACAATGCAAAGGCAAGTTTAAATGAAGCAAAAAGATATCACTTGTAAAAAACTTTGAAAACTTATCTTGCCCTTGCGAATGTCCCCAAGTGGCATTATGGACTTAAGCCTCCCCTAACTCCATAATCCACTATTCTCCCTTTCTCGAACCATTACCACTTGTAATTATTATGATCAGGCTTGCTTTTGGTCCCACAAATTCTCCCCCTTTGGAATCAAACACCGAAAAAGGAGACATTAGTAGCACAAGGGAGGGTCAAACTTTGTGATCCTTTGTATGTAGAGTGGAATAGGTCATAAAATTTGACTCTCACATTACATAGACCAAGCTCCCCCTAAATATATGCATACATATGATGGAGGATGTAGTATATTCATAATTGGCAAATTAATGCTCAAGGGAGTTTAATCTATATAATGCATGGAGAAAGCATATAAATACCAAACTAAAATCAACATGATGATATCGGTTTAGAAATACCACATGTGGAAATCAATTTGATTTATACCACTTGGAATAGGTGGTGGATATTTGAAGTATGATGCTTAACTCCGGGGACTCCATTTTCTTTGCAATGAGACTACTACACACATGATAAGCTTGGAATAGTGTTAGTCTCAAAGCATCCAACTTGTAGAATAACCTCCCCCCAAATTTGTGCATACAAGCACATAATACTTGTAGGAGACATGCACATTGATTTTGGAATCAAAAAATACCACTTGAAAAATGACATCACATGAATGTGAGAATCATTTTCAAAATGATATTTGGGGGAAATTATCTATAATTTGGACTTGGCACATATTAGATAACCAATTGTAAAACAAGCTATGTACCATGCTCCTAAGAAATTTAAACTATGTAGGTTTACTCCAAGGGTAAGAGTGATACCGAGCAAGCCTACCATAAGATATACCTAGTGTATGCATGACAAAAGATTAAACATGCAAATGCAAACCTAGGCACAAAAAGGAACTAGATGCTAATTGAGATTGCAAGAAATTAAATCTAGTTACCTAACATGGGTAGGGGAATTTGGGTCCATAATATTCACTAACCCACTTATCAATTACATGATCCAATGTGATGCACCCGATAAAATGCACCCAAACTTTGCCAAGTCTCCAAATTCCCCGAAGTCCATCGGACTTCTCACTTCACCTTCGGGATCCAAACCTTTTTGGTGCTCTTCATGTTGAAAATGATCTCCTTTGGCACCCAAATGCATTTGGCCCCATTGTTGGCTTGCTTATTCACCTTGATGGCCACCACCTTGTCATTTTTCTTCTTCTTCAAGAGATAAGGTGTGGAGGCCTTTTTGTCCACCTTGTTGGTGTAGGTGTTGGAGAGTTTGCTTGTTTCCTTTTTGTTTTTCTCTTTCTTCTTAGCTCCTCCCCCATTATTCACCTTGCACTCATAGGACTTGTGACCTTCCTTGTGGCATACATAGCAAACCATGGTTTGTCCTTCATCAATCTTCTTCACTCCCTTGATGGTGTTATCTTGATGAAGTTGGGCTTGCTCCATTTTGCCTTTTACTTGAGTCAAGTCCTTGGTAAGGCAAGCCACTTCTTGCTTGAGTTGCTCATTCTCTATTGCGACCTCTTGTGTGCATGTATCTACAACAACTTTCTCAACACAAACTTGGTTGCACAAGGGTGAGTCTAAACATAAATCATTGCAAGAAGTAGAGGCATCCTTTTTAGGCATGTCAAAAATTGATTTTTTTTCTTTTTAGGTGCCTTGGTGGGGGTTGTACCGATGGCTTCAAGATTTGCAACTTTATTAGTTAGCTCATCACAATGTTGGCACATGGTTTTCATTTTAGCAAGCAAACTTTTATAGGCATCTTGTGAGCTAGCTAACTTTTCTTTTAATTTTTTATTTTTATTTACAAGTTGCTCATCATTGATTGTGCATGTATTTGTTGTTGCACTAGCCTCAAGTTGCTCAATTTTAGTAGAGAGTTCAATATTGAGATTAGCAAATGTCTCATATTGTTCAAGCAAGGTTTTATATGCTTCTTGTGAACTATCTAGCTTTTCTTGCAATATTTTTAGCTTCTTTTGTTGACTAGTGCCACTTTTAGCATATTTAAGATTTTCTTGCACAAGTTGCTTATAAGAAGGTTGCTCATCATCACTCTCACAACTATTGTCACTATCACTAGGGATAGACTTTTTCTTACCTCGTGCCTAGAAATACTTGATCTATTATCATTGATTGTGCTTGATGATGAGTGCTTGTACCTCGTCTCTTGTGATGATCTTCTTCTTCACTTGAAGACTCATCCCATGACCTTATTGATGTGAGGGCTTTGTCCTTGCACACCTTCTTCTTTATCTTGGGTGTGGGCTTGCTTGGACAAATTTCCACAAAGTGCCCCAACTTGCCGCATACATAGCATCCTTTCTTTCTTTGCTCATTTCTTTGATTGGTGAAAATAAAATCTTGAATTTGGGTGGCACACCCTTTACATTGACCCTTTGGATCATCTTCTCCACCTTGTTGATAAGTTTGATTGATTCTTCATCAAGGTCAGAGGTCAAGGAGGAAGATTGATCATCATCACTTGATTCTTCATCATCATCATCCTCATCTTCTTCTTCTTCTTCACTTGAGGAGCTTGAGCTTGAGCTTGTCTCAACTTGCTTGCCCTTCATCTTCTTGTGCTCACTACAAGCGAGAGCTTTACCTTTGATTGATGAAGAGGCTTCTTCGTGACCCATCTTACATGACATCTCAAATGCCACTATCTTGCCAATGACTATGGTCGGGGTCATGGTGCTCAAGTCCTCCATGTTATGAAGGATTGTGATGATGCTTGCATATTTCTTTTGTGGTAGCACGGAGATGACCTTCCTCACAATGTCTGCATCACCTAGCTTTGTTAATCCTATAGAATTGAGCTCATTGATAATTAAATTCAAACGTGAACACATATCACGAACAAGCTCATCATCATTCATTTCAAAAGAATCATAACTTTGTTGAGCTAGGCAATGTTTTTGCCCACGGACATTACTTGTGCCATAATGGAGCTCTTCTAACTTTAACCAAATTTCATGTGTCATATTTAAAGTGAACACTTGGTTAAATACATCATGCTAAAAGATTCAAACAAATAATTTTTAGCTCTAGCATTGAAATGAATTTCTTTTTCTTCACTCTTTGTGGGTTTATCGGGTTTCTTAATTTGTTTCATCCCATCACGAGTGACTCTCTCCAAACACCCAAATCTACCGCCTCAAGGTGACAAGCCATTCTAGATTTATAGTAGGGGAAGTTAGTGCTGTCAAAGTGCGGAGGCCTAGAGGTATCCATCCCAACCACTCTAAATAGCATCGGCTCAACGGCGGTGAAGCCAAAGGTCCAAATTGAGCCAACTGGCTCTAATACCACTTGTAGGGGACCGTGACGCCTAAGCGGGGGGGGGTGAATTAGGCAACTCAAAAATCTACTTCTAACTATGGCCTCTAAATTCCACCTTAGCAAAACCTATGCAAAAAAGTAATCAATCTAAATGTGCAACTACGGTTTTGCTAATGTGTTGCTATCTCTACCGCAAAAGAGTCTTGCAACCTAGGTTCCAACCCTATAAACTAGCCTATCAACTAAGCTAGGAAAGTAAAGCACAGAACTTAGGTAACAATGTAAATGCAGAAGGAAAAGATGAGGTAGAGATGCAAACTCCCATCGACAACTCCGGTATTTTTACCGAGGTATCGAGAAGCGCTCAAGCTTCCCCCTAGTCCTTGTTGGAGCCCCTCGCAAGGAATCTCTTGCAAGGGCCAAGCTCCTGGTCGAGTAACTCCATGGATAGCCCCGGGCCTTCCCCACGCACAAGTGGGCCTCCGGTGTGCCTTCCAGCAAGCCTCTCCCGGACCGCTCCCCGCCGTCTTCACTATCAAGCTTTCGGCCGAAATGCCATGGGCCTTGTTCCCTTTGGTACACAGTGGTGGCCACACCACAAATGCGGTTGGTGTGGTCTCGCAAGACTACAAGCCCCACCGAGTTCAAACACAGTGCACACAAGCACCTTGGGTTTAGAGGCATGCAAACCTCACTAGCAACTAGACCTAAGCCTAGAGCAAGTGCATATGAGCGTGGTCTAACTAACCTAAGCACTTCGCAAAGCACGTACTCTAATCACCAAGTAATCTTTAAGCTCTATGCTTGTAGAGAGCACAAATGAGGTGTAGCAACACCCTCCTATCTTCCCTTAGCTCTCTCACACTTCAAATGGCTGGTTCGAGTCTTATATATAGGCCACAAGTGGAGATATAGCCGTTGGGTCCAAACTCCTTGTTTCTATGTGGGCATCGGACATGGCAGTGCCAGCCATGCTGGCTAGCCAATGGTCACTAACAACCGACCGTTGGGGTACTGTTCACCAGGGCAGTGTACCGCCACCCTGAGGGCGGTGACCAAGGCGGTGCCCGAGTCCCCCTTTGCTGCTCTCTGGAATTTTAGGGTGGTGGCACCGCCACCCCCTGTCCAGTGCACCACCACCCAATGGTGGTGACCAGGGCGGTGCACATGGCTCTATCCGGTGCCCCCCCCCCTCTTCTTCAAGCTATAGCAGCCCATCTCTGGTGGCACCGCCACCCCTAGGGCAGTGCCTACTCAGCCACCGTTCGCTTCTGTTTCTTAGCGTGGCTTTGTTAGGGCTTTGACATCTTCGTGTCTTGGACTCTTTGCTTCACTTCTAGGCTGTTAACACCTCCTCCAATGTCTTCTTTTGAGTGTTGATCATTTTCTTCATGTTCCAAAGTTGACCCAAGTCCACGTTGCATCCTATTAAACTATAAAATAAACACTAGAAAACACATTAGTTCAATTTGGTTGTGTTGATCATCAAACACCAAAATCCAAAGTAAATGGGCCTAGGGTCCATTTTCCTTACAACCTTCAACCCAGATGGCTCCCTAAGTTATCAGGATGCTGCAACTGAGGAATTCACACAAAGGATGAAGGCGGTCCACGAGGAAGTTGCTAATGGAACTTTCAAGCCTAATAGGGAGAATGACCAGCTGACCCGGGCACTGGGATACAAAGAGCATCCTGGTCGTACATGAGGGTTTGTACATGAGGAGAATGCCCCAAAAAATTGGAGTTACAACATATGATGGAGGTTGTTCGACAAGAAATGAAAGAAAACACTGAACAATTACGTCATGATCTTTAGGAGACAATAGAGAACCGTTCAATGCTCTCTCTAGCTCACAGGTTTGGCCCTTTGGCCCCTTTAGTAAATTTGGATGACCTCGCGACGTACTTAGAGTGTTTGGCAAAGCTTTTCTTAACTGTGTTTTACCTTTTTCTTGTGTTCTAGACTGAAGTGTCATCTACATTGGAACTGACCTATTTGGAGATATCTAGGTTCCAAGAAGATCTTTCTGGTTTCATTATAGACCAAGTCATGAGCACCAAGGGAGTCCATCACCTTCTCTAATCAAGGTGCTAGTGTTCTAAAAACTATATATTCATTGTTGTTGGATTTGGACGTTATGTCGCTGTGGTTGAAAACTATGTTTGTCGCTTTGTTTTATTTGTATGGATATTTGTGTCTCGGTGGTGATGTATGTTTGGATACAATACATTGTCTCTCTATATATATGTTGCTAGCAATGCGTAAGCCATGAAATGTCTGTATTGTTATTACTATAATGTATTGTGAACAATAATGATGCACAGTGTTAACACCGGCGGTAATGGACAAAACATTACTGCCGGAACAAACATAACAGTGGCAGTGACTCTGCCCTCATTACCGTCGGAGCGAACACCGACCGTGTGCAATGGTACATACATCAACAGCAGATGGTATGCTGGACTGACATTGATGTTTTCGTCATCACAGCCGGATGGTACGTAGGCCTGGTGTTGGTGTTCTCGTCATCATAGACGGATGGTACGCTAGTCTAGCATTGATGTTCTCATCATCACTGCCGGATGATACGCCGGACCTTCATTGATATGTTCATCATCACCGCCGGTTGGTACGCTGCCCTAGCGATGATGGGTATATCGTCACCGCCTGATGGTGCACCAGCCCAGCGTCGCTAGTTACATCATCACCGTCGGACAATATACCGAGCCAGCGTCGATGCACACATCATCACCGCCGGACGGTACGCTGGGACGGCGGCGAAGGACGCATTATCACTGCCGGATGGTACGCCGCGTCGGCGATGGTAAGATACCGTCACCGCCATATGGTACGCCAGACCGATGGTGGTAAAATATCATCACCGCCGGTGCGCAACCGGCAGAGATAAAGGTCACCGATCACCGCCGACTTACACCAACGGGGGCCAAAACCGTCGGTAATGGGGGTTCTGGAGCCGGCGATGATTAGCTTTCTGTAGTAGTGATAGTATGTCTAGAGAGAACTGGATAGCTATCTTACCATGTCTTGCATATGTTGAAAGCCCTACACTACAAATTACATCTAACTAGTACTAGTGGCCGCCTTTGCCCACTGGCGTTGCACCTTGGACGGCCTACTATCATTCACCCACTTTGTCATCATCGGCGAGATGACATGGCCACCAAGGTCATTAGGTAGCTACAAAACAAATTAGCAGCAACACCATGAGTACAAGATTGTAATCTACAAGACTTACCCATATAATATACAAGGAGTATGCAGTTGGCTTTAGCAAGGAATAAAGTTGGATTTGCATAAATAGCATTTTGTGGTGAAGTAAATGTTATTTATCAACTACATGTAATCATAGAAAGATATAGCTAGTATGAACATTACACATAAGTGGAGTTCATTCTTCCATGAGTCCATCACCACACACTACTTTGAATCTTGAAGTCGAGAACAGTCTCAAACGTGGCCAACGACTGAGCGATAGAAGTCAAAACTCAGCAAAGGTGTACAAGTGAACCACAAGGGAAACAAGGTCCAATCTCCATATATGTGCCTAGATAAGGATTGCCTTGGTCTCCTCACCTTTCGCAAGTGTGGTTGAATCACCCCTGAATGATTTGCAAAGGCTCAGGATACTCACTACTCGAGCTACTCTACGCCCCACCCGGGCAGAATCCATCCCAGGTATCCAGTCACAACTAGGTACTAGACTTACCATGCCCATACTATACCATGTAGTTTGTACTAGGGTGTGTTCAAAGCACGATAGAGTTACAACCCTTAACTAGTCCAACAAGCTATGACTTTCAAGACATCTCCTATCTTGCAATAACCCAACCTCCTGCCTGTCCTCGAGTCAAATTCAACATATGGATCGAGTTTTAGATCATTGCCCAATCTAACATCACTTATGGACAAGCAATACCTATATCGTGCGAATGATGTGAAACCCATCACCAATTCATCTTGTACTATGTGTAAGCAAGGTAAGCATATGTTACATTCTAAAAGTAAAACATACAATACTTCAAGGTATTGGAACGAATAACAATGGTGGAGGCTCAACTAGTTGCTCATGGGATCTAGTCATATTGTACACATAGATGCGTAGATATATAACACATAATCATTTATGCAATTATAAAAGTATAGACAAGATGCTTAGGTGCCTTCCTGGTGGATGAGCAATGCTCCAATAGCTTAGGCCGAGCATTGCTCGACATATCTATGCCTTCGCGTACCTAAATGCACATATATTGTACTATATGTTATGCATGCAAGACATTATGTAAAGGATGGAAAATAAAAGATAGAGCACAAGATGAGATAGGCCTGGTGTGTGCCTCGACTCATAGGTGAGTGCAAGGTGCAAGAAAGTAAACATGATGCTCATGATCAGTATGATAGCATGTGGCATAACACAGGTATATGTATGTATATAGCATGTGTCACAGTGTGAACAAACATGTGTTGCTGAGGTCATATTGACCGAGCCTTGGACTGAGGTTGCAAGTTGTGAATAGTCCTAAGAAGTTTTGTTGTCCCAAACATCTAACTGTCGAGTCGATCGGACCATCCGAAGAGTGGAATCGGACCTTCCAATAACTGGTGAAATGAAAGTGTTCTTCTCGGGTTTCTGAGAAGATATTCATCGAACTGTCCGAAGCATTTTCTCAGACTTTCCAAAAATATCATCAGAAGGTTTCTAAGGCTCGAGGTGATGTATTGGACCATCCAATGGTAATCGTCAGATTGTTCGGTAGCTCATAGTGAGTGTGCTCTAAGTGATTCGTGGATAAGAAGTGCATCTATGGTCTTTTCATGTTTATGGTACGTTGCAGAAGTGTTCCTAGGGTCCTCTAGGTTACATCTAGGAAGGTACATGGTTCACAAAAACACTAAAAGTGGATAGTTCTGGGTGATGAACTAGCCAAAACTTGATATCTAGATCTTCCTAGTGATTGTCCTCGAGATGTGGCTTACCAAAGATGTGCAGAAGGACCAACACAAGCTTCTTGCTAGGTGATGTAGTTTGCTCAGCTAGTCCTTCTCATTCCCTATTGCTTCCCTTTTCTTGAAGTCTCCAACGCGGGCTTTTCTTGCTAGAGAGAGAGGGCCTCTCCTTCAAACCCTAGCAAGAAGAATCCTTCTCCTAGGCCTCCATGGTGGCTCCTCCTTGCTATTTTCCTCCTCCAAATGTCCACCTTTGGATGGTTTGGCTTCTAGAGATAGGATGAGCAAGAACAAGAGAGAGAGAGAGGAAATGTGAGAATTAGCACTAAATTCGAAACAAACCTCTACCCCCAATATACACAATCAACTCCAATAGCGAATAACATATGCACTTTAACTTTCAAAGCCAACATAAATCCATTTGACCATTTTAATTATCATGTAGTTTTATTATTGATGTGGCAATAGGGTCCCACATGTTATGTGGTCTGTTTCTTTCTCCTATATTAAAAAAATAATATTTTTATATAAAGTGAGGTAAATAACATTATATCAAAATAATCAAAATGAATGCAATCTACAACCTTTTTTCAAACAAAACCGCGGGGCAATGCCCCCGGTAACTCAACCATGACACAGGAACTTACAACAGAATCAGCACGCAGGAAACTGATTCAACACCGGCACCACACACACACACACAAAAAAAGAAGAAGAAACAATAAAGAAAGAAAGAAAGAAAGAAAAGGGCCAAAGGGCCGTAGAAAACAAAACCCTACACACTACCGAAGACTGCTGAGCCAAGCTGACAACCTTGTAGTTGTAAATTTTTATTTCAAATATTTAGAGACATACATATTTATTTAAACTATTAGATTTTCAAATTCATTTATTTGTATTTTTCAAACCACCACGAATGTTGATATGGTTTACATATCAACGTGACCTACACCTTTTTAGTTGGCAACCTTTTGAGATTGCTCAGATGCCAAATATTCATTATAAGATCTCACATTTTGAAATTGATTTTTTTACATTGGATGCTAACATGGTTTATACTAAATTTGTATCTACCAATCCAACTTACAACTTTGTAGTTCATAACCTTTTTATTTGAGATCGTTTGTAGGCCCAATGTTCATTAAAAGTTATATATCATGGAATTCAATTTTTTAATTTTTTTCAAATGAACTCTGATGGTTTAGCTGTCAACGCAACCTATAACTTTATAGTTAACAATGTTTTTATTTGAGATTGTTTACAAGGGAAAATATTTGTTTTATGCTCCCATATTTTGAGACAACTTTTAAAATTCTTGGATGGAACGACTTCCAATGGAGACGTGCTCTATACCATATTTGTAGTTCTAAACAAGGACTAAAACTTTTCTATTTATTTTTTCATTGCAGAATATTAGGACCCCAAATATTCTATAAATGATGACACGACTAATAAAATCGTCGACATGTGAGGAGTGGGGGGTTTGGAAAAAGTAGTAAGTTCAGGGGGGTGATGGACTTGACTCATAAATTTATGGGCGGAGGGCGTCGTGAAACATTGTTTTTATTATTAGTGAATAATGAGAAGTTGTAATAGTACATAATGGGAAGCAAGATAATTGGTTTGCAAACTAGAGGTTTACTTAAGGTTATTTTCATAGTGGCATAGGTGAAGAATTTAGATTAAAGTCAATGTTTCACTTCATATATTGATGGCTATTTCATAATGGTAAAGATGGTTATTTTTTCAAAAAAAAAATCTAATGGCTGTTGTTGTCAACTCATCAGGGTCTCTGCAGAATTGATGGCTATGTGTTATAGGCCATTTGTGAGATTGCTATCTCTCTTTTTCTTTTAGTGCGTTTCATAAGAATTAACAATGGTCTCATTAGTAATTAAGATTACCTAATTATGATGATGTAGGCTAGGAAAATTGCCCTGGCAACCTTGATAATCCTTGCAGAAGAAAAGTCAGCGCAAACATCAGTGTCGGTGCGATACTGCGAATTATTTTGGTACGGATAGAGCAAAGTCAGCAAGAGCAAAGATGAAGAGTATGTTTGAATGGGCTGGTATGTGAAGTCACCAGCAAGAACTGGAAACAACATCTAACTAATCAGACAAGTGGACAAAAGTCATGTGCTGAAAGTCAAACAATGGACATAGTCATGTAGCAGAAGTCACTGACAATTTCAGTGACGGAGGTGAATCAGAATTAAAGCCGACTGATAAGCCAGTTGAAGTTATTTTGTTGTAAGAGAAAAATACTGTAGATTCTAGTTGATAAGCCGGCTGATAAGTTCACGCGAACAGGCCAATGTGACGAGAAACTCACCGTAGTGGCAGACTGGAGCGGGGTGGGCAGGGCGAACGCGCCGAAGTGGGAGCGGAGGCGCCGGTACGGACTGGAATCTCGGGCACGCCGGGCAGGCCGGAGCGGTGGCGTTCGAGTCCGCCGGACGCAGGGGCCAACTACTGGAGCGGGGGCGTTGGGGTTGGGGGTGCAGGGGCAGAGTTGCCAATTCCTGGAAGGGAAGGAGAGACGCCGAATCCATCGACGGAGTCGCCGATTGCCGGTCATCACAGGGAAAAGAGACGATAAATAATGGTCGCATGCGTGGAGGAGATGCCGAAGTTCCCACGAGGTGGGGAGATGTTGGATAAGGTAGATAGAGAATAGAAAGAAAAGAAGAAAGAAGAAAAATAGAAGGACACTAAAGTCAGACGAAATTGTTTTACCCAACGTTTTTTTAAAATAGCTTTAGTTCCGGCAACAAATCTGCCCCATCACAGAAATCATAGCTACGGCTGTTTTGCCACAGCTGAAGCTCTATCAAACAGCCACATGCTACATACTACAACTTTCATGCCTAGTAATAAGATGGGAAGTTAAATCATAAATGAGAATATACAAAGACACTAGCTGCTTTCTTCTACCGTTTGAGCTACGGGTGCCTAGCACTCCTCTAGCTAGATCAGCATCCGGCAAAAGCTAGATCAGCATCCGGCAAAACATGGTGTTCAGAAACTTTTCAGACCAAGGGGGCCTGACGCCCAGTATCGAATCGATGAGGCTCTACCGGTGCACAGTTTAGGCCCCTTCCGGTAGGGATCCAGATTTTAGGAGAGACGTTTCAGATTTAGATTCTCTAAAAAACGTTTCTTCGAGAAACAGAATCACTTTCTGGAACCATTTGGCTAATTGTCTAGATTTAGATTCTGAATAGAGATGAATGTGGTGGAATAGACCAAATTGCCCTTCATATATGACGAGGTTTTCTTGAGTTACTACAGGGCGAAATAAATCATTTACAACCATGAGCAAAATAAATTGTTTTGTCTAGTACAACCTTCAACAAAATACATTTTTGTCATGCTTCCATGATTACAATACATCCAAACAGAGCTACACTCTAGATTGCATTATGGCCCTCACAATCGGTGCCTCCTCGTGTCATGGCGGTGTCGGGGGAGGGAGGCGCAGAGGAGTCAGCACTCTGGTGTCGCGGCGGCGTCAGGCTCCTAGGGCATGGTCTCCATCGCTCGGAGTCGGAGAGTATCGGTGGATTGGGAACTCCGTCGAATAGATAAGGGAGGCGGTGGTGGCAGTTGTTGTAATTCTAATGAAAGCATGTACGGTGGGCATTAGAAGGCAGATGGAATCGGTGCGAAACCAGGCATCGGCCATTCCAACTTTTTACGAAGGAAAGCGAAACGAAACGGTTCCGATTCTCCAGGCTAGGAACGTGTTCGGAACCGTTTCTGAGAATCCGAAACGTTTTTGTCATCCAAACAGGGCCTTAATCTATGCGCGAAATGTGACCAAACAACTATGGGTCGAACGCTTAGCTGTCAAGACAGGTGTACGAATGCTATAATTTCAGCTTCTAGTGCATTGTAAAGATACTGCACTCTCCCTCTTCCTGCAGTCACCATATCCCCGACGCAGTCCCTAATCACACCAAGCGGCAATTGATCAAGGAATTTCCAACCTTATCTTGGAAACTGATGCTTTGATGGTGAAACAAGCACTGCAATCTGAGGACTTCTCAAACTCGTTGGTGGGTGGTCTAGTGGAGGAACTGCGCTTCCTGGTGACTATGAATTTTAGCTGGTTTCGTTGTGTCTCAATTCCTAGAGAATGTAATAGAGTTGCCCATGAATTGGCAGCTGTTGGGGGTGTAATTGTGACGAAGGAGGTGAGACAATCATCGATTCACTTCCGGCGCACATTCATGTAATTGTTACTGAAGAATCTTCAGCTCATGAGTAATATGAAGTCATCCAATTTCAAAAAAAAAGGACAGGTGTACGAAGGAATTCACCAGCCTAAACTACAGAGATCGACGTGATCTTAATCGTTTTAAGTTATTAGATTAGATCGAAACTCAAGTTGTGTTCAATTTTTCAAACCAACTCGCATGTTGGTATTGTTTACACAAAAATTGTGGTTTTCAACGTGAACTACTACTTTTTAGTTGGCAACTTTTTATTTGAAATTGTTTAGAGGCCTAAACATTTATTTTCTATTGTCAGATCTTTTAAATTCAATTTTTTGAGTTTTTTAACAACCTCAGATGTTGACATAGTTTATACCAAAAATTCTAGTGCTCAACACAAATTACAATTTGTAGCTGGTAATGTTTTATTTGGGGAATATCTAGCACCCGGATGTCCGGCGCGCAGCGCGCGTCCGGATGCCCGCTCAGCCCACCTGCATCCGCCTTCGCCCCACACATAGACGAGCACGCCCCCAGTGCGCCCCCACGAACACAGCACCTCCGTCCATCGGCCCCAGTCCGTTAGCCCTTCGGCGTGCCACGCACCCCTAGCTCGCCGTGCAGCCCGCTATGTCCGCCTTCGCACCACCCCACGCGCGCGACGAGCATGCCCCAGCACCCCCTGACTGCAGCACCCCCATCCGCCGCCCCTAGCGTCCCCGTCCGCTAGCCCTTAAGCGAGCCGCGCGTCCCCGTCCACCGGCCCCCGGCTCGTCCCCGACCGAACAACATAAAACGTTCGAATAAAACACTTGCAACTTGCAACATGGAACAACCTGCTGCAACATAATACTGAAATAGCTGAAACATTTGGAACATATTACTGCAAAATTAATGTGAAGCATATGAAACATCCAGATCAGAATGATTGCAACATAGATCTAGAAACAGGTGAAACATTTTGAACAAATGCTTATAACATGCCTCTCAAACACTTGCAACATATGCAACATGTGCAATAAAACGCTCGAATAAAACACTTGCAACTTGCAACATGGAACAACTTGCTGTAAACATAAGACCGAAAGCTAAAACATTGGAAACATATTATTGCAACATTTGTGTGAAGCATATGACACATCCAGATAAGAACAATTGCAACATACATCTAGAAACAGGTGAAATATTTTGAACAAATGCTTGTAACATACATATGCAACATGTGCAATATCCCCCGATCTACTTTTGCAACATCAAGATGAAATAATTGCAACATACTTCTGAAACGTCGAAAACACTTGAACATGCATTTGCATCATATGGGTCCTCCCTGCCACGGTGTCTTTGGCCGACCGCGGGAGACGATGTCTCGGCTAGCAACTACCTTCTCCCATTGGCACCGGGGGTGGTGGTGGCGGTGCACACCGTGGCCACGACGGTTGAGTGCGGATTGGGCGCACAGTGGTGGCTGGCTGTGCAGAGGCATAGTATGGCGCGTGGAGTCCGAGTTGATGGCCGGCGGAAGATGGAGAGGATGGCCATGAAGAGGCGGAGTGGGTGAGGGGGCGCTGCATGGCGTAGGATGGGTGGGCACATGGGGGATGGCGGAGTGAGCGGCCGAGCATAGGATGGGGGTGCATGGTGGCGGAGTGAGGCAGCTAGGCGCGCGCGGGGATGGCTGCGGCGGCCAGCGGAGTGGACCGAGCAGGAATTTTTTTTGGAGGAGTCGTGCGGGGTGAGATGGGGGAATGGGATGAGTGTAGGAGTGGATGGCCATGGTGATCAACAGAGTGAGTCACTGAAAGCCCTAGTTTAGTTTTGGATAATTGATGAAACCTAGGATTTATTGATAATATGCTTGGACAAGCAACACGAATCTAAAAAGAATTTATTGAATATCTTTATAAATGGGTTGTCATCAATTACCAAAAAGGGGAGATAGAAAGCCCTAGTTTGGTTTTGGATAATTGATGAAACCTAGGACTAACCTTTGATCTAAGTGTGTGAATTAGAAAAGGTGGTCCAATCCAAGTGATGGAGCTAGATGATGGTCATGGTAAAAGTGATGGTCACAAAAAGATGGATCAAGTGCTTCACATTTGGAAAAGAAGAAAGAGAAAAACAAAAACCGAGATGATCAAGGCAAAGGTATATGATAGGTTTTTATTTTGCACTCAAGACACCATAGAGGGTGTGAGTGACTTAGGATCGATAGCCGTACTATAAAGAGGGGAGATCTTTGGCTAAACGGTATATCAAGTGCCACTAGGTGATATGATTCATGCATTGCATTTAGGGACCTAGTGTGCTAACTTCTAACCCTTGTAAAATGCTTTGGAAAATCCTAGCACACGTGGACACAAGTTCTACAATTTGTGGTTAGCAAGTTGGAAGCAATGGCGAAGCGGTTGAGGACTTAAAGAAAAGGAGCGGAAAGTCCTTGACCAGACGCTGGCCGCAGGGTGACCATACTCACCTCGGCGCGTTCGGACATTTATATCTAGGGAAGCAGTGACTGGCCAAGAGCGGGGAAGTGTGACTGAATGCTGCGACCTGACGCTAGGCGTGCGTCTGGTCATTGCGTGTAGTTGAGCTGTAGCGACCAGACTCACCAGTGTGTCCAGTCATCTATGATCTGACGTGTCCGGTCAAAGTTTAATGGCTTTGGAACCTCTCTATTCTTGACCTGACGCTGCATGGCTCACAGTCGATCAATCATGCAGTGAGTTCGGTCATAACTTAATGTTCCGTGCGACTGTGACTTGACCATTGGAGATGAATGGGTGAGGTTTGAAAGAGGACACATGGACGGCCAAGGGTGACTGGATGCTGGGTGACCGGACGCTGGGGTGCATCCGGTCAGTGCGTCCTGTCAGCCCGTGAGTAGAGCAATGGCTCTATTTCAAGGGGATGTCTATAAATAGTATCTGGCCAGCTTGGGGCTCTCTCTCTCGGCACTTTGACATACTTCACATCCTTGTGAGCCTAAGAAAACACCTCCCACTCATCTCAATCATTGATTCATCATCATAGTGAGATTGGGAGTGATTCCAAGTGCATTTGTTTGAGTGATTGCATCTAATGGCACTTCGGGATCGTTGTAGCTGTAGATTTATTGTTTCTCTTGGTGGTTGCCACCACCTAGATGGTTTGGAGTAGTGGAGGAGCTTCGGCATGTGTTGGTGATTGTTCATGGCCAGCTCTGGTGATTGTGAGGGGTCTTGCACCTTCCCCGGCGAAGAGCCTCAAGGTAGCTCTAGTAAATTACTCGTGTCATTGAGTTACCTCACTTGTGGGTAGGATCTTGTGGTGCCTCTTATGGTGGGCTAGGTGTGTGACACCTATTAGCCGCCGAACCGCCAAGTGTTAGTCGACACAATGGGGACTAGCGTGCCGGCAAGCTCGTGAACCTCGGGAGAAAAATTAATTGTCTCTTGCCCCTTGGTATTCTCCCGGTGATTGAATTGGTATTCATCTTATGATTGGTTCACTCCTCTACGTGGTGGTATAATCACTCTACTCACTCATTTACATTCCCGCAAACTAGTTGTAGCAAGCTCTTTAGTGTAGCTAGAATTAAGAGCTTGCTTTGTAGCTTAAGTTTATCTAGTGGAGCTTTTAGTGTAGCAAGTGTGAGAGCTCTTAGTGAGTAGTGACTTATCAAATTGTGTGCCTAGTGATTATAGTAACTAGAATTGTTGGATAGGTGGCTTGCAACCCTTGTAGAGTTAGAGCAAGTTTGCATTTTGCTATTTGTCATACTAATAAAATTGCTCTAGTGATCTTGTAGATTTTTAAATAGGCTATTCACCCCCCCCCCTCTAGCCATATTAGGACCTTTCAAGTGGTATTGGAGCCGTGGTCACCATTTGATTGAAGGCTTAACAACCTTGGTGTCAAATTATGGCTCAAATTGTGTTCAACCATGTGGGGGACAAACCACCGTTCTTTGATGGCACATGCTATGATTATTGGAAGAGAAAGATGAAGATGTATCTTGGTTCAATCAATGACCAAGTGTGGGATATGACCGAGAGTGACTATGTGATTCTTGATCCGGACAATCTCACCAACAACAACAAGGCCAACAAGCAATGCAATACAATGGCTCTCAACACTATCTCCAATGCTATTTATTTCAAGGTGTTTGAGCAAATAAAGGATTGTGAGAAAGCTAGTGAAGTGTGAAAGAGATTAGAGGAGACCTATGAGGGCACACCAATGGTGAAAAGTGCCAAGCTATACATCCTCAAGGACAAGTTGACAAGCTTCAAGATGAAGGATGATGAGAGCATTCTGGAGATGTTCTATAGATTGCAAGTAATTGTAAATGACTTGAAGGCTTTGGGAGAGAAGATCAATGATGATGATGTCTCTCATCGGTTCTTAATGTGCTTACCTCCTAGATTTGAGACATTAAGATTGATCATCATTAGTGGAGGATTGAAGTAACTCACCCCCAACCAAGTACTAGGTGATGTCATGACACAAGAGACATATCATGTGGAAAGGGAGAGGGTGACAAGGATGAGAAGAAGGAAGATGAAGACAAGAAAAAGAAGAGTGTAGCATTCAAGGCTAGCTCATTATCCAAGAACAAGGGCAAGTCAAAGAAGCAAGAATCAAGTGATGATGAAGATGCTAATGACATTGATGATGAGGCCATGGCTCTCTTTATGCGCAAGTTTGGAAAATTCATGAAGAAGAAGGGCTATGGTGCAAGAAAGAGAAGAGACAGCAACAAAAGCAAAGAATATGTAAGAAGATGCTACAATTGCAAGAACCTGAACCATATTGCGGTGGATTGTCCCTACAATAGTGACAATGATGAGGATAAGAAGAAGAAGCAAAAGAAGGAGAAGGAGAAAAAGATGACTTCCAAAAGAAGAAGGGTGGTAGCTGTGGTGACGTGGGATAGTGATGCTTCTTTGAAGGATGATGACTCAAGTGATCATGACAAGAAATCCAAGAAGAAAGTACTTGCAAGCATAGCCATCAACAACAAGCCTTTCATCTTCGATACTTCATCAACTTGCCTCATGGCAAATCCCACCAAGGTAAAATATGATGATAGTGATGATGATGCTTGTGAAAGTGATGATTGTAGGAGTGATGATGATGATAATGATGAGGAGGACTCCAAGGAGGCTCTCATGGACATGTTGGAGAATGCCCACACATGTCTTGAGATGAAGAGAAAGGAGTGCAAAGAATTGCGGAAAGAGCTCAAAGCTCTCAAGCGATCCTTTGATGAGCTAAATACTTCTCATGAGAGTCTAAGGGAAGACCATGAGGAGCTTGGCAATGCTCACACTAAGCTTGAAAGAGCTCACTCCTCTCTTCTCGAGCATGTTAAGAAGGAGGGAGCCAAGAAGGATCATGTGATTGTGACATGTGATGTGGGACTAACATGTGATATTATTGATGAATCTTTTTATAAATCCATTGTTGTTGCTCCCACTAACCCTTCTTGTAGCACCACCACTACTACTTCACCTTTGAGTGATGGTTTCACTTGTGATGCCTCACTAATGATAGAAAATGAGACCCTCAAGAAGGAGGTGAATGAGCTCACTCGTGCCTTAGGCAATGCCTATGGTAGAGATGCCCACATGTTTGGGTAGCCAAAGGTTCTCTCTCAACAAGGAGGGATTAGGCTATACCCCTAAGAAAGGTAAAGTGGCCTTTGTCACTCCTAGAGCTAGTTTTGTAAAGGATAATGGTCGGTTTTGCAATAGATGCAAGCAAGTTAGGTATATAAAGCAATATTGTAGGACTAACAAGAATAAGCAACTTAATGTATCCTCAATTAGATTTGATTCTTGTTACATGCTTGTTAAGGGTGCCAATGGTGTGAAGACTAAGTTCATTGGTACACCAATTATGGGCCCAAAGAAGAAGGTCATTTGGATACCAAAGACCTTGGTAACTAACCTTCAAGGACCCAAGCAAGTTTGGGTACCTAAAAAGAATTGATCTTCTTTTGTAGGTCAATTACAAAGCTGGAGGAAGGCATTGGGTGCTTGATAGTGGGTGCACACAACATATGACCGGTGATTCAAGAATGTTCAATTCAATCAATCAGAATGATAGCAATGGGATTGATAGTATCACATTTGATGACAATGGCAAAGGCAAGGTCAAAGGGCTTGGTAAGATTGCAATATCTAATGACTTGAGCATTTTCAATGTGCTACTAGTAGAGAGCTTGAACTTCAACCTATTATCGGTAGCTCAATTGTGTGATCTTGGTTTCAAGTGCATATTTGGAATTGATGGTGTAGAGATCATAAGTGTAGATGGCTCTAACTTGATATTCAAAGGTTTTAGACATGAGAATCTATACTTGGTTGATTTCAATGCTAGAGAAGCTAAATTATCAACATGTTTGCTCACTAAGTCTAGCATGGGTTGGGGGAGGCATAGAAGGCTTGGTCATGTTGGAATGAAATAATTAAACAAGATGATTAAGCATGATCTAGTCAGAGGCCTAAAAGATGTCACATTTGAGAAGGATAAGCTTTGTAGTGCATGTCAAGCCAGAAAGCAAGTTGGCAACACACACCCTAAGAAGAGCATAATGAGTACATCTAAGGTATTTGAGTTATTGCACATGGATTTATTTGGACCAACCACTTACACTAGCATTAGTCAAAACAAATATGGATTTGTGATTATGGATAATTTCACTAGATATACATCGGTGTTCTTTCTTGTTGACAAAAGTGATGTGTTTGCAACCTTCAAAACTTTCATCAAGAGAATCCGTAATGAGTTTGAAACAACCATCAAGAAAGTAAGAAGTGACAATGGAAGTGAATTTAAGAATACAAGAGTTGATGATTTGTGTGATGAGTTTGGGGTTAGGCATCAATTCTTGGCCAAGTACACTCCACAATCAAATGGCCTAGTTGAGAGGAAGAATAGAACCTTGATAGACATGGCAAGATCAATGTTGAGTGAGTACAATGTGAGTCGTTCATTTTGGGCCGAAGCAATCAACATGGCTTGCTACTATAGCAACCGACTCTATTGTCACCCTATGATGGAGAAGATGCCTTATGAGCTCTTGAATGGAAGAAAGCCCAATATTGCATACTTTTAGGTTTTTGGTTGCACATGGTATATATTGAATAAAAGCATAAGATTGAGCAAGTTTGAGAAGAAATGTGATGAAGGTTTTTTGCTTGGTTACTCAACTACTAGCAAGGCTTATAGAGTTTGGAATTTGGCTATTGATACTCTTGAGGAGGTTCATGATGTGGAATTTGATTAAATAAATAGTTCACAAGAGGAAGATGAGAATCTAGATGATGTAAGAGACACTCAATTGGTAAATGCAATGAAGAATATGGACATTGGTGATATAAGGCCTAGAGAGGTGATTGATGTTGAAGATGACAAGAATCAAGTGCTTTCTAACTCAAATATGCAAGCTAGTGGTTCTCATGATCAAAATCAAGCAAGTGCTAGTGATGACAAAGTGCAAGATCAACAATAAGTAGCTAGTTCATCATCTCAACCAAGTGATAAATCAAATGCAAGCAATCAAGTGCAAGTGCTCCAACCAACCAATGTTGCAAGAGATCATCCATTGGACTCTATAATTGGTGATATCTCTAGAGGTGTGCAAACAGGATCAAGATTGGCATCATTTTATGAACACTTCTCATTTGTCTCATCCATTGAATTAAAGAAGATAGATGAAGCTTTGAAGGATGTTGATTGGTAAATGTTATGCATGAAGAGCTTAACAACTTCACAACAAATCAAGTATTGGAGTTAGTTGAGAGGCCTAAGGATCATAATGTGATTGGAACAAAATGGGCCTTTTGGAACAAGCAAGATCAAGATGGGATAGTTGTAAGGAACAAAGCAAGATTAGTGGCTCAACGTTACACTCAAGTTGAAGGTCTTGACTTTGGAGAGATATATACCCCGGTTGCAAGATTGGAAGCAACTAGGATCTTATTAGCCTATGCTTGTGCCCACAACATCAAGTTGTACCAAATGGATGTGAAGAGTGCATTTCTCAATAGGTACATCAATGAGCTTATGTATGTTGAGCAACATCCTGGTTTAAGAAGCCCAACCATGTTTACAAGTTGAGAAAGGCTTTATATGGCTTGAAGCAAGCACCAAGAGTATGGTATGAAAGATTGAGGGATTTCCTACTCTCTAAGGGATTTAAGATGGGAAAGGTTGACACCACTCTTTTCATCAAGAAGCTAGGAAATGACTTGTTTGTGTTGCAAATCTATGTTAATAATATCATATTTGGATCAACCAATCAAGATTTTTGTGAGTTTAGAAAGATGATAGCAAGTGAATTTGAGATGTCCATGATTGGAGAGCTTAGTTACTTTCTTGGTCTTCAAATCAAGCAAATAAAGAATGACACATTTGTGAGTCAAGGCAAGTACATCAAAGTCATGCTCAAGAAGTTTGGCATGGATGAAAGCAAAGCTATTAGTACACCAATGGGGACAAATGGAAGCTTGGATAGTGATGCTAGTGGCAACATGGTGGATCAAACGATGTATCGGTCTATGATTGGAAGCCTACTCTATATGATCGCATCAAGGCCGGATGTGATGTTTAGTATATGCATATGTATAAGATTTTAAGCCTCATCAAGAGAAAGTCATTTGAAGGCAACAAAGAGAATATTGAGGTCCTTGAAGCATACACAAAATGTTAGATTGTGGTATACCAAAGGAGCAAGATTTGAGCTGATTGGATATTCGAACTCCGATTATGCGGGATGCAAAGTTGAGAGAAAGAGCACATCAGGCACATGTCAACTATTGGGAAGATCACTTGTGTCTTGGTCATCAAAGAAGTAAAATAGTGTAGCACTTTTAACCGCCGAAGCGGAATACATTTCGGCCGGTAGTTGTTGTGCACAATTACTTTAGATGAAGGCTACTTTGAGTGATTTTGAAATCAAGTTCAAGCAAGTGACATTGCTATGTGACAATGAGAGTGCAATCAAGCTTACCAACAATCTGGTTCGACATGTAAGAACAAAGCACATTGATGTCCGCCATCATTTTATAAGAGATCACCAACAAAAAGGGAATATTTGCATTGAGAGTGTGGGCACCGATGATCAACTTACCGATATCTTCACCAAGCCACTTGATGAGAAGAGGTTTTGCAAGCTAAGCAATAAATTGAACATACTTGACTCCTCAAATATGTGTTGACGCACCCCCATTATATGACATGCCTCTCCTTCGAGCAAAGCAAGGTAAAGTTGATTGACATGGCATTCATCAATTGAAGGACTTGTTTAGTGCATCTAGTGACTCTTCACAATTAAATAGGCTCATTCATGAAAATCAAATGAATTTGATGATTGTATGGTACCACTATTGCTTGTATGTTTGTGGGATTGTGAACCTAATGTTTGATCTAGAAAATGAGCTATAAGTGTTTAACTCAATATGGTGCATGATACCCCTTATTTGGAGGTGTGAAGAAGCTTGACCGTGGTTCAAACCGAGTGAAATATCTTTTGCAAGTGATCTAGATTGAACCATATTGGAAGATGGTCCTCACTTATCATGGTCTCACACAACTTATCTAAAATATAAGCTCACCTTTTTGTGGTCATTGATGACAAAGGGGGAGAAGTAATTCCCAAAGATAAGAAAAAGGAGGAGAGAAACCAAAGATTGTAAGATAGGAGAAAGGAAGGGGATCAATTAGAGAAACCAAAGATAGTAAGATAGGTGAAAGGAAGAGGATCAATTAAGACTTGAAGCACACAAGTAGGGGGAGCAAGCTCATAAACTTGTATGTTGCATTTGTATGTGCATTATATGTGTTTGCTTGCATGGCATAAGTTCAAAATTCCATATCCATGCTTGTGTGGTGTATGCTAGATCATAGAAAATGTTTGATGAAATGAAAAACTAGCATGCATAGGAAAGCTAGACACTTGAATTGTTCTTACAAGTAGTACTAGAACCTTGCTTATAATTTTGATCTCATGAGGTATCTAGTTCTTTGTTGTTCTTCAAGTGGTATCTAGAAAATCATGGTGCTAAGGATGGTGTTCAAATGGCAACTTCGATTGGTATCACACTTCAAAGATCCATCCTTTACACCTTAGCATCATTTGGTAGCTATTACTCTCCCGAACTTTCTATCCATGTATATGTGCAAACTCTAAAATCCAAACTCTTAGCACATATGTAGAGGGAGCTAATACTACCAATTTTAGTTGATGAAACTTGTCCATAATCTTTACACATGATAATATGCTTGGACAAGCGATATGAATCTAAAAAGAATTTATTGAATATCTTTATAAATGGGTTGTCATCAATTACCAAAAAGGGGAGATTGAAAGCCCTAGTTTGGTTTTAGATAATTGATGAAACCTAGGACTAACCTTTGATCTAAGTGTGTGAATTAGAAAAGGTGGTCCAATCCAAGTGATGGAGCTAGATGATGGTCATGGTGAAAGTGATGGTCACAAAAAGATGGATCAAGTGCTTCACATTTGGAAAAGAAGAAAGAGAAAAACAAAAACTGAGACGATCAAGGCAAAGGTATATGATAGGTTTTTGTTTTGCACTCAAGACACCATAGAGGGTGTGAGTGACTTAGGATCGATAGCCGTACTATAAAGAGGGGAGATCTTTAGCTAAATGGTTTATCAAGTGCCACTAGGTGACATGATTAATGCATTGCATTTAGGGACCTAGTGTACTAACTTCTAACCCATGTAAAATGCTTTGGAAAATCCTAGCAGTGGACACAAGTTCTATAATTTGTGGTTAGCAAGTTGGAAGCAAGGGCGAAGCGGTTGAGGAATTAGAAAAAGAAAATGAGCAGAAAGTCCTTGACCGGACGCTGGCCGCGGGGTGACCGGACTCACCCCGGTGCGTTCAGTCAATTATAGCCAGAGAAGCAGTGACTGGCCGAGAGCGCAGAAGCATGGCTAGACGCTGCGACCTGACGCTGGGCGTGCGTCCGGTCATCGCGCGTAATTGAGCTGTAGCGACCAGACTCACCGGCGTGTCCGGTCGTCTATGAATTGACGCGTCCAGTCAAAGTTTAACGACTCTAGAACCTCTCTATACTCGACCTAGCGCTGCGTGGCTCAGAGTTCGGTCGGTCATGCAGTGAGTCTGGTCATGACTTAACGTTTCGCATGACTGTGACTTGACTGTTGGAGATGAACGGGCGAGGTTTGAAAGAGGACACATGGACTGCCAAGGGTGACCGGACGCTGGCCGACCAGACGCTGGTGTGTGTCCGGTCAGCCCACGAGTAGAGCAACGGCTCTATTTCGAGGTGACGTCTATAAATAGTATTTGGCTGGCTTGGGGCTCTTTCTCTCTCTCGGTACTTTGATATACTTGACATTCTTGTGAGCCTAAGAAAACACCTCCCACTCATCTCCATCATTGATTCATCATCATAATGAGATTGGGAGTGATTCCAAATGTATTTGTTTGAGTGATTGCATCTAGTGGCACTTGAGGATCGTTGTAGCTACGGATTTCTTGTTTCTCTTGGTGGTTGCTGTCACCTAGACGGTTTGGAGCAGCGGAGGAGCTTTAGCATGTGTTGGTGATTATTCGTGGGCGACTCCGGTGATTTTGAGGGATCTTGCACCTTCCCCCACGAAGAGCCTCAAGGTAGCTCTAGTTAATTGCTCATGTCATTGAGTTACCTCACTTGTGGGTAGGATCTTGCTGCGCCTCTTGTGGTGGGCTAGGTGTGTGATACCTATTAGCCGCCGAACCACCAAGTGTTGGTCGACACAACGGAACTAGCGTGCCAGCAAGCACGTGAATCTCAAGAGAAAAATTGATTGTCTCTTGCCCCTTGGTATTCTCCTGGTGATTGAATTGGTATTCATCTTGTGATTGATTCACTCCTCTGTGCGGCGGTATAATCACCCTACTCACTTATTTATATTCCCACAAACTAGTTGTAGCAAGCTCTTTAGTGTAGCTAGAATTGAGAGCTTGCTTTGTAGCTTAAGTTTATCTACTGGAGCTCTTTAGTGTAGCAAGTGTGAGAGCTCTTAGTGAGCAGTGACTTATCAAATTGTGTGCCTAGTGATTATAGTAATTAGAATTGTTGGATAGGTGGCTTGCAACCCTTGTAGAGCTAGAGCAAGTTTGCATTTCGTTATTTGTCATACTAATCAAATTGCTCTAGTGATCTTGTAGATTTTTAATAGGCTATTCACCCCCTCTAGCCATATTAGGACCTTTCAGTCGTTCGGCGTCCGGATGGGGGCGGACGCCCGTGACGAAGCATTATAGTTTTATTTGACATTGTTTATAGACCCAAGTAATTAAAGTTCTTATATTTTGAAATTCAACATTTTCCATTCTTCAAACAACATCAAATCTTGACACTGTTTACACCAATGTTGTAGCTTGCAACGCGACATACAAATTTCAGTCGATAATTTTTTTTAATTTGAGATCATTTAAAAGCCTATATATTCATTTTTTATTTTATATTTTAAAATTGAAATGCTGAATATTTGAAATGACTTTAGGTAGAAACACACTCCATATTAAACTTATAGTGCTTGATGAGATCTAAAAGTTTTCAGTTGAATTTTTCATTTAAGATCACTTATTAGCCCAAATATTCAATAAATGATGATATGGCTACACTACCGTTGATGACATGAAGGGCCCACATGTCTTGTATTTGCCACACTAGCTAGGTCAAGCACCTCAGAAACCACTCCAAATTATTTTGTCGGGTATTAGAGAGGGTAATAGCAAATATTGGGAACCTAAATTTGTGTACAAATTAGAGTGTTAATTTATTTTTTGTAGTGGCATAAGTGAATAATTTAGATTAAAAATCAAAAGTCTTCATTTTTTTCATGACCATATATAGGAGTTGGTAACTAAGATATATTGTCTATGTTCTGAAATAAAAGGATTCGAGTTTGTTAAGTCAAACTATACTAAGGTGCTGTTTGGTTCAAAAATAATTAATGCAAACGTAAAGGGAATCAATCACAGCTGTAAAGGGAATGAAACGGTTGTTTCCTCAATTTGTTTGGTTCCATAAACGACCTCGCAAAGATGAGTCATGTGGCAACGGAATCAAATAAAACCCTCACTGGTGGGTGGGATCGACTTTACATACCGCCGTATCCGATCACGCTGTGACTTGATTACACCCGACACCAGCCAAACGCGATTTACGTAATCAGGTGGCGGTGTGAACTTTTAATGGGGCAAAATGACCCAACCAAACAGCATCAAAGTTTGACATAGTTTATACCGAAAACTATGAATATGTACAGCAACAAGATGTATATTATGATAATATAATTCATATTAGGACGACAACAAGGCATGACCGGTCGTGCGACCCTGCCGTTCGCGTCCCCGTCCTCACCTCGTCGTCGTCTTCGACCTCGCCCTCGCCCCATCACCGGTGGCCGGCGGCTCCCGCCACCTCGCCATGCCTCCAACCTCCCACCTTAGCCCCTCGACCCCGTCCTCCCCTAACCTCCGCCATCCTCCTCCTCAGCCCAGCCCCTACCATCGGTGGCCGGCGCCTCCCACCGCGCGCCGTGCCGCGCCACCCGCCTCTTGCCTCTGCCCCCGCCCCTCAACCCTGCCCTCCCATAATACCAAGGCGGGTCGCTGACGACCTCTGCCGCGACGCTTTCGCCACTAGCCCCGCTCAACCGCCTTCTCCCACCGCCCCCGCATGCGGCGCCCCCTCCGTCCCGTGCTAGCTGCTATCTCGCCCACCTCCACTGCCTTCTCGCGGCTGCTGCCCCAAAACCTCCTTTTAAGCCCACCGAGAGCAGATCCCCTACCCCCCCCCCCCCGGCCTCCCCGCCGGGACTTTAGCTGCCACCGTCGATCTTCTTCTTCGTCTCCGGTGGGGCACGGGCATGGTGGGAGCGAGGTCGTGTGGGCATGGGCGCATGGGAGTGGAGTCGTGCTAGAGGCGATGGTCACGTGTTCGATTTAGTGTTCATATTATATCCCATGATGCTAATTTGATGTTGTAACTACAATTCTCAATTTCTATAGATTTGGTAAACTCAGCACCGTTTGACTTTTACTCTGCCTGTAGTCCAACTGTCATGGGGCCAACTGGCCAAGAGAAGTCACAGTTAAATCGAAGCGCGTAATATAATGAGGCGGAATTCATAACTTAATCAGACGCTTCGTTGTCAAGACAGGTGTACATGCGTCCTGTTCGCTTGAGCTTATTCAGAACTACTTTTTAGCTATATAACAGTAGTTTTCTCTCACAATATTTCAGCATAAGCATCAGCATAAGCGAATAGGGTGCAAGTCAGCGGCCTAAATTGAAGTGTTCTTGCAGGAAGGAATGTTTCGTGTCAACTCTGAAACCAGGGATGATACAGCAGACATGCTCTCTCTTTCTACGTCATACTTAGGCCTTATTTAGTTTCTCCTCTAAAAGTTTACTCTCTATCCAATCGAATATTTGGACATGGACACATGCATGAAGTATTAAATATAGACTAAAAATTACTAATTGCATAGTTTACGACTAATTTACGAGACGAATCTTTTAAGCCTAATTAGAACATAATTTGACAACGATGTGCTACAGTAACACATGCACTAATGACGAATTAATTAGGCTTAATAAATTCGTCTCGTGGATTACTGACGGATTCTATTTTTTTATTAGTATCAAACACCCCATACGACACCTTAATAGAACACTCGATATGACACCTAAAACCTTTACACCCTAGATATAAACAAGGCCTTACCACTAATCATTTAGCAGCAGCATTGACTGGCAACACCCAAGGCCTTATCACCACAGCGATAAAACCACGCAGAGTGTCCCTGTGCGCATGTACGTGCAGCTGAGCCGAGACGAGCGAGCATGGCCGCGGCGCCACGAACTGGAGCGCACGCGCTGCATCTGCATCTGCTGCTGCTGATCATGTTCCGGTCAGCGGCAGGCGCGCAGGGATCCGAGTCCAACATGGAGCGGGACGCGCTGCTTGCGTTCAGGGACGGCGTGTCGGACGGCGGCGCGCTCCGGTCGTGGAACAGCACAACGCATTTCTGCCGGTGGCGTGGCGTGACCTGCGTCACGGACGGTGGGCGCGTCACGTCGCTGAACGTCTCGGACCTCGGGCTCACCGGCACGATCTCCCCGGTCGTCGGCAACCTCACGCACCTCGAGCGCCTAGTCCTCGACAGGAACGCGTTCTCCGGGGCCATCCCAGCGAGCATCGGCAGGCTGCGGCGCCTGCGGCACCTCGGCCTGTGCGGCAACGGCGGCATCAGCGGGGAGATTCCGGGCAGCCTCCGCAACTGCACCAGCCTCAGGGTGGCCTACCTCAATGACAACAGCCTCACCGGTGGCATCCCGGCCTGGCTCGGGGCGACGTCGTTTCCCAACCTCACGTACCTGTACCTGCACCGGAACTCGCTGTCCGGCGAGATCCCACCGTCGCTCGGCAGCCTGACAAAGGTCCGGGGCCTCAGGCTAGACGAGAACCGCCTGCAAGGCAGCCTGCCCGCCGGCCTCGCGGACCTCCCGTCGCTGGAGGAGTTCACCGCGTACGGGAACCTCCTGCGCGGAGAGATCCCGCCCGGCTTCTTCAGCATGTCCTCGCTCCAGGTTCTTGCCCTCACCGACAACTCGTTCCAGGGCCACCTCCCGCCCGACGCCGGCGAGCGCATGCCCAGCCTTATGTATCTGTACCTCGGCGGCAACAATCTGACGGGTCCCATCCCGGCGGCGCTTGCCAAGGCCTCCAATCTGACGCTGCTCAGCCTAGCCAACAACAGCTTCACCGGGCAGGTGCCCCCCGAGATCGGCACGCTCTGCCCACAGTGGATGTACATGTCGGGCAACGAGCTGACCGCCGGCGACGAGCAAGGCGGCTGGGAGTTCCTGGACCACCTTGCCAACTGCACCAGCCTGCAGGTCCTGGACCTTGAAAAGAACAAGCTCAGTGGCACGTTGCCAAGCTCCATTGGCGACCTCCCGAGGGAGATCCAGGAACTCTACCTCGGGCACAACCGCATATCTGGGTCCATCCCACCGGGCATCGGCAACCTCGTCGGGCTGCAATCGTTGGGGCTCGAATCCAATCTCCTCGACGGCACCATCCCGGAAGGGATTGGGAATATCAAGAACCTGACAGAGCTGCGGTTGCAGGGGAACAGGTTGACGGGGCCAATCCCTGCCTCCATTGGCGACCTCACCCAGCTGCTCAAGCTTGATCTGAGCGGCAACACGCTGAGTGGATCCATTCCTCGCACTCTAGGCAGCCTGAGGCAGCTGACCTGGCTCAACCTCTCCGGCAACGCCCTCACCGGCCGCATCCCACGGGAAATCTTCAGCCTGCTGTCCTTGTCGTCGGCGATGGACCTGTCTCACAACCAGCTGGACGGCCCACTGCCCTCTGACGTCTCCGGCCTCGTCCACCTTGCGCAGTTAGTACTGTCCGGGAACCAATTCTCCGGTCAGCTGCCAAAAGAGCTGGACCAGTGCGAGAGCCTAGAGTTTCTTGACCTGGATCGTAACTTGTTCGACGGAAGCATCCCGCCGTCGCTGAGCAGGCTCAAGGGTCTCAGGAGGCTCAACCTGACGAGCAACAGGTTGTCCGGGACCATCCCGCCTGAGCTCGGCGACGTGTCCGGCCTGCAAGAGCTGTACCTGTCCAGAAACGACCTGACAGGAACGATTCCAGAGGAACTGGATAAGCTCAGCTCCCTGATCGAGCTAGACTTGTCATACAACCATCTCGACGGCGGCGTGCCGCTGCACGGCGTGTTCGCCAACGCTACCGAGTTCAACATCGCAGGGAACGCCGCCGGGATCTGTGGTGGCGTCCCGGAGCTGGACTTGCCCCGGTGTCTGACAGCCAGGGACACGCGCCGCCACCGTACTAGTGGCCTGCTTCTTCTCCAGGTAGTGGTGGTGCCTGTACTAGGCGTAGCTCTTCTTTCCATGGCCATACTGCTCGGCATGTTCTGGTTCAAGAAAAGCAGGCCGGGACAAGCAAAAACAGCCGACGACGATGCAACGCGGGATGATGTCCTCGACGGCATGAGCTACCAGAGGATATCGTATGCTGAATTGGCCAAAGCTACCAACGGCTTCGCGGGTCCGTGTACCTGGGCACGCTGCCCCTGGTACTGAAGGGTGCTTCGGCGCCCAAGAACGTCGCCGTGGCGGTGAAGGTGCTCGACCTCTGTCAGGTCGGCGCGTCCAGGACATTCCTGTCGGAGTGCGAGGCGCTGCGGAACGTCCGGCACCGGAACCTCATCAGGATAATCACCTGTTGTGCGGGCGTAGACGCGAGCGGCAACGAATTCAGAGCTCTGTTGTTCGAGTTCATGCCGAACTACAGCCTAGATAGGTGGGTGAACATGAAGAGCCTGAGTGTGATCCAGAGGCTCAACATCGCCGTGGACATCGCCGACGCGCTGTACTACCTCCACAACAACTCCGTACCACCGATCATCCACTGTGATGTCAAGCCCAGCAACGTTCTCCTCGGCGCGGACATGAGGGCGGTGGTGGCTGACTTCGGTCTCGCAAAGCTGCTCCATGAGCCCGGGAGCCACGACGGCACTTGCAGCACCACAAGCACTGGTGCCTTGAGAGGCACGATTGGATACGTCCCGCCAGGTGCTAGTAACTCCAAGTCTCCAGCATCCAGTGTGCCAGACTGACATACATGTATCTGTATTATTCTATATACTCCAGCATAGCAATGTTCACATGTCTGAACCCTACATTATTAATTAATTTGTGTGTTGAGCAGAGTACGGTACCACAGGGAAGGTGTCGACGCACGGCGACGTCTATAGCTTTGGGATCACACTGCTGGAGATCTTTACTGGGAGATCACCGACGGACGACTCGTTCAAGGACGGGCTGACCATGCTGGACTTCGTAGCCGCGTCGGTCCCAGACAAGATCGATCAGGTCCTCGACCTGGCCCTGCTGCCGGTGGAAGGGTCTGATGATGGCCAAATGTCCTGTAGCTCCGACGACGGCGGTGCGCATATCTTGGAACACGATTGCCTGGTCTCTGCTGTGAGGGTGGGGCTCAGCTGCACGCGCGGAGTGCCGTTCCAGAGGCTCAGCATGAAGGATGCGGCTGCCGAGTTGCGCTTCATCAGGGACGCTTGTGCCCGTCCCGCTGAGAAGTCCCGGCCGCAGGCCGCTCGACACGCAAGCCCTGAACGTCTTTAGCGCGTCCCGCTCGATGTCGGAGTCGGACCGCTGCGCGCGCGCCTGCCACTGACGGCAACATGATGATCAGCAGCAGGAGGTGTGCTTGTCTGAGATTCTGCGTGGTTTCTCGTGTGTCGTAAGGCGGTAAGGCGTCGCCATGTGCAAGCTTATAAGCGTGTTGCCGCGGGGGCAGGAAGCTGCTGCAGTCATGGTTTCTAATGTTGACCGAAATCTTCTGATATTTCCGATATATCCTCTTTATCCGTAGGTGTCGATAAGGAAATATCTATCTTTTTCGTACAAATTTTGTTTAAATTTTCTTAAATTCAAATTAAATTTATTTGAATTTGGTCCGATATATCCTGTTTATCCTCTTTATCTATGACCCCCGATAAATTTTAAGTTCCGATATTTCCGATTTATCTGTTTATCCTCATGTATGGTGTCTGCTGCTGATTATAGTGCTAGTGCAGTAGAAACACAGAGCTTGCATGTATGGTGTCTGCTCCGGTTTTCAAGGTTGTGCCGAACAGTACTGCAAGAACACTTGAGTTTAGGCCGGTGACTTCGTCGTACACTTGTCTTGACAGCGATCATTCGCGTAGACTAGACGAGTGACTTTTGCCACATGAGCAGGAGTAGTTGACTTGACTACAGCTAGATTCTTCTTGCTATCCAATGTTTGACCGTTATTATATATTCTTCCTGGTGATTTTACTATTTCACATACCAGCCGGTCCAGCCCATTCAAACACACTATCGCATCGACACTGACTGAAACAGAGCTCGGATTGGATGACACTGACAGAATTCGGTTCTGATCATTTGGTCCTTCTTGCTGATTTGCGCTTTACATGCCAACCGATGATTGACTGACTGACTTTATCAAGGTTTGCGCTGACTTTTGCTCTGGAAGGATTATCAAGGTTGCCGAGACAATTTCATAGGATACATCATTATAATGTAATCACTAATTGGTCTAACATGTTTAATGTAATCTGTCTCCCCTGCCATCCTGTAACTCGAATTTGCTAACCGCATGCCTGCCGGTCGCCAGCCCTCCACAATACCAAGATATCTCTGTATCCATGGTTAATATACCAGGTGGAGGCTTTTCGGCTCCCCTCGTAATCGATTACCATAAAAAAATTCTTGGGATATCTTAACCAACTGTTACTAATTAGGCATTTTTAATTCTTGTTATCAGACAGATAGACGCTCTAGAAAGCCAAAAAGGAGATAAATTTCTCACAAAAATCCTAAAACACATAGCCATCAATCCCATATGCTCTAATGAACCGACAAGAATAGCTATTAGATCATTCTATTTTTGGAAAAGAAAATAACTCCCTTTGCCATTATGAAAGGGCTTAAAGGAGCCTCTAAATCTATATCTTAATTTCCCACCCCTATAGATATGAAAAAATATATGAAGTGAAACCCTAACTTCAAATCTGAACAAGTCATCTATGCCACTATGAAAATAACATAAAGTAACACTCAGATTTCCATACAAATTGCCAGCTTCTCATTATTCACTATTACTAGGGATGAATTGAAACTGGTGATTGGATGTTACGGATAACGAATGCGGGTAGTCGTTTCTTTCTACAATTTAGAGTTGGATATGGATAGTGTTAAGAAAATATTCAACTTCTTCCATTATGAAAAACATATATAACATCGTAAATGTACACATGTGATTACGAAAGATGGTATAAAGTAACACTTCTAATTTACATCTAAATTACTCACCTCTACCATTTTATATCATAACTTATAATATGTTTGTAAACTACCCAGTTTTGCCAATGTTAAATTCAGAGTAAACATAAATATCATGTGTCACCATGTATAATTTTATAGTTTTTGGTCAAGAAAAAAATGTTCACATAACAAACTAAACCTTATACCAAACTGTATATATGTTCCTAAATCACCCGATTCTACCAATGTTAAATTAAGAATAAACATAAATGCTATTTGTCACCATATATAGTTTTATAGTTTTTCAATCAAGAAAAAAAATCTTCGCTTAACAAATTACACCATTTACCAAAATAGCCGTTAATTTTAATAGATTATATTAATAATCTGTGTTAATAAATTACAAATGTAAGTTTATACATTTTGATTGAAACATATGATATATCAATACTAGGAATTTAGTTCTAAGACTACTTTTCATAGAATAGTATTATATACTTATAGTACTTTGATAGAGGAAACTCACCGTCTTGAGCACTATGGTCATAGGGTGTGAGCTGAAATGACTGTTTATACCATTAAATTAACAAAGAGCATGGTCTATGACACACAGTCCAATTTTTCACTAAAAATATAAAAGAAGTTTTAAATAGAAAATACAACAATAATCGGTGTCTGAACTCACACAAATATAAACTAACTAAGAAATCAAAAAATACAAACCAATATATGGACTTATGATGTCACAAAAATAACGCAACAAGACCAATATAATTTAAGCTATGTTTTTCAACTAAATATATATAAAACTAACGAAGTTGTAATAGAAATGATCAATACATAACATATAGTAGTTGGTAAAACTATCACAAATGGATAGAATTTATAGTGTATAAAATGGGTATTGTTTAAAATATGAATTGAGAGTGTAAACATAATTGATTTCGTCTACTTATGCAACGATTCATATAGGCTGACCGACCCGCAGGTTTCAGGAGTTCTTGGGCTGGGGCAGACTGGTCCATCTCCACTCCGCCGTGGGCCAACGTCCCATTGGCCCATCAAGCGGGGGCGCTCCCTGGCGGCCCAGCCTCCCCCACACAGCACCTCGGCAAGGGCGCTAGGCCGAGCGTGGAAGTGTGGAACGCAGGCGGCGGCGGCGGCGCTCGCAGGCTCGGCGCCTCGTTGGTTCGCTGGCTCCCTCAGCCTCCCAGTCCCGCCTTCCCAGTTGATATTTTCCTCAATCCGCTTCCACCCCACCACACTTCGCCTCCCTTGATCTGCTATGTTTGGCTCCGCTGCCATGCCGCCGTCAGTCTGTCACCGTGCGCCCATGTCTTCGTTCTTAAGTTGGGAGGGCCGTAGGAGCATGTCGTCACAAGATCAGCAAGTCCGCCGGCGTTCAGGCCACGCCCCACTCTTCTGCCTTTGCGTGGCCCTTCTAAAGAGGTGCGTTGTCCTATAGCTAATTAGCTTCTCCCGTACTTAGCAGGTGATGTGATGTGTCATGGCGCTCTCTAGGTGTTTGCTGAATTGCCTGTGAGTAAAAAAGGTGTATCCACTGTCTTGCCTGTGAGTAAATCCTACCCTGTATAGCAACGATGTGGCGCAGTCTAAGTTCACCCTAGCTCAATTATTGGGCAGGGTCCCCCACTGATGCAATGTAAGAGTTTAAACAGTGGTAGAGCACAGGTTGATGAATTAATTTCTCCATTTAAAAAAAAAACAGTCTGAAACCACGTGCCAAATGCATATATAGTTTTGTTGAACACCAAATATTTTTCATGTAGGAATTAGTTCACATTTAGCTAACAAGATATGAAGAGCACTTTCTCCACTCTTCAAGGCACATTTGTTCCCAACAAACATATAGGGATACATTGAGTGCAACGAAAAAACATTGACATAAATAATAAATCTTTTTAAAAAAGCACCATGATCACTCTTTCAACGCAGCAATGCGCTATGATTCCTAAGGATCTGTTTGGCTGAGCTCCCAAAGTAGGTTTCTGGCTGAATTCAGGAAGCTTTGCTAAACAGTATTTGTAGGTTGTAAGTTTAAAAATACTCACTTCTCCTGACTCACTTATCACATATAATCATTTTTTTTACATATAGTTTATCATATAGAGAGAATACAATGTAAACTTTCAGGTATAGAATTACTTCTCTGAAAGCATAGAATTAGGAGCATTGGAAGCTCTATCAAAACAGGCACTAAAAGTTATTGAACGATACGATCGCATACCGTTCCACCTCCATTGTTACCTTCACCCAGCCGAACGGACACAAGCGTCAATGATGGAGCGTAACTCGGTGGCCGCATCCTTCATGCTGAGCCTCTGGAACAGCACTCCCCACGTGCAGCTGAGCCCCACCCTCACAGCGGAGACCAGGCAATCGCGTTCCGAGATATGCGCACCACCGTCAACGGAGCCACAGGACACTTGGCCATCAAACCCTTTGACCTGCAGCAGGGCTGGGTCGAGGACCTGCTCGATCTTGCCTGGGAACAACGCGGTGACGAACTCCAGCAGCGTCAGCCCGTCCTTGAACGCGTCGTCGGTCGGTGACCTCCCCGTGATGATCTCCAGTAGTGTGATCCCAAAGCTGTAGACGTCGCCGTGCATAGATACCTTCCCTGTCGTGCCATACTCTGCACAGCACACAAATTAAAGGAGGGTTCAGACATGTGCCATGTCACATTGCTATGCTATATATAGAATATAGATACATATGTTGGAGACTTGGAGTTACCTGGTGGGACGTATTCAATCGTGCCTCTCAAGCCAATTGTGCTTGTGGCGTTTGAAGTGTCATGGCTCCCGGGCTCAAGGATCAATTTTGCGAGGCCAAAGTCGGCCAGCACCGCCCTCATGTCCTCGTCGAGGAGAATGTTGCTGGGCTTAACATCACAATGGATGATCGGTGGAACGGAGTTGGTGTGGAGGTAGCACAGCGCGTTGGCGATGTCCACGGAGATGTTGAGCCTCTAGATTACACTCAGGGTTTTCATGATCTTCATCTCTTCAGACTTGGGGTTCATGTTCAACCACGTGTCTAGGCTGTAATTGGGCATAAACTCAAACACCAGGCCTCTGAAGTCGTTACCTGTCACGTCCACGCTGACACAACAGGTGATTATCTTGACGAGGTTGCGGTGCCGGGTGTTCCGCAGCTTCTCGCACTCCGATACAAATGTCTTGGAGGCACCAACCTGACAGAGGTCGAACACCTTGACCGCCACGGCGACCTTCTCGGGCGCTGAAGCACCCTTCGGTAGCAGGGGCAGGGTGCCCAGGTACACGGACCCGAACTTCCCTACACCGATCAGGTTGGTGTCCGCGAAGCCGTTGGTCGCTTTGTCCAGTTCAGCGTATGATATTCTCTGATAGTTCATGCCATCGAGGACATCATCCAGCATTGCATCATCAGTTTTATTTGCTTGTCTCGGCCTTCTCCTGTACCACTGGAACATGCTGAGGAGTATGGACAAGAAGAGAGCGATGCTTAGGACTGGCACCACTATCTGGAGAAGCCAGTGAGTAGGGCGTGTGTTCCTGGCTGCTGGACACCGGGGCAGGTTGAGCTCCGGGACGCCACCGCAGAGGTCGGCGTTCCCTGCGATCTTCAAGCCGGAAATGTTGGCGAATATGCCGTGCAGCAGTACAGTGCCGTCAAGGTGGTTGTAAGATAAGTCCAGCTCAATCAGGGAGCTCAGGTTCTCCAGTTCCTCCGGGACTGTTCCTGTCAAGTTGTTTCGGGACAGGTACAGCTCCTGCAGACCGGACATCTGGCTGAGCTCCTGTGGGATGCTCCCGGTCAGCTTGTTGCTCGCTAAGTTGAGCCTCCTAAGACCCTTGAGCTTGCTCAGTGATGTTGGGATGCTTCCGTGGAAGAAATTACGATCCAGATCAAGAAACTCCAGGCTCTGGCAGTTGTCCACCTCTTTTGGCAGCTGACCGGAGAATTGGTTCCCGGTCAGTACTAGCTGCGCAAGGTTGGTGAGGCCGGAGACATCAGGTGGAAGTGGGCTGTCCAACCGGTTGTCAGACAAATCCACCGCCAAGGACAAGGACACCAGGCTGAAGATTTCCCTTGTGACGTGGCCGGTGAGGGCGTTGCCCGAGAGGTTGAGCGATGTTAGGCGGTTCAGGTTGGCTAGAGTGTGAGGGATGGATCCACTCAACGTGTTACTGCTTAGATCAAGTTTGACCAGCTGGGTTAGGTCGCCAATGGAGGATGGGATTGGCCCGGTTAACCTGTTCCCCTGCAACCCCAACTCTATGAGGTTCTTGATATTCCCAATCCCTTCCGGGATGGTGCCGTTGAGGAGAAAGGATTCAAGGTCCAACGATTGCAGCCCGACGAGGTTGCCGATACCCGGTGGAATCGCCCCGGAAATACGGTTGTTCGCGAGGTGCAGCGCTTGAATCTCCGTCGAGAGGCGGCCAATGGAGCTTGGCAACTCTCCACCGAGCTTGTTGTTGTCAAGGGCAAGGACCTGCAGGCTGGTGCAGTTGGCAAGATGGTCCAGGAACTCCCAGCCTTGCTCGTCGCTAGCCATTAGCTGGTTACCCGACATGTACAGCCACTGTGGGCAGAGCATACCGATCTCCGGAGGCACCTGCCCAGTGAAGCTGTTATTTGCTAGGCTGTGAGCCACGTTAGATTGGAGGCCTTGGCAAGTGCTGCGGGGATGGGGCCTGTCAGATTGTTGCCACCAAGGTATAGGCCCCTGAGATTGGACATGCGCGCGCCAGCGTAGGGCGGGAGGACACCATGGAACGCGTTGTTGGTGAGGGCAAGAAACTGGAGCGATGACATGTTGAAGAAGCCGGGTGGGATCTCTCCCTACAGAAGGTTCTGGTACGCGCTGAACGTCTCAAGGGAAGGAAGATCCGTGAGGCCAGGGGGCAGGCTACCTCGCAGGTAGTTCTCATCGAGCCTGAGGGCCTGGAGCTTCGTGAGGCTGCCGAGCGACTGCGGGATCTCGCCGGACAGCGAGTTGAGGTGCAGATACAGGTAGGTGAGGTTGGGAAACGTGCCGAGCCAGCCCGGGATGGCGCCGGTGAGGCTGTTGTTGTTAAGGTACAGCAACCCAAGGCTGGTGCAGCTGCGGAAGCTGTCCGGAATCTCCCCGCTGATGCCGATGTTGTCGCAGAGGTTGAGGTACCCTAGGCGCCGCAGCCTGCCGATGCTGGCCGGGATGGTCCCGGAGAGCTGGTTCTTCTCGAGGACGAGGTACTCCAGGTACGTGAGGTTGCCAACGGCAGGGTAGATGGTGCCGGTGAGCCCAAGGCTGGACACATTCAGCGACGTGACATGCCCGCCCGTGCACGCCACACCGCGCCACCGGCAGAAGTGCGACGTGCTGCTGTTCCATGACTGGAGGGCACCAGACGACGACACGTCCGACAGGCTGGCCCTGAACGCCCGCAGCGCGTCCTGCTCCATGTGGGAGTCGGACCGTTGCGCGCTTGCCATTAACTGCAACATGATCAGCAGCAGCAGCAGATGCAGATACAGCTGCAGTGCGTGCGGTCCAGCCGGTGGCGCTGCCGCCATGCTCGTCACGGCTCAGATGCACAGGCGTAGGTGTTCTTGTCTGAGATTCTGCGTGGTTTCTCCTTTCTCGTGCGTGCCAATGGCAAGGCCTTGGCATGTGCAGGCTTATAAGGGTGTTGCCGCGGGAAGCTGCCATTGCTGAGTGCTGATTAGTACAAACAGAGAGCATGCATGCATGGTGTCTGCTGCTCTGGTTTCAGAGTTGTGCCGAACAGTCCTGCAAGAAGTGTTCAATTTAGGCAGTGTCGTACACTTGTCTTGACAGCGATCATGAATTGTGATCATTACGTGCGTAGACTTCACTGTGAGTGACTTTTGCCACATGAGTAGCGGACTAAAGCTAGACTGTTGGTGTCCATTGTTTGACCACTTTTGTTCCTGGTGATTTCACATACCAGCCAATTCAAACACAGTATGACACCGACACTGACTGAAACCAACCGCAGAATTCGGTTATGATGATATCGTCCTTGATTGTTCTTGATGACTTTTCTCTTTACGTAACAACCCAGAGGGCTGACTGGCTGAGCGTGTATGCTGCACGTGTTTCAATATTTGTGCTGACTTTTCCTCTGCTGGGATTATCAAGGCTGCTGCCTGCTGTGGCAATTTCTTGCGCTAATCATTAAGGCCTCATTTGGCACAGCTCAGTTTCACGTCAAGCTTAGCTGTTAACACAGCTTTTTCTACACTATATGCCACTGTTGTCCATTTGACCCATCCATCTGTTAGTTGACTTTTTTTCACCATGCTAGTTTTTTCTCCGTATAACCAACATACCCTTTTGTTACTCGCGCATCCAAACTTTTCACCCCGACTCCCGCGACCTTCTTCCTTGAGCGGTCGAGCGCACTCGCGACCTTCTTCCCCAAAAAAACCTAACCCTAGATCGATGAAAGGCGGAGGAGAGGATGGAGCAGAGGACCCCACAGCCGGTGGCACCCAGCACCAACTACGTGCATCCTCTGGCGGGGCGGCCTCACCCAGCGGAGCAAGGCCGCGGCACGATCGCGGCGGCGGGGCGGGCTCATGGGCCAGCGCTCCGGCCAACCCGTGGCATGGTGGAGGCAGTGCGGCCCCTCTATTCAGCACACGCCGTGGCGGAGGCAGCACGGCATCCTTGCCGGCCGGTGGTGGCGGCTCCTGGTGCGCAGGCCACAAGGCCCCCTCCCTAGGCCACGGTTCGTCGAGCAGAGGCTGGGGGCGGCCTCCCCTGTCTGCGGTTCATCGCGCAGAGGCCATGTTCAGTTCTCTACTCCAAATATTTAACTTGTGCTGATTACTAATTACATTCTTTGATAACATAGTCAAAACTTGGGAACTACAACTAAGAAGTCTCCAACATAGAAGATAACACAACTAAGAAGAAGGAAAAAAAAAGCTTACTCTACATCTAGACCTTCAGAGAGTTCAAACTGGTATTAAGATCTCTTTTGTGTTCTATTGAATGAAACATGGTTTCCAGTCTGCTCCGTCTGTTCCAAATTGTAAGTCGTTTTGGCTTTTCTAGGTGCATAGCCTTTGCTATGTATCTAGATATACACTTATGTCTAGATACATAATCAAACTTATGAATCTAGAGAAGCCAAAACGACTTACATTTTGAAATAGATTGAGTAGTATTCTAGTTACCTTACCCCTTCTCTCACCATTGCCAAAGCATGGAGATTACAAGCAAGAAAAAATTGAAACATGGTAACTCTACCTCTCGAGCATAAAAAAGGTAACATGTTACAATTGATTATTTATTTGCAGTCTTTCATTATCAAAATCTCAAGTTTTAGTTCACAAGTATATTTATGATTTTCTTATTTGTCAACATGTCCATTTATTCATTCCTTATTTGGCACGAAGAACTTCTACTACAAACAAGTGCATTCATGTTATTTTGCAAGCCGCTTAACATCATTATTGGCCCAAATGGACGACTGTGTTATTTATGGAAGGAAATTTTAACTCGGTGCCAGATAAGTGTCGACAGAAGATGCTCGACAGTCCACCGAGGGTATCCCGCGATGGTAGATTTGTCGTAGAGGTGAGCGAGATGGTAATACAAGCACCAATACACAAGATTTAGACAGGTTCGGCCGTCAGTATGACGTAATACCTACATCATGTGTTCTGATGTATTGCATTGAGATGTATGGATCGTTGTGTCCACTAGGGGACCCCTGCCTCTCCTTATATACTCTAGAGGGGCAGGGTTACAAGGAAAGTAGCATATTTGGTACTATACAATATCTTGCGGTGCACACCGTGCATGCCTTCAACTTATGGGCTGGGCCACCTCCGATGGTGCGGCCCATGTCTTGTCTTGTGGATACCGAGGGCCATACCCCCACAACTAGTGCCCGAGCCTGACAGTAGGTGACATAGTCACGTGGTGCCAGGGTCAGAAAGTAGAAGACCAGCCGAGCAGGCAGCCAGTCCCCGGGCGTAGCCACGAGATGAGAAAAGCGCACATTTACCGCAAGGTGAAGTGTGCCCACTTTGTCCCTGAGCCTGCTAGAAGATGAAGAATGAATCTTGTAGCAGGGTCAAAAAAAAGAAGTCTGAAAGCTTGCCGACGTCGTCTGACATGCGCGTATCAAGACCCCAGACGTGTTACCCAAGATCAACACCCTGATCTGAACAGCATGGAGTAGCTAGATAGCACACCGATGAGACGTAGCAAGATCCGAGCAATGAGGAGTCCTCGGCGTAGCTGGCGATGTACGAGCACCGAGGAGCGAGGAGTCCTTGGCGTCGCTGGCGACGACCGAGCACCGAGGAGCGAGGAGTCCCCGACGTCGCTGGCAATGACCGAGCACCGAGGAGCGAGTCCCGACGTCGCTGGCGATGTCCGAGCATCGAGGAGCGAGGAGTCCCCGGCGTCGTTGGCGATATCCGAGCACCGAGGAGCGAGGAGTCCCCGACGTCGCTGGCGATGACCGAGCATCGAGGAGCGAGGAGTCCCCGGCGTCGCTAGTGATGACCGAGCACCGAGGAGCGAGGAGTCCCGGGCGTCCCTCACGATGACCGAGCACTGATGAGCGAGGAGTCCCCGACGTCGCTGGCGATGACTGAGCACCTTGAAGCGAGGAGTCCCCGACGTCGTTGGCGATGATCGAGCACCGATGAGTGAGGAGTCCTCGGCGTCACTGGCGATGACCGAGCACCGAGGAGCGAGAAGTCCCCGGCGTCGCTGGCGATGTCCGAGCACCAAGGAGCGAGGAGTCCTCGGCGTCGCTAGCGATGATCGAGCACCGAGGAGTCCCCGGCGTCGCTGGCGAGGTCCGAGTACCGAGGAGCGGGGAGTCCTCGACGTTGCTGGCGATGTCCGAGCACCAAGGAGCGAGGAGTCCCCGACGTCGCTGGTGTTGACCGAGCATCGAGGAGCGAGGAGTCCCCGGGGTCGCTGGCGATGTCTGAGCACCGAGGAGCGAGGAGTCTCCAGCGTCGCTGGCGATGTTCGAGCATTGAGGAGCGAGGAGTCCCCAACGTCGCTGGCGATGACCGAGCACCTTAGAGCGAGGAGTCCCCGTCGTCGTTGGCGATGTCCGAGCACCGAGGAGCGAGGAGTCCCCGACGTCGCTGGCAATGACCGAGCATCGAGGAGTCCTCAGCGTCGCTGGCGGTGACCGATCACCGAGGAGCGAGGAGTCCTCGGTATCGTTGGCGATGTTCGAGCACCGAGGGAGGAGTCCGCGGCGTCACTGGCAATATCCAAGCACTGAGGAGCGAGGAGTCTCCGACGTCGCTGGCGATGTTCGTGCACGGAGGAGTCCCAAGCGTCGCTGGCTATGACCGAGCACCGAAGAGCGTGGAGTCCCCGGCGTCGCTGACGATGACCGAGCACCGTAGAGCGAGGAGTCCCCAGCGTTGCTGGCGATGACCGAGCACCGAGGAGCGAGGAGTCCCCGGCGTCGCTGGTGATGTCCGAGCACCGAGGAGCGAGGAGTCCCCGGCGTCGCTGGCGATGTCCGAGCACCGAGGAGCGAGGAGTCCCCGACGTCGCTGGCAATGACTGAGCATTGAGGAGCGAGGAGTCCCCGTTGTCGCTGGCGGTGACTGAGCACCGAGGGGCGAGGAGTCCCCGGTGTTGCTGGCGATGTCTGAGCACTGAGGAGTCCCCAACGTCGCTGGCGATGTCCGAGCACCGAGGAGTCCCCGACGTCGCTGGCTACCGAGGAGCGAGGAGTCCCCGGCGTCGCTGGCGATGACCGAGCACCGAGGAGCGAGGAGTCCCTGACGTCACTAGCGATGTCCGAGCACCGAGGAGCGAGGAGTCCCCGACGTCGCTGGCGATGACTGAGCATCGAGGAGCGATGAGTCCCTGGCGTCGCTGGCGGTGACCGAGCACCGAGGAGTCCCCGGCGTCACTGGCGATGTCCGAGCACCGAGGAGGGAGGAGTCCCCGACGTCGCTGGCGATGTCCGAACACCGAGGAGGGAGGAGTCCTCGATGTCGCTGGCGATGTTCGAGCACCGAGGAGTTCCCGGCGTCGCTGGCAATGACCGAGCACCGAGGAGTGAGGAGTCCCCGACGTCGCTGGCGACGACCGAGCATCGAGGAGCGAGGAGTCCCCGGCGTCGCAGGCGTTGACCGAGCAGCAAGGAGTCCTCGGCGTCGCTGGCGATGTTCGAGCACCGAGGAGCGAGGAGTCCTCGACGTCGCTGGCGATGATCGAGCACCGAGGAGCGAGGAGTCCCCGACGTCGCTGGCGATGATCGAGCACCGAGGAGCGAGGAGTCCCTGGCGCCGCTGGCGATGTCCGAGCACCGAGGAGCGAGGATTCCCCGGCGTCGCTAGCGATGACCGAGCATCGAGGAGCGAGGAGACCCCGGCGTCGCTGGCGATGACCGAGCATCGAGGAGCGAGGAGTCACCGACGTCGCTGGCGAGGTTCGAGCACTGAGAAGTCTTCGGCGCAGCTGGCGACGTCCGAGCATCGAGGAGTTCCCGGCGTTGCTGGCGACGTCCGACCACTGAGGAGTCTTCGACGTAGCTGGCGACGTCCGAGCAGCGAGTTCCCGGCGTAGCTGGTGATGTCCGACCACCGAGTCCTCGGCGCAGCTGGCGACGTCCGAGCAGCGAGGAGTTCCCAGCGTCGTTGGCGATGACCGAGCACCGAGGAGCGAGTCCCTGGCCTAGCTGGCGATGTCCGAGCACCAAGGAGTCCCTGACGTAGCTGGTGATGAAGCACGAGCGACGAACAGTCTGGTCAACTGGTCGGCGGCGAAGTGAGCATTGACTAGAAACGACCGGCGAATAGTCCGATCAACTGGTTGGCGACGAAGTCGATGAACCAAGCGGTCCGACCAATTGATTGGTGGAGAAGTCCGAGCACCAGGTGGTCCGATCTTCTGGACGATGACCCTGCAATACAAACATGTAGAACGGGTAGTACATAATGTAAAAATATATGAACTCCGGAGAAAAAATAGCGTATGTAGCTTGGCGATCAGTTGGAGCGAAGATGTATTTAATATAAACCGCCCGAATAGTTAGTGTGTAGCTGAGTCTCCAGCCTTAGCTAGCCTGTTAACCATAACGCGGAGCGCGGAGCCCGTGCACGTGTAGGAGGAACAGGCGTCGCTAAGGAGCCGCTGCCGACCATCCATAACGCAGAGGGCAGATGCTCGTGCACGTGTAGGGAGGAGCCGGAGACAGGGCCGTCTTTGGAGGCGTCCAAGCATCAACAGGGCTTCTCGGGGGTTCGGAAAATCGTTTGGAGAGCAAACATGGAGAAAACAGCTTGGAGAAACATCATGGCGATTAAGGAAGATTGGAGAATATTTAGAAAAATATTAAAGTGTGACTTAGCTTTAGGCCGAATGACTGGTCGGCGGCGTATGGTGCTATCTGGTCGGCGAGAGGATGGATGTTTTCAACTTAGTCGGCGAATCTGCCCCTCAGGGCATGTTGGTAAGCGGCGGCGATGTTGGTGAACCCAAAGGGTAGGGTCGTAACCCCTGGAGTTTTCCGAGCAGCCTCCGATAGATCTGGATCAGAGGGTGGTCGGCGCTGAATTAGAGTGTCCAGAGCCGATTCGACGATGGAGAGGCAATCGACGAGCTTCAGACCGACTCGATCGATGGATACGATCAGATCGTCGTTGTTGATCTGCCTCATCTAGTAGTAAAGAAGCGGGCGGCGAGTTGTTGATGAAGGTGACCTCGGAGGTGGTTCCAAGATCGGATCTGCTGTCGCGGGGGCTGATGTAGCTAGCGATGAATCGTCGCCGTAGACCGGCATGGATCTCCACGAGATTGATGACGGGAACGCGCTGTTGATTTGAGGTTCATCTTGCTCGCCATGGATCAAGCGCACACCCCTACCTGGCGCGCCAACTATCGACAGAAGATGCTCGGCAGTCTACCGAGGGGTATCCCGCGATGGTAGATTTGTCGTAGAGGTGAGCGAGATCAGGAGCGAGATGATAATATAAGCACCAAGACACAAGATTTAGACAGGTTCAACCGTCAGTATGACGTAATACCTACATCCCTGTGTTCTGATGTATTGCATTGAGATGTATGGATCGTTGTGTCCACTAGGGGACCCCTGTCTGTCCTTATATACTCTGGAGGGGTAGGGTTACAAGAAAAGTAGCCTATTTGGTACTATACAATATCTTACGGTGCACGCCGAGCAGCGTCGTGCACGCCTTGAACTTATGGGCTGAGGCACCTCTGATGGTGCGGCCCATGTCTTGTCTTGTGGATACCGGGGGCCATACCCCCACAATAAGAAAGTTTAAATTTTTCAGTGCCAAATTGATAATTCTCTGTTAATCTATAGTGAATAGTATATGTGTCCAATTAGAGTTACTATGAAAGTATATTTTACAAATAATTTTATACTCCCTTCGTGCCTTAATATAAGCCATATAGATTTTTAAAGAAAATTCCAAAATATAGGTACGTATCAGCTTCCACGCCGATTAGTTTGAAAACCTTCCCACCGTACATAGCACATGCCCCAACCAATCCCTTAGATTTAGGAAGTAATCTGATTGGAAGAGAGAAGATGGTCTGATTTTCCTTTTTTTTCCTCGATCTCACATCCTTCCCCAAGCCGTGCGTTAATATTAATGCTAAAAATTATATGACTTATATTAAAGAACGGAGAGAGTATTATTTTGGATAATAAATGTTAACACTTTTTTATATAACTTTAGTCGAACTTCTAATCGTTTTATTTGTCAAAAAGTAACAATTGCATCGAACTACCCATGTATTCGTTTGTGTCGTACAACTGGACACACGCAAAAAAAAAAAAAAAAAACATAAGCGCCGTCTCCTATCACGACTCACGAGTTGACACAAACCCGTCCATGTGAGTTTCCCAATTTACCGGCACGGACGAACCGGCGTCGACTAGTAGTGAGGCTACATCTGGATCACGTGTATAGAATGTTGCACGCATTGACGGACTTGTTCCAAAATATCAGGCTGTTCGATCTAATTTCACACATTCAGCAAGATTCTAGCGTTGGCTAGAAAACTTATTGACTATTGACGAATATACATGGATGTTTGGTTGCTAGCTACAATATTTTGCCACACTTCATCTTATTAGTCAAATTTGATCAAGTTGTATTGACAAGTGTTTGGTTGGCTACTAAATTTATGTAAAAGTTTTTTAGACCAGTAAAAAAAGTGCGACAAGATTTCTCTAAGCATGACCGTACAAATTGGTGGCTCTTAGGAGTTGTATGGTTTACTGCCATAATTTACCACAACTAAACTTGACTAGTGTAGTGAGCCACAAATAGCATGGTTAGAAAATTTGAATGCACATTGCCATGCCTAAGGAAACTTTGCTATAGTTTTTTTTGCTCTATTGCATGTGAAGGCCAAAAGAAATCCTTCCTTGCTAACAGAACATGTACTAATTTGATTAAACTTATCTAAGATGAGATGTGTAAAGTGTGCCTATCAATCAAATAACATTCAAGTTTTGTATTCACACTTTCTATGGCTTGCCATACTTGTCTCACAACACATGGCGATGGCGATGGCGAAGTATATACGGTCAGCATGCACAGCTTGACCTAGCTAGGTCGCTCGTGGTTTCGTGTTAGGTAGCTCAACAACAATAACGCACGCGTATATATAAATAAGAGTGTTGCCCGCTGGAGCAATGGCCACGGCAACAACAGGTGAATCAATATAAGGCTGCCCTCTATCGGCTCACAAGTCACAACACATGGCGATGGCGAGCAGATCAGTAACCAGAACGGCGCCGGCGGTGCTGTGCTTTCTTGTGGCGTCTCTCTTGCTGGCGTCCTGCTTCGTTGCTGCAACTGAAGCAGCAGCCTACGGTACGGACTACGTAGTCGACTAGTCGTGGTGTACAGTCCCTCAGCTTTCACCGAACACAGGTTATGATCTGAACGCTGCTGCATCTATCTATATACTAGTAGAAACCGCGCGCACTCGCGCGCGAGGAAACAAAGCTTTTAGGCTAGCGTTACAGGGGCTGCATGAGGAAGGAATACGTAAAAGTTTGTTGCTACGTTTTTTTTATGCGAACAGTATAGTCTGCGCGCCCAGATAGGTGACCATTGAGGTTTCATGAGTGGGTTCTGTGTGAAGTGAAACAATTTGCGAGATAATTCACATGAACATTAGAAAAGGTTCATAGTTCTAATTATACATAGGCCGCGCCCCCACGCGCGAGCGCAAATGAATATCTTTAGGTTTATAAGATACAGTCAGTTGCAATTATATTGTAATATATAAATTGCAAATCAACTTCCAGATAGAAGATGCACCTCAGCAGACATTGTCATTCAAAGACACTGTGCAACAGGTTACAATTTCCAAACACTTGAACCAGCAGATCGGAACAGTGATCCAAGTGTTCAATGTAAAGTACAGGTTCATGATGCTAAAAAGAAGCAGCAAATTCAGCTTGCAGCAAAAAAACTCCGAAAAGCCATTTAGGCTATTAACAGCAGCAACTTTCTTGAATGGGTCAGTCTATTGACTGCAAAGCAGTTTAGAGAATCATAGTTGTGGCAAAGGTCACACACATATAGCAGCTCAAAAGGTAATGAGAGTTTCTCATTACCTTTAACGCATTGAGGTTGTTCTCCAAAGTACAGTGCGGCAGCTTTGCAAATAATTCTGCTTGTGTCTCCATTATTTTTACTGCGAAGGGAGAAACAAGCCATCTTAGTGCAACACAGCTGCACGACTGAGCTGTTGTTGTAGGTCTTTTAGAAACATGGTTACCTGTTGTGCAGGGACCTGTTGTGGTGGCTGTTGCTTGTAATTTCCATCTCCTGGATATCTTGTGTAAGCGTACATGGCAGGATCTTGAGGGGGCCGAGCATAAAGTCATGGATCAAAATAGCTACCATTCCACTGTGTCAGCTCTTAGGAAGGGTGGAACATAATTTCATCAAAGGGGATGTCAACTCAAGCACTAATTAAAGGGCACACAAATTAGAGGTAAAAACTTATGTGTGAGTGTACGATCCCATGCCTCCATTTAGCACCCTTACTGTCTCCTCAACTGTTGTCCTGAAGAAGCAGTTTTATGAAGCAAGATAAAATCCATCAGTTTTATTAAGCAAGATAAAATCCATACAATAGTATTTGTTTGCGAAAGTTGTGGAAGCATTTTTTTCAGGTATACTAAGCAATTGTTCCGGATATACAATAAATTTCATGTAATATGTAAATTAAGCAATTGTGCAAGTAGACAAGATAGCTACTTTGAAAGGCACAAACTGAGACTATAAGCAAGGGTACCATCCTACTGATTTTGCATAGTAGCTAATCAGGTATAACAAATAGATTTCAGGCTTATTAATTATGCCCAAGCATGAGATGTAAACTCGTGGTCTTTTTTGCAATAAAAAATAGCTACAAAATTCCTACTGTAAATGGATAGCAAGGCAGCTGCAAACCTGTAAATAAACCAGGCGAAGTTTGCTGTAGAATAGAGCTTTGCTTATGGCAGCCTACATAATAATTGCTGAAAAAATCATTTAATGGGGTAGTTGATCCATAGGACATCATGTAATGGAATAGAAATTCGCTTTTAGCAGTCTATAGAAGCAAATGAGCTCACCAGTTCACTTTCTAATCTAGTTGCTCCACAGGACCTTAGTTGAAGTTGTTTCAGACCTGCAAGAAAGTAGACAGAGATGAATAGAAATAGATACATCAATAGATACATCATCAGGTTTGGGGTGTGGTCAGTAATTGAACGACCAACAAATCATGTGAAGACATCATTTTTCAGTCATAGGATTGTGAAAACAGAATTGAGTTAAAAATGGCTCCCTCAATATTCTTGGACCAGTTTCGCTGTACAAATACGCTGCAAGTAGAACACCTAGCAAATCCGAACCCCATTAGCAAAATATTTTGTACTGGCTCTCATTATTAAGTGGACCATTTTTTCATATACTATTTATACCTAGACATTGTCAACCAATGTCGTTGCATATACATGAGAACAATGGGAGATGACAACACTAAACTTTAAAAACACTGATTTGAAGACATCAGCTTTAATGTGGTAACAAACTTATTATTTTCGAACAGAGCAACGACAGGCATCATATACCAGCTGAAGGCTTCTTCTATGTCTGAATGGACTATTAATGATGCACAAACCCGAAATCATTCTTTTGTAATTTCCATCCAACTTTGGCCATGACGAAAAATTAAGTTAATTGTGAGCAACCTAAATCATGCATTGAATCCTTGCTGTTGCTGAACTAAAAAAAATTGAATTATGGTTTGTAACCGTTACAGTATCAGTCATTAAGAAAACTCTATATTTCGAATCTGATAAAGATCTGACATCATGTTTGTTGGCTCAGCAATGAACTGGATAAGCAGGAAATCTAACTGAACAAAAAAAGGCTAAAAAATAGGTAGAAGTAATTAAGTGAATTTAATTTCTAACAAAACCACATAGAAATAATTGAGGAATTTGTAATGGATTTTACCAAGCACCAACTGGCCATGGACATAGTCAAATCACTAAATTTCATTGATCCGTTCTATTCTATCTTAACAACTAAACACATTTAAGATCTAAGACCATTGCTTTATAAAGGAATCAAGCTTTGACATCATTGCATATAAAATAATTGTACTATAAAAATAGAGCACCATTATTCGGAGGTAGCATCATACCTTCTATGGAGTAGGGGACCGTATGAAACATGGCAACGTTAGTGTTTATACACTGGGCTGCAACAAATAAAGCAAAATTCTGAAACAATATGATTCATTTTGCAAATCAGGAGATAGGAGAATTTACATAAGAATCCATTCAGCTGGTTTCTAATCTGATTGCAGTGGACAGAATGTGCAAACACTTCACAAGCAGAGTCACAAGAACTGACCAAAATGATATCTCAAAAATTAGCCGAACCCCTCCTCTTTCTTCAGGACCTCAGGAGGCCGAACCGGCAATTGGACAATATATAGCTAGGGTTAGTGCATATAGCATGATTAACAATACAGGTATTTAGCAAAGGTTAACCAATAGACATGTCTATCAGCATGACTAAAAGCACAAGCGGTAGGTATCATTGTAGTAAGTGAACCTTACACCATCATGGTAGAACCGAGGTTTGAAAGATTGGTAAGCCCAAGATGCGATGATAAATGTTAGGCACTGGCAAATGTGATGTGATTGTCATCAAACCAGTTCAGTTGTGATGGTGAATTGAATCATCAAAGAGGTAGAAGTGTGTACTGGCGGTCTAAGCCATGGTTCAAACAAGGAATTTGTGCAAAAGAAAATGGAAAAGGAAATGTATAAATATCGGCTTGCCAACCTCTTTTGGGAGGGGATAACTATATATAATAAGTAAGTAGGCAATCATACACTGGTATTAGAAACTATAATAAATTAGCAGGCAATCATGTAATGATATTGATATTAATTCTTAACATAATAAATTTCTGCAATTACTTGAGCAAAATGCTCAAATAATATAGTGACTGCTACCTAGAACACTACCTTTAAGAGTTTTTTTTTCCAGAGCAGCAACCCTACGTATAATAAAAATAATTACGTACCCAGAAAAAATGAATTAAAGGGATCAGAGGCATAATCAAATAAAAATCTTAGGGAGGAAGAAATAGAACAGAGCATTGTATTTACAGAGCTGTTTTCCATTTACAGATGTATGGATATGGAAAACAAATATGGAGATGGGGATGGGGATTAATGGGAACAATCAGGTGATCAAATTTAGGGAAAGAACAACATATTTTGCCAATCGAAGACACACATGTGTTCCCATTGCAAGAAAACGAATGGATCTGTTATGGACAATATATAGTGTGCAGCTTTCCCATTTAAAAAGAACAATGAATTTAGTGGAATCAGGTGGAATAAGGTCATGTTCATTAGGTTAATCTAAAATGACTTATCGGAGTGTCATTGCTTTGATGGATAGCCAAAAAAAAACTGAATCTAATATGAAGAAAGCTACAGACTATATAGTAGTGTCTCAATCTACATGCATGATAGTCTCAAATTTGGATCTGGAGCGCATGACCTAGAGCAAGCATAGAAAGAAAATGAGTGTGCAGAGATAAAAATTGGAGAGTACTTGTACCCCCTATTGTTGCAGTCTGCTATCAGTCCAAAGGATTGCAAGAGGATCGATAGTTACCTCAGAAAGGATAAGGTGAAGACGCAAAGTGGATACATTGGCCCATGGTGTTTGAAGAGCAATACTCTGAGGCACCCACCTAGTTTATAGAGGTTGTGAATGCATCCATTCAGTGCAGCATTCTGTTATGTATTCACAAATTAAATTGCAGCCTGTAAAATCAAAGAGATGCCAAGCAAAATAATGAGAAAAGCACTCAAAATCTGTAAGGACAAATTCCACACGAACATACTGAAAGTTTGGCTGTGCAGGAAACATACATTAAGCACCCAATGATTGGAAGAAGTAACATATGCATGCCTGAACGCAGCGAGCATGAGAACAAAGTAATGCTCTAGTGCAAATCAAGTAGACTAAGTTGGAACTATTGAAGATGTAGTTGTAAGGAATATATATAGTTTTTTTTTCTACTTGTAACCACAAAGACGTAGTTCTAAATAAATAGCAATAATTGTCCAGAATATATCAAAAATAGAGTATGGAAAAAATTGATGTATGTGTTTGTTGCACTCATATCACTATTAGAAATTAACACATTGCCTTCATATTATCTACGACCTTTACAAATTTTAGAGGCCTCAGAAATATATGAATCATCATTTAACCATGATCATGGGCACAGGCACAACCACAAAGGCGAAAAACAGGGTGCAAGGCAAAGGCCGCAGATAATATGATGAAGGAAACCTTGGTAAACTGTAGCGGCCTCAAAAATCTATGAATCATCATTTAACCATGATCCTGGAGTATGAAGGCACCAAAGTAAATGGAAAATGGCAAGTCTCTCACAGGATCTTGATGGGCAAGGTGTACCAATCAGGAAAGCAGGTGGTGACATGTCGCTGAAGCGGTCCAATGAAAGAATTCTAGGAGACGTGGATGGGCTAGCCGCCGAGTTCATTTTCATCACAGGCCATACGGGGAAAAAATATTTCCATCACGTGCATAGAGCAGCAGGCTAAAAACAGTAGCTTCAACATAAACGAAACAAAATATCTCAAATCCCAGGGAGGGCTTCGCATCTGTAAGGTTAAAGAAGAGTTCATTTTCATCACAGGCCATACAACAAAAAAAATATTTCCATCACGTGCACCGAGCATCAGGGTAAAAATAGATGTATATATAAGCGAAAACAAATTCCAAGGACAGATAGCAGGTTTGATACACTGTAAGCAGGCAAACATCACAGCAGTAGGCATAGGCCAAACCCTAGAGAATGTATTCATGGCAATATGGTGAGAAATCATGGAGACAAAAGCAAAATTAGAGAATAAGAGGAAACGGGAACACCTGAGTGTGCTGCGTGCTAACCGCGGCACCGCCAAGGCCGACCAGCACCTGGGGCGCCCACCATAGGAAGCCGCATCGGGAGAAGAGAGAGGGTGCGCAAAGGAGAGCGCACCGGCTGCTCCCAGCAGCGAGGCCCAGCCGACGGCGGCAACGAAGCTGGGGAGGCTCGACGCCGGCATGGGTAGGGGCGTGACGCCATGGCCAGGCGGTCTCGCCTCGCCCGCCGCTAGGGCCCATGGACGCGCGCGACGCAGATAAGCTGGCGCGGTCGGGGCCTGCTGCAGCGCTGGCACCCCAGGAGAGAGAGGGAGAGGGAGAGGAAGAGAGGAAGAGGAGGTACGCCGCAGCCGGCAGCGGCCGTGAAGAGGCAGCTAGGGTTTCGCGTGGAGGGCGCCGACGCCGCAGCCACCGCGCGATGACGAGGCCGAAGTCTGACCCGTCCAGCACGCCGCAACGCTGGAGGAGAGGGAAGGAGAGAGGGGAAGGGCGGCCGTGGGCGGCACCGCCGCCGCAGGTACCGCCGCGTCGGGTGCCGGGAGGAGCGACGGGGTGGGGAGGAGAGACGAGCGGATTGTTTTTTTTTGTTTTTTTTTTGCTGAGAAGGGAGGGGCCAATTTATTGGAAAGGTAATGGTTTTGGGGCGACGTGGCCCATCTGGCCATCCGGGAGCCCCCCGCCGTTCGTAGCTGATCGGACGGACGAGGCTATTTTGGGCGACGTGGATGGCGCCCCTGCTGGAGGAGTTGGCCATCTTTGTTTGTTTTGAATTCTTATGATCTGAATATATGGGTCGTGCCTCTCGTGCAGGTGAAGGCAGGAAGATGAAGCAGACAGCTGCCGGAGCTATGGAAACGAAGCAGGATAATAACTACGGCTACCCTGGGACTAATCAATTACCACCGGGATACCCGACGGCGCCTGGAATGAATTAGTTGCCTCTCTTGATCTGACGGCTAGCTAGCTGCCTCGGCCGAGGCAGGCTGCAGCTATATACTATACGTCATGTGCATGATGCAGAATTACCATTTCTGAATACAGATACAGAGATACTACAGAAATTAGCTTTTTATACAATCTAGCCTCATGAGTCATGTCTCGCACTCTTGCTACGTGACTAGCAGCTAAGCGCCTGCTTGTTATACTGTGCTATTCTGCAACTGTGTGTATGCTTGTATGCTAATGTTGTTTGAAATAAAGACCTGCTTGGGGCACCGGGCACCAATATTCTCAATCTTCTGAAATTATATATACTTGTCTTTTCGTGAAATCCTGAAAGTTTATTAAGTCATTTAACTTTTTTTTTTGAGAATTACACACGCTTTCTTTTTCTTTTTCTGTTCTTTTCTCTCGCTCATTCCTGGCTTGTTTGTAACTGCACCTTGTTTTGTTTAATGCATTTATAGTAGGAGCCTCTGGCTCCTCTTGATTCTTAAAAAAAACAATGTAAACGCCCACAACACGCACGCACACTCACCCCTATGAACATCTCCGAAGGACTGCACTAGCAGATCTTGAAATTCACGAAATCACCACAAGCGTCTCGTTGTAGACGGGGACGTCGCGTACCACTGAAAGCATAGCGCCGTTAAATCCTGGAATAAATCCAGAAAAATACGAGCACCTGTGCTAAGTCGAGAACTTGAACCTAGGTGGATAGATTTCACCACACGGAACCTAACCAACTGATTTATGACCAGTTCGCTATTAAGTCACTTAACTGAGTGCTAAAAGTTTAGCATATTTTGGTTCCTGTGCTTGCCGAAACGGATCAGCTGAATAATATTCAGTGAACTGCAAGAGCTACTCCCTTTTGGGTTCGAGGTGCGCCCTGAACTCAGCTTACTCCATGTACCAGCAAAAACCAAAACGACAGGTACAGGGCTCCGTGACAGGCTTGGAGCCCATGGCCTATACGTCCCCGTCCTACCGGAAAACCGGGGCCTGTAGAGGATATGACTGTCGCCCAGCTCTCCTCGCGCGCTGAACATGACCAGGTGATCTTGAAGAACCGATCCAGGGCAGTGCAGCTGGTGGTTTGGAGGTGTCCACCGTGCAGGAGCTGGGCATCTCTCTACAGTCGAGCTGAGCAATAGGATCCGCTTCCCCGGTTCGAGCTTAGGACGACAAGGCATCGTCTTGAGGATTTCTTGGTCCGCGCTGGTAGGAAAAAAATTATGGGCGATAAAGTTCCAAGATAATCCCGTTTATCGTTGAGATTTGGTAAAATTTTCTTTGTCACCAAGATTACAAGTTTACTACTCCACCTTTATGCAGTGCTGGTCCTGAAACTATTCTGGCCTAGAGCCAAACTGAAATGTTTGTAATGCATTAATCTCTTTCCCTCCCCCGACCTTTTATGTGCCCCGGCACCCTCCATCCACCAGTTTGCCAGAATCAATTGAAAAAAAATTCAGATGGGGCTCTCACCACTCCGGTGACATCTTGAAAAAATTAATTATTATATATACTATATAAAGAGAGACTATTATATAGGGAAAAATTTATCGGACTTGCTGGTGCCTGGACGTGCGTCTAGACGGGGCCCGTGCCTGCAGCTGTTTTCTACGCCATTTTGTGCGCCCACATGGGACCCACGCTATCCCGAATGTCACCAGCATCGAGAAAGAGGAGGAGAGGGCGGCAGATGCCCAACCGGCGCTGGGAGGAGGCGGAGACACCAAGGCGAGGCACTAGAAAGCGAGGGAGGGAGATGCAACCCCCGATTTACTTTTAAACATCGAGATGCAACAATTGCAACATACGTCTGAAGGCTGATGAAACACTTAAACATGCATATAAAACACTTGCAAAAACACATGAAAAAACACTTAAAAACCATTGTAAAACATAAGCAGCATCCAGACAAAATACTTGCAACATATGTGTGAAACTTATGCAACAAACACACCTGCAACGTACACTGAAAAAACAGATGAAATAGTGGGAACAGAAACTTCCAACATGCGTGTACAACCATTGCAACATTCTGATCTACTTTTGCAACATCCGCGTGAAACACTCGCAACATACCTTTGAAACAACAGAAACACTTAAAACATACGCTTTGTAACATGTGCGTTAAGCGCAACGTCACCTTGCAGCTTGAACGAATGGAGGCTCGTCATTGCGGAGCTCGATGCCAGCGCCGGCGACGAGCTCGCGGCGGCGCAGAGGTCACCGGTGTAGAGCTTGTCGATGGCGCGGAGCTCGCCGCTCCAATGGAGAAGGCCGCGGTAGATCCGGTGGAGAAGATCAGCCGCGGCGGGCGAGAGGCGTGGTGGAGAGGGAGAAAGACGGGCTGCCGCGCTCTGGCGCGGTGGAGAAGTTGAGAGCACGGTCACCGAGGCAGCGTGGGCGCGTGGTGGAGCATGGCACTGCGGTGAGGTGAGTTTTTTTTTTGAACAGTTGGGGGCGAGTGGATCAGTCGTTGGACCGGCGCGGATGGTCCACCATTGGGAGCATCTGGTGCGGACGAACGCCCTATACCAAGAATTACTGAAAATTTATTAGACAAGCAATGTTCATCTCCAATAGTTTCTATTCCAAAGCTATTATAAATAAAAAAATTAAATTAAAAGTACAAATTATTATATATATATAACTCATAAATCATAACAAATTATTATATCTACCAATTTATCGCTAAGCGACACTAATGCATCTCCTCAAACATAGATACACACAACTTTGCACACACACTCCTATGAAGGCACACATGTACATCCTACTCCAACTCCTATGACCTACCAAAAGCTCTGGTTTTCAGGTTTTCCGTTCGTGTGTTGGACTTTGGAGGCAATCACTCGATATCTTATTCATTGGTTAGAGCCGTGTCTGAAAATCTTTGAGGTGACTGCTATAGGTACTTGTGTTTTATTTCATCTCAGGGTTTCAAGTAGAAATATCAATACTATTAATCAATGGAATGAGCGTATGTTTCATCGTGAACACATTGAAAAAACTGACAACTTCGGTTGATATTCTCAGTTAACAAGTCATCGCCAATAATCTTAATTTAAAAGGAACTGTAACAACATAGGTGTTTATTGAATTTCTCAAATGTGCACTGTTAACGATTAAAACCCAAGCTCAACTTATTCTTTCCCTGCAGAAACTTGGGGAAACAAAGATGTAAATGGAGTGTACGTTGATGTGGACTGCCTTGACCCAGCGGTTTCAAAGTCAAGGGAACAAACTTCTGTTCCCATGACTTATAAGTAGTTGTGTCGTTTTTCTTGTCACAGTTGATGTGTGGAGCTTAAATGCATGTATGTATAGGATTCTGATTTTTCACATGATGACTCTCTCGCTTTGGCTTTCACATAATGGTTATCTCTTGAGTTGGTAGTTGCTATGGCACACTATCTTAAGTTGTGGTTAACACAGTTCAATGGCTATGAAAAACTATTTGTCTTTTACCTCTGAATATTTTTTCCTATTCAAAATATTTACCCTAATGAAAAATGATCTTTTGCAAGAAGCTTTGGCATTTTCTAGTTTATGCATCAACTAATAAATTTGGCTGCTTCATGTACCAAATAGTTAGATCTACAATGCGTAAAGAATTGCTGGGTGACGGGGCCATTCGCCGAGATTCGGCCGTATGTGTAAGGGTTCCTACCTGCCCTCTACCTCTCTACATATTGTATTGTACTGATGTCTCAAAAATATAGATTCTAGAAAGAAACGAATACATGTTTTCAGTATTCATGACACCCAATCATATTAGATCCAGTTTCATCCCTAGCACTAAAGTGGCTATTAATCGAGTTAATATGGTGGCTAATGACATCATAAGCCCAACTCAAATGGCTTCCATGAGAGGACGCAACATCCTTGAAGGGGTTGTTATCATGCATGAGACAATTCATCACGAACTCCACCAGAAGAATCAAAATGGGGTCATTTTTAAAATTGATCGATTTTGAGAAAACCCATTACAATGTTAGATGGCGTTTTTGTTACAAACTCTGCACATGAAAGGTCTTTCGCCCAAATGGATCAAATAGGTTGAAACTTTTATCACAGGTGGGAGTGTAGCAATTAATGTAAACGATGAGATTAGACACCTTTTCAAACAAAGAAAGACCTTCATTAAGGGGACCTTATCTCCATTTTGTTCAATATTGTTGCTGACATGTTAATGGTCCTCATCAATAGAGCCAAAGAGTATGGGCAGTTAAGTGGAGTGGTGCTGCATCTAGTGGATGGTGGTTTATCAATTCTCCAATATGTTGATGACACTATTCTCTTTATGGAACATGACCTAGAGCAAGCTTGAAACATGAAGATAATACTTTATGCTTTTGAAAAAGTATCAAGTCTTAAGATTAATTTACATAAAAGTGAAGTGTACTGCTTTGGCGAGGCCTGGGAAGTAGCAGACCAATATACTCAACCTTTTGGTTATAAACCTAGAGATCTTCCTATGACATATTTAGGGACTCCGATTCATTTTAGAAAGCTGAGGAATAAAGATTAGCAAAAGTTGGTGGAGCACTTCGAAAAGAGGTTAAGCAGCTGGAAAGGAAAACAACTATCAACAGGGGGACGTCTAACTGTGATAAATTCAGTGCTTAATAGTTAACCATTGTACATGATGTCCTTTTTACAATTCCAAGAGAGGTGCTGAAGAAATTAGTCTACTTTCGCTCTAGATTTTTTTGGCAAAGTAACAACCAAAAGAAGAAGCATCGTCTTGTCAAATGGAGCATACTTTGTCAGCCAGAAGATCAACAGGGGTAAAAAATTCATGAGCTAGTAGTCTTATGAAGGTGAAACAAGATTTTCTCGGTTTTGGATCTTTCACAATCAAAGATGGGTCCCAAGTGAGATTTTCGAAGGATGAATGGTTGGGAAACTCAACTTTGAGGGAAGAATATCTGTGCTGATATAATATAGCTAGACGCACAACCATATTATGGTAGTCGAGGTCTTTAGTACATCACCTCTAAACATTTCGAGGAGACAGGATTTGATTGGACCCAAATTAGTAGTCTAGAATGAACTTTTTCCTCGCATTGCTAATATCAGGCTTACAAACAAGCAAGATTTGTTTCACTGGATTTGGATCCAAAGGGTCAGTTCTCGGTAAAATCCCTTTATTCGGCTTTGAATCACTTAGATGTTCCCAACTTAAACAAAATCATTTGGAAATTAAAGGATCCACTTAAAATAAAAAAAAATCTTTGGTATCTTCGTAGAGAAGTGATTCTGACAAAAGATAAGCTAGCTAAACCTAATTGGCAAGGCAGTATAGATTGTTGCTTTTGCCACAAAAATGAGACAACTAAGCACCTCTTCTTCGAATGTCATTATGTCCGCCTGGTTTGGGGCTACATACATATTGCTTTAAGCCCTCTACCGTATAGTATTCACATATGTTGGGGAGTTGCTTTGAGGGTTTGGAAGGGATTTAAAACTTTTAGTTCTCTTGGGGAGGCAACCACTTGTTGGTCGCAATAGTTATGCAGAAATGATTTGGTGATTAAAAAGAAACATATATACTTGTTCTCCTCTGCAGGTGATACATTCAGCTATCCATTAACTCCGCACATGGGTTGTCCTCCAAAAGGCTTTGGTTGCACCTGCATTGCAACAATTGGCCCAGACAGTCACAATGTTTTTCTCCCGGGTGGCGATCTATTCTTAGGATTGATAGTCATAAGAGTGTCAGGATCTTGTTTTTTTAGGCTGTGTGCTTTTATGCAAAGGCCAAAAGTGGTTCACAATTATTGTATCAACTCGATGTTATGATCGTGGATTATAATAAAATCCTTCCTTTATTAAAAAAAAGTGAATAATGAGAGGCTAGGTAATTTGCATGCAAATCGAAGTGTTACTTTATAGGTTATTTTCATAGTGGCACAGATGAGTAGTTTAGATTAAAAGTCAGGGTTTCACTTCATATATTTTTCATAACTATAAGGTTGGGAAATTAAGATACAGATTTAGAGGGCTCGTTTACGCTATTCCATAATGGGAAAGGTAGTGATTTTTTTTCCAAAAATAGAATAATCTAATAGCTATTGTTGACGGTTCATTTAGAGTATTCTTCATTTGCCTTTGTAGAGCTTCTATCTTATGTGATAAGAATTCAAAATGAAGGTCTAATTAGTAATAGTAGGTTAAGATTACCTAATTATAATGATGTATCCCGGGCCCCTTGCTGGGACAGTCTCGGCCTTATCATTCATCAGCATAGTGACCCGTTTGTTACTCTTTCATCCTTCAGAGATCAACTGCAGTTACCTTTCTTTATGGAAGTGCTAATTACACTGTGTTGGTCCACTGGAGTTCTGGACAGTACGCCATGATAAAATTTCCAGAAATGTTCAACCATCAGTTCAGAATTGCAAATCAATCTTCAGGAAAGAGTTTGCTCATTATCCTTCAAGCAAATCAAATTTATGAGCCCCTCATTAGTCATCTGGACGTTTTCCACTTTTTTTTTAATAAATTCCTAATAGGGGGAAACCTCTCCTGTTTCCCTAAAAATAATAAGGATGTATCCTATGAAATTGTCCTAGCAACCTTGATAATCCTTCGAGAGGAAAAGTCAGCACAAAGATAGAAACGTGTGCAGCACACATGCTCAGCCAGTCAGTCCACTGTGTTGGTATGTAAAGGGCAAAGTCAGCAAGCAGGTTGCTGCTAGGACGTGGTCAGTGGTTGCGGAGCCTATTAGGGCAATGCTTTGTCCAGGAGGATGGCTTTTTGGTGGGCCGTGATGATCACGAGGCTTTCTGATCCGCTCATATATTTACTCTCCTTCAGGCACTGTAATTTCTAAAAAAAAATATCACCACAGCACTACGAGTCCGTGACTGCGCTCAGCCGTGCCTCCCATCCGCCTTCCACTCCACCGCCGCACCCGGCCACATCCCGCGTTGCTCTGCGCTCCGCGCCATGCCCCATCCACCTCGCTCGTCGCAGAAGGAGGAGCAGGGGAGGCTCGCGCCTGCACCCCCATCCAGGTGCCTGTCGGCAGGAAGGGGAGGCCTGCGTGCTGTGCCTGGGGCGTATGCTGGACCGTTGCTCTCGATATCCCCCTAAGTCGAGCTTGCTGGCTACCGAAGTTCCCCACCAGGTAGGTTCTCGGTTCAAAATTTCGGCGAAATTTCGCGAAATTCGGTAATTTCGGTGGTGGCCGAAAGAAAAATCCAAAATTTTGTAATACACTAATACATGTGTTATATAACTTTAGACTCAATTTTTTATTGTTTATATTGCATATTTTTGTATTCAATAGATGTGTAGTCATAAATCATACTAATAGTTGTTTAGATTTAAATGTTTTTTTTAGAAAAAACATACTTCATGTGCTAGTCTCTAAAAAAATTTCGCTGAAATTTCGGCCGAATTTCGCGAAATTCGGTAGTTTCGGTGGTGGCCAAAATTTTTGCAATACCGAAATTGAAAACCCTGTTGTGGCCGTCGACGACGCTATGTTTCAAAGTGTTTCGGACGTTTCACACTTATGTTTCAAGGGTTTCAGCTGGATGCTGCAAAAGTAGATCTGTGATGTTTCATATGTTGCAATGATAATATACGCATGTTTCGAGCCAATGTTTAAAGTGTTTCAGTTGTTTCAGACGCATGTTTCAAGTGTTTTCATCTGGATGTTATATATGTTTGCTATGGCTGCACACGCATGTTTGTGTTTGTTTTCATATGTTGCCGATATTTTAGACTTATGTTGCAAAAGTGAATCTGGATGTTGCGTATGTTGTTATGGCTATATACGCATGTTTCAAGAGTATATTTTAAATGTTTTATCTGTTTCAGTGGTACGTTGCAAATGTTTTATCTTTATGTTCAAAAGTAGATCGGGTTTTGCATATGTTGCAATGCGCGCTGGTGGCTGGCAGACAGCGGCCTGCTGCTGCTACCGGGGCGCCGTCGTGGTTCACGTGCGGGCATGGGATGGGCGCTACAGGCCTGGTGTTGCTGCCGGGGAGCCGCCGCGGTTCATGTGCGGGCGTGGGGGCGCGCTTCCCGACACTGGCGCGCGATGCGGGCAGGCACGGGGCGTGAGATGCGATGCGGACAGACAGTGCCTCCGTAGCGGGATTGGGCACAGGGGCGAAGGGAGTTGCATGCGTGGGCCGAGGGTATGGAAGCTACGTCAGATGGACGCCGCGTTCCAGACGTGTAGGCTCTAGTGGTCCGTTTAATTTAGGCCTATGTGAAGTACGGAGGAGGGCCACTGCCCAACGGCCAGGAGTCCAGACGTGCCTTTACCTGTTCTTCTCATTCCGTCGTTAGGCATGGCCGCCGCACAAAGGGAGCCAGGCAGTCCGTCGTGCTACAAGTGAACTTCATGATGAGTGTCGTGTATAAGATCTTCACATATTTGAGGACAAGTACCCTCTAATATATGTATCTGACAGATAATAACATATACCATTCACAATATTTATTGTCCAAAAAATTGTAGACAGAGATCCAACTGAAGCTGATCAAAGAAGCCATGAATGTCAGTTTCGTCAATCAATTTATTGTAGAACGGTGGTGCTACTTGGCAACGGTGGTCTAATTATACAATTATCTTAGACCAATGGTTATTTGTACTATAATTTTATGGTGTTAATCAAGACTCGATATTTATGTTTCTTCACATCAAAACTTGAATGATAATCTAATTGTTAAGAGAAATTTTACAATGGTCGAAAAAAACATGAGCCATCCATTAGATGAGATCGGATGATGCAAAAATAGAAGGTACTAAGTACCTAGAGATACTAAATAGGTGAGGACAGTATCAAAATTAGGTGGGACAAGTACTAAATACGTGGGTCCAAGTTTATTGTTTATTTTTTGTTATTTTTTTTGTTATGGGCAAATAGTAATTTTAGCACCTTCGCTAGCTAAAGGGCAAAGATGGTAATTTGTTTTGGTTCCGAGGAGCTGGGCCGCCTGGTGCTTGGCGGCGGCCGCGGGCACGATGAAGAGGAGGAGGCGTGGTTCGGGCCGGCGGAGTCCAAGACGGAGGAGGACGACGCGGACAGGGAGCCAACAACGTTCTACATCCTCTGCTTCTCCCCTGGGTCTGACCTGTCGGCGCTGTTCGTCGGCGCCGGGCAAGGGGGCAAGGAGCGGGGGTTAGTGAGCGACCCCGCCGCGGCCGTGTTGGCCCGCGTGGACCGAGCAGGGTCGTGTGACATGTCCGCCGCGAGCAACCTGTGCAGCAGGCTCCCGTGCCGGCGAGGCTCGACTCCATGGCCTGCGCGCAGCTCACCAGCAGCGTGCGCATGTCCACCTGCTGCTGGAGAAGAAGTCAAGAAGAGGCACGAGAGCTTCTTGCATGGCGACGTGGACAAGGCAATTGATCATTATACCGAAGCTGTGCCCACCTGAGTAGGAGTGAGCGGCTGGTGCTGCACAGCAGCTACAAGCAGTGCCGGCTCGCGCGGCGCGAGGCCGACGCGGCGGTGAGCGACGCGACACGCAGGCTCGTCCTGGCGTGGCCGGCGAACGTTCATGCCAGGAGCCTGTGGCGCCGCGTGCAGGCATACGACATGAAGGGCACCAGGAGAGCCTCCTGGACTGTGTGGACTTCACTGGAGCAAGGCGCGACGGCTGGAAACACCCTCGGAGTGCGGCGCGCGGCGCGAACCCGAAGCTGCCGTACTGCGTCGCTCGGATGATCAGCAAGCAGACTCGGTTACGAAACTACCCTCAATAGTACAAATTATATTTAATAAATAATGTTTCTCAATTAGTTAGCTAAAAAATAGAAAAATAAAATAAAAGTACCTCGAGGTACCATGGTACTTTCCCAACCATTGTAAAACATCTCAATTGTTAATGCTTCGTGAAAACCCATGTAAAATTGATGATCGGATACAAACGGAATGTCACAAACATAGCGCTAAAAAGTATCGCTTTTTAACAATACAACCCTTTCAAACTTGAATTATCATGTCATTATTTCTTCCTATTGCAAAGCACGAGCATGATGTAGTAATAAAAACATTGTTTTCGATAGCCTGTTGGTTCAGTATTATTTTTTACTGTATCTCATTTCAATGTGTCACTTGAACTTCACTGTTTTAAGATGACCGTAAGCAAAACGTGCATAGTTGACTTCTTAGTAACATCATGAAAAATACTTAATGCTAATCTATTGTTACGAAATTTAGTAGTGCTACTGTTTTTACTTCTTCCTCAAAGCTCTACAAATAACAAAGAAAAGCACCGGGACACGCAAACTTTGTACCTTTAAGCAGGATAACACATTTTTTCTTTTGAATAAAAAGAAAATACATAGATGTAATGAAAGCAAAGTTCTAATGAAAACAAACTTTGTGTTGAAATGTCTTCAGCTTTGTAGTTCTAATGGAAACACATTTCTTGATCAACAGTGTATTTTTTAGGAAATGGATATTGCCATATTGCTAGTCTCTGGCAATGTCGGGTGCACCAAGCCAGGTTCAGTTTGGCCGCAGACTGTGTGTCTGAATACATGAATAGAGTGCAACATGTCCCCTAACAGTTATATTACTTAAATTACTTAATTGTTTGCCCTTGTTAGGTCTGCGAGATAGCAGTCCCTTATCTTGCGCATCTCAGCTGCAGCATCACTCATGGGCTCTCTCTCTGATGGTGTTAGCTTGGTGCAGGACAGCGCAAGTTTAGTGACTGAAGTTATGGCATTTTCAATCTCTTCCCCTCCATTGCTTCTGTGTTGTGGCTTTCTTGCATACGTCTCATCAGTGGACAGCAGTATCAACAATGTCCATCAGCTTCTCTGGAAATGCTATCTCAACAAAGCCCTGTAAGGTCAATCCATCCACAAACATGGCATCGGTTGGGGACTTCCCTGTAAACATCTCAAGGAGCAGAACTCCAAAGCTGAAGACATCTCCACACAAGGAGACCTGGCCGCCTTCCCCATATTCTAAAGTGCAAAGAACAAGAAAAAATGGAGTACCTGTAAGAGAATGATGCAGTTACATATTTTCAGTTACCTGGAGCCACATATCCAACTGTTCCTCTTATTCCGGTGAAGGTATTCGAATTGATCACAGGATCACCTTCTGAATCAGAAAGAATCTTTGGAATGCCAAAATCTCCAACACAGGCAACAAAGTCCTCATTCAGAAGAATATTGCTTGGCTTCAGGTCACAGTGGACTATCGGGGGCTCGCAATTGTTATGCAAATAGTCCATAGCATCGGCAACATTGACAGCAATGTTTAATCTTTGCAGTAGTGTCAGGCCTGGTATAGGTCTGGACACATCTGAATCAGGATTAATCTCATGTAGCCACTTGTCAAGGCTTTGGTTTGGCATGAACTCGAACACAATGGCTTCGAAATTATTCTGTTTGGAATCAGAACTAGAGCAGCAGGTTATGTTGAAACAAGCCCTTAATGAGCCAGTTAGGGTTTCGGCCCAGGGAAATGTGCCAGATGGGCCAGCCCAGGTAGGCAAGCGGCATGCCTAGCGGCGCTCCACGGCAGGTGGCGCGTGGCGGCGCGGGGTCCGACGGCACAGGAAGAGCACGGGAGGAGCAGGTGAGATGCAGACCTCGGTGGTGCGCGCGCGGTAGAGGCGGGCGGGGCTCCGACATGGATGGGGCTCCGAGGCGGCAGGGCTCTGAGACGTGGGCCTCCGGCACGGGCAGGGCTCTGAGGTGGGCGGGGCTTCGGCGCAGGCAGAGACGGTGGGGCTCCGAGGCGGGGCTCCGGCGCCGCTCCGAGCTAGGCGGGGCTCCAGCGTGGCTCCGAGGCGAGGCTCTGAGACAGGGCTCTGGCGCGGCGAGACGGCATAGCTCCAAGACGGGGCTCCGGCGCGGCCGAGACGGCGTGACTCTAAGGCGGGTGGGGCTATGGCCGAGACGGCGGGCCTCCGAGGTGGGCTCCGGTGGCGCAGGCGGGACGGCGCGCAGCACAGGCGGGAATGGCGCGGCGGCGATGGAAAATTTGGGCAGCCTAACGGCATCTCGGGGAAGAAAATGCGCCACCAGACTCGCGGCTATATATAGCAGGCATTTGTACTTAGCAACCACCTGTACAAATGATTTTCACAGGCGGATTTTTATACTAACCGCCAGTGGAGATAGATTTCCACCGGCTATTTGTTTCATCCACCTCTAGTGGAAATAAAAACAAAATAAAAAAGGGTGTCCCAACCGGGAATCGAAACCGCAACCTGAGGATTACAAGGCCCGGGTGTGACCACTATGCTATGCTTATGAGTTCGACATTGTTGGTTTCGGAATTGTTTTAACCATAAAATTATTTCAAGAAATGACAGTTGTAAGCTTGATTTTGAGATACCAAATGATTTCTACTGAAAAAGTCATGAAAATAAAAGTTGTAGAACTCATCAAGCTCTACAACTTTTGTTATGGTCATCTTTTCATGTCACTAAATTTGAACCATTCAAATTTTGAATTTCAACAGATGACAGCTTCAAATAAGAATTTGACACACTAAATGATTTGAACTCAAAAAGTCATGAACTAGAATTCATCAAGCTCTACAACTTTTATTTTGGTTATCTTTTTATGTTACTAAATTTGAACCATTTTAATTTTGAATTTCAACAAATAACAGCTTCAAACAAGAATTTGACACACCAAATGATTTGAACTCAAAATGTCATGAACATAAAAGTTGTAGTACTCATCGAGCTCTACAACTCTTATTTTGGTCATTTCATCATCCGACAAACTTTTACTAAACATTTTTCATAAATCCAAAGATCTCTCACATAGTTTGAGCAGACATGTGCATGCTTGCGCATTGCGGGCATGTTAGACAAAACCTTACGATGGAAGCTTTTTCCCTTCTCTTTGACGGGAAGAGCTAAACGTCGGTACAATCTCACCATAGGGAGTAGACAAGGAGATTGGGAAGCCTTGTGTTCTAGCTTCTGCTTGCAATTCTTTTCCATCTCTAGGGTAGTCAGACTTTATTCAGAGGTTTTATCTTTTAAACAAAAGAAAAAAGAATCTCTAGGCAAGGCACAGGAACGCTTTAATACTATTATTAATATTGTCCCTGACCTTCTATTCAAGACCCCATTCTTCTTCAACACTTCTATATAGGTCTTGATAAAAAAACCTCGAAGCTTCTTAATATGGCCTCAGGAGGCTCGTTCTTGTATGTCTCCGCCAATGCGGGGAGAAGCATTCTTACAAAAATCTTAGAGAACATCCTAGAGAAAGTAGAAGAGAAACCATTAGAGAAAGAATCCCAAATAGCTGAACCCGAATCTTTACCAGACTCGTCACCAACTTTAGCTATCCCAAATCCTGAACCACTGAAAAGGAGGAAACTCCGATTTTGGACTTCATGCTTGAATTCGAGGATGAACTTTTTGATGAATATGGAAATACGTCAAATTACCATACTATGAGGAGACCACAGAAGTCTAGAAAATCATTGCATGAAGAACCTCTAGATCCTTCTAAGGAAGCTTTCCTTAAAAAGACTACAAAAGAGCTAGTGTCTGTTATAAGCAATGAATGGTTAGAAGAATCAGAGCTCTTCTCTGATGTGATTCGTTTAGATTCACCTTCTATATTCATTGAAAATCTTTCAAGACACATTCTCTCGAGTTTGGGAGTTTTATATGTCCTCCCTATCCAGGTAAAAGAAACCAAAGTTCATTTGAGCTTCTATATCTTTGATATTATAGAGTTTGACCTATTGATAGGACAACCAATTGAAAGACTTATCCAAGAAGAACAAACGGGGAAGTTAAATATAAGACTTGGGAAAAACTTTAAGCTTTTTATACCCATTACTCATTCTCTAAATGCTGAGAGTGAGCCAATTCCTGAGAAAGACCCAATGGAAGAGGTTAAGGTTGCATCTCTTGATTATTTGATCGAACCCAACCTTGAAGATGATGCTCAGTTCTTCATCGAGGAAGAAGAGGAAAATTCTACGAGTCTGAACCTCTAGATGAATTATTAGAACCACCTAAGCCCACCATTGAGCTTAAACACTGCCTGCTGGTCTTAGATATGCTTTTCTCAATAATGATCAGGATTCTTCTGTGATCATAAGTGATAAACTCTCTCAGGAAGAATCCCTACGCTTCATAACTGTCTTAGAAAAGCATCATTCTGCCTTTGGCTACTCACTCAAAAACTTTAAGGGAATTAGCCCTGCTCTTTGCAACCACCGTATCCCTACAGATCCTGATTCTATACCTTCTAGGGAGCCCCAGCGTAGGATTAATAATACGATAAGAGAGGTTGTTAGGAAAGAGGTTTTGAAACTCTTGCACATTAGGATCATCTATCATGTGCCGCATAGTGAGTGGGTTAGCCCTATTCAAGTTGTGCCTAAAAAGGAAGGCATGACTGTTGTTAAAAATGAAAAGAATGAATTAATTCCCCAAACCGTCACTGGATGACGGATGTGTATTGATTACCGAAAACTTAACAAGGCAACAAAGAAAGATCACTTTCCTTTGCCCTTCATTGATGAAATGTTGGAGCGACTAGCAAATCACTCTTTCTTCTGTTTCCTTGATGGGTATTCAAGTTATCACCAGATATCGATCCATCTAGATGACCAAAGCAAAACCACCTTTACATGTCCATATGGAACTTATGCTTATCGTAAAATGTCTTTTGGGCTATGTAATGCTCCAACTTCTTTTCAAAGATGCATGATGTCTATATTTTCTGATATGATTGAAGAAATCATGGAAGTCTTCAAGGATGACTTTTCTGTTTATGGAAAAACTTTTGATGATTGTCTTGAAAATTTAGACAAGGTTTTGCAAAGATGTGAAGAAAAGCACTTAGTCCTTAATTGGGAAAAATGTCATTTAATGGTTAGAGAAGGAATAGTGTTTGGACATTTGGTGTCTGAAAGAGGAATTGAGGTAGATAGAGCTAAAATTGAAGTAACTGCACAGTTACCTCTTCCCGTAAATATTAGAGGGATCCATAGTTTCCTTGGCCAAGCGGGGTTTTAACGCCGCTTTATAAAAGATTTTTCACATATTGCTAGACCACTTACAAATCTTTTGGCTAACGATGTTCTCTTTAAATTTGATGATGCATGTTTGAAATCTTTTAACATTCTTAAGAAAGCACTCATCTCTACACCAATCATTCAACCCTCTGATTGGTCGCTACCTTTTGAAAATATGTGTGATGCTAGTGATTATGCTATGGGGGCAGTTTTGGGACAAACTAAAGATAAAAAGCATCATGCAGTTGCTTAAGCTAGCAAAACTCTGACAGGACCTCAACTTAATTATGCAACAACTGAAAAAGAACTCCTGGCTATTGTTTTTGCTATTGATAAGTTTAGATCTTACTTAGTAGGAGCTAAGGTGATTGTTTATACTGATCATGCTGCTTTGAAATTCCTGCTCACTAAGAAAGATGCTAAACCCATATCAATAAGATGGATTTTATTACTCCAAGAATTTGACTTAGAAATAAAAGATAAAAAGGGAGTAGAAAATTATGTTGCCGATCACTTGACCATAATGCAGTTTGAAAATTCACAGGAATTGCCCATCAATGATTCACTGTGGGATGACATGCTCTTCAAGGTCACGAAATCCGACCCCTGGTACGCAAATATTGTTAACTTTATGGTTGCAGGTTATGTGCCACCAGGGGAGAACAAAAGGAAGCTTATCTACGAAAGTCGTCTCCACATATGGGATGAACCGTACCTCTTTAGAGTCTGCTCTGACGGCCTACTCAGAAGGTGTGTACCGGTGGAAGAAGGCATTAAGATCATCGAGCGATGCCACTCATCACCATATGGAGGACATTATGGTGCATTCCGCACTCATTCAAAAATCTAGCAAAGTGGATTCTTTTGGCCAACCATGTATGAAGACATGAAAGACTTCATTCGAAGGTGTGGAGCGTGTCAAAGGCATAGGAATATCAATTCAAGAGATGCCATGCCACTCACCAACAACCTCCAGATTGAGCTCTTCGATGTCTACGGAATCGACTACATGGGACCATTTCCAAAATCAAAGAACTGTGAATACATCTTGGTCGCAGTTGACTATGTCTCCAAGTGGGTTGAAGCCATGCCATGCAAAGCTGTTGATGCAAGGAACTCCAAGAAAATGTTTGAAGAAACAATATTTCCAAGATTCGGAGTTTCAAGGATGGTGATTAGTGATGGAGGAACTCACTTCACTGACAAGAATTTTCACAATTACATGTCGAAGCATGGGATCCATCACAAATGTTGCTACTCCATACCACCCTTAGACAAGTGGCCAAGCAGAAACATCAAATAAACAAATCAAGAACATTCTGCAAAAGATGGTCAATGAGATGGGAACTGCATGGAAGGATCAACTACCCAATGCACTATGGGCTTACAGAACGGCCTATAAAACACCACTTGGAATGTCACCATATCAACTGGTCTACGGGAAGACCTGTCATCTACCTATTGAGCTAGAATTCAAAGCTCACTAGGCCATCAAGTGATGGAACATGGACTTTAAAGCCGTAGGAACTAAGAGAAAGATGCAACTCTCTGAGCTTGATGAATGGCGTGAAAAAGCATATCACAACTCCAAGATTTATAAGGAGAGAACAAAAAGATAGCATGACAAGAGGATCAAGCAGAAGGAGTTCGCCCCAGGAGATAAGGTATTACTTTTTAATTCTAGGGTTAAATTATTCAGACATGGAAAACTTCAGAGCAAATGGGAAGGACCATTCAAGGTGATAAGCACTTCATCTCATGGAGCGGTAACACTTCAAAATGACGAAGGTACGTTATTCAAGGTAAATGGCCACCGTCTCAAGATCTTTCTAGAACCTAAAAACCACCTGAGGATTTGGATGAGATAGATTTCCTGATTTTATCATAGATTTACACCTCTACCATCCTCCATACGTTTCGTAACGCGAAAATATACTTGTCGGGATTAGATAGGGATAAGAAAACACCGCGAGAAAAACCCGCACGAGATGATGACGTGTGGGGCCACCCGGCCCCACCTAGTGGCTGCCTAGCCCACTTGTCATCCACCTCACGCCCGGTCAACTCTCTCGTATCTTCTAGATCCTTCCTCTCCGCAATCCCGCAGTTTTTCGATGCATTCGGTTTTTCCTCGTTACGAGACCCCATATGGATAGATCTTGACCCCAGCTGCAAGTTTTCCCCCCTATATAAGCGTGCCTCTGCCTCCTCACATCAAAGCCTTATCTCTCCAACAGCAACAAAGCTCTCCACCTTTCTAGTTCCCATGGCCAACAAAGAGATCGTCCCCTATGGTTTTAATCCTAGCAAGAAGCTCGACGCGCTTACGCTGACCGCCGTTCCTCCTAAAGTTACCCCCATTAGCTCAAGCCAATCTTACTTCACCCAAGCCATCCATCATCTGGTCCTAGTTTCGCCGCCACCGTGTCCACTTCTTGAAGACAAGCCATGTCAACAAGAGCCTCGTCTAGATCTCTAGAAGTTGATCAAGGTGATGAAGGAGATCATTCTCCTTCCTCTAAAGGGACACGAGGTGCAGACTGAAGTGAAGACCAACAAATTTGGAGACATTACATGTGCAAAATATAAATCGGTCACCCCTCGTACCACCATTGATAGAGTTCGTGCTATGCCGGATCTGATCAAGGTTGTTCCGCCGAAGGAGAAGAAGAGGAAGGTGCCACCACCACCTATCCTAGAGGCTAAGAAGCGTCCAACGATGACTATTGCTCTTAGAGAAGAAGATTGAAGACCTCTCCGATGTTATCTATACCTTAGAGCAAAGGATCGACGAAGAACATGTCTACTGCAAGAGCCTACAACATGACCTAAATGCTTTAAATCATTTTGTTGTTAAGATAAAGAAGTGAGAATTAGGTAGTTAATAATAAGGCATGAGTGGTTAGGTCAAGTGTTTAAAGATAGTATGTTTAGGTTACTCGCTTAGCTCAGATCGTTAGAATATTGAAGTTTGTGCTAGGTAGTCAAAAGTTTGTGTTTAGTTTGTGCTTGTGTAATAAAGTGCCTTATAATGTTAATGGAGTGTTATTATTATTTGCTCTCTATTTCTTTTGGATATGTGTTTGTCTCCACATGTTGTACATAAAGGTATACAGGAAAACAAGTGTGGGGGAGGCACACTGCAACATCAAGACAGAATTCGATAGCGAAAATCACAAAATTCAGAAAGCAACGGAACAAAAACCACGCACGCCAAAGTTGGACAGAAACAGACCTGAGACTGGGCCACCTTGCCTCCAACATGGGCCGGACGGCCCATCACAGCACTACCTCGCCTCGAGCTTCGTCCATAGTCAGGTTTGAGCCCAATATGTTCTATTTTCATATGTTTTGCTTTTGGCTTCGAACCAAATTGGAAATCACTTAATAAAACAACTTTAAAACATGAGGAAAGATTATTTCAGTCATGACTTAAGGATAGACTCACATAATACTTTTTCTAGAAGTCATGCTACTATTGGGAACTTATTATTAGGGACCCCATGTTACTTAAGTTGTTGTGGAATGAGATATAGTAGAATAATGAGAACTTGATTCTTGACGTCTTGTTATTGGAGAATTTTATTTCAAAAAGTAAAAATAATAGCTACACCCCTCCTTTGTGGTAAGCAATGTCCTACCAGAGCCAAATATAGACAAGATAAACCTTCTACATACACTACTTGTCATTGTATTGAGTTTGGTCAACCCTTGTGACCCTTGTTGAGAAACTTATCATGCTCTTAAGATCAAGATCATGTACACTCCACATATACCTGCTGCTCCTACACTAGGGGTACGCAACAACATGTTTTCCATCCACCTAAAATGTTCTACTCCTATATTGGGAATAGACACAAAAATATGTTTGATAGAATAAATGCTCCAAGTTTATGTAAATGTCTCTCTTGAAAAGTTTCAATTGCAGAAAGAGTGGCATGGGCTATGAAAAAGTTATTCATAAAAAAAGAAAGAAAAAAAGTATTGAAAAAAATGGACAAGTGTCTGAAATATTAAAAACAATGGGTACTCAGATGCCTGGCATAAAAAGAGAGAGATGAATAAGATAGCCCATGTTTTCTTGCAAAAGTTTTTCATATTTCAAACAAGAGAGATATGTTTCAATGAGGTAGAATTAGGTTAGCCACTATATATATATATATATGCATGGAAATCTTGATCTAATAGTATGACATCTTTCTCCTTGGATCCTTGTTTTGACTTTACAATATATGTAATGCAAGTATGTTTTCATATTTATCCCTACCTGAGCTCTACATAAGCTTTTAGAAGTATGTAAAAAGAAGGCAAAGTCATCAATGCCTTGGTTAGGATCCAAAAATACCACATATACAGAGAGATTTGAGAGTACTACAAAAGGAGAAGGTAAGCTATGTTTTTATTTTCAAAAATCTTAAAATGTTCTCCAATTGACTTGACTGAAGGAAGATGGTGATCTATTTCAAGCTGTTCTGCTCTTCAATCGCCCAAAGTTTCATGGTAGACACTTTGAATACTACAATGCATGCATGACTGGGAATAGTTTTATATTGACGTCTTGTCTCAAGGTTATGTCTTGAATAATCCATCCTTTTATCGAGGACGAATAAAATCCTAAGTATGGGGGAGATTGTTGATGGTAGTTAACATTCATCACAAACCGTCAATATAACTTGAATAAATGGCTAAAATAGACCACTAATGTAGACTTAGGGGTTTAAACTGACAAATTTCACGAGTTTTGGTGAATCTATGTTTTCAGCAGGATTAAATCAGAAAACCGCCAAGGAGGACCTATTCGTAAGAAGAAATCACAGAGTTTCACCACGTAAACAGTGTGGGAAGACTCTAGAAGACTCCAGAAGGCGAATCACCAAAGCAGGACACATGTCTCTGACACATGGGGCCGCCCAGCCCCACCTCCCCTATGGGCCCCACCTATTAGCCTCTTTGTTATGTCGGTTCTCCACCGCCTTAAGGATTGCATCTCCACCGTTCTTTAAGTCGGTTTGATCCAAGGGCTCATGTTGGACACTCTAGGCTATATATACTAGCCTGCACCCCTTCTCAGGGCATGTCTCATTTGATCCTGAGAGCTAAGAAGCCAGAAACCCTAATTCATATGTCCACTAGGATCAGGGCTAGTAATCAAGAGAAGATTAGTCCTCAGTAGGATCTAGTCTTGTATTAGAGATAGTGAGATGGAGTGAGAGGAAAGAGTTTGGAGGAGTCCTGGCCTATCGGAGCTCTCTCTACGGCTTGTACCCTAGTGGAATCAAGTTCTTCTTGAGCTTGCTTCTAAGATTTCTCTAGTAATCAACTTCTAATTCAAGTAAGCATCTTGTTTATATTGTTCTTCAGGTTACTCATGAATGTACCCTATTTTCCGAATCGGTGGTAGCTCGCGAGGGTGACTCTTATAGCCTCATTGAATCCTTTGTAGTCCACCTCCTGTTAGTAAGCCTAGCAGGATGACGAAGACATCACTCCATCACATACAAGCCAAGGATAGGAGGAGGTCCAGCATGGATGTCCAATTCATCTTTCTCACGGTAGAGGCCCAGTCCAACTGAAGTTGGAGCCCATCTCGGGTTTCAGGACCAGTCTATCATAAAAATAGTCACACGGGCGCGTCCGGGCTCCATTTTTGACGATCCACATATGGATGGAAAGCCAATTAGATAAGGAAGCCAATGCAAGTGGTCTCACGTTAAAAACCTTTCGGAATCAACGGGAATCGTCGAAACAAGTCAGCGTCCAGAATCTGCTAGGATGCTGTGACACCGTCTTTTGTTCCATTGGACCGTGTATCATGTTTGGACCCATTAGGGGTGCGTCCAGGGGGGTGATGCCCAAGACTCTATATTATACCACCGTCACTCTTGTTAGGGTTTTGGGGGGTTTTGTTTAGTTCTTGATTTCCTCATGAAACAGACGTCGTTTGCTGCAATTGTGCCGCCAAGGCCGCTTGCTGTGAAACAGGGCCCTGGTTCTTGATCTTGTTCGTCTGTGGTGATTAGTCCTTTCGAATAAAGACCTAAACTCCTTCTCGTTATCATAAGCCTCATATTTATTTGTAATTTTAGATTGCCTTCATTCCGTTCTTGCTTGTGTTCTCGATTCGCTTGTAGGAAAGCCTTCTTGGCGAGGTCAATCGCATTCGCGTGGTTGATAACCAACGAAGCAGTGGTGTAACGATTGCGAGGGTCTGAATCAGTCTTGGTTCGAAGCCTAGATCATGAATGTTGAGTCTCCACTAATCGACACTATCGTACCTATCGAAAGATCGGGCCTTGTCTACATTACATGACATTGTTGCTATAGGAAACATACTCTGCCTGTGTTTTCTCTAGTAATATCCCCAGAATTGAACAATAGAAGACAAAGCTTACCGAAGTTCGAACTAGAAGACTTTAGTAGTCTCCTCTATGCTCCTATTATCTAGCCTTGATTATGAAGTTAGGATAAGTTAGATTTGGTTATTCTCACACACGTTTCCTCGAGTTCGATATAAAACTTGGTACTCCCGGTGAAGTGCTACATCGGTATAATATCCGTGTGCTTGCGGATTATTCTATGTGCATTAATTTATACCAACACCGTCAGTGGGCTGACTGCCAAAAACAAATCTCAGGATTTCATGACAATTGCTATAAGAGATACGAGACCAAAGATGAAGCCATCATGGCATTTGGTGCATACATGAAAGATGGCACATGTGAGAAAAAGGTTGAGCATGGGGTTTACAAGCAGGAGGCCGAGGTTTTGAAGCAAGACAAGGGTGGAAATCCAATAACGCCCAGCATGATTATCATTGCTATTCAGTTTGTTGTCATTATTGTTCTCTGCTACGTGGTACTGCAGTTGATAGATTAGTTTAGGTTTATTTTTCAAGATTATGCTTGTAATTGTATTTTTCAAACAATTGTTTGAATATTTGTTAACTCCTCAATGCATGTGAGGAATATTTGTCTACACTTTGACTTTGAATTCAGTAGTTGTATGGCTAGTAGCAAAGCACGGGTCAACACACCTTGTTCGTGCATAAGTTATAAAGTTACTAATAACTTTTTTTCTTCCTTGACACAAATTTAGGAGAAGAGATGGCCGAACTCCCTTCGTTGGATCTACCATATAATTATGCATATGATCTGGGCTTCTGACCAATATTGGCGAGGGCAAACCACCCATATCCAAGCATAGTAAGTAACATGTTTTAAGGACACCTCTATAGAAATTTTGTTCTGATATATATAATTATTAAATATAGACAATTCATCCTATACCATGGTTCAAAGAGACATCAATGTGGGTACATTCCCTGTAGATGGTGAACTCAAGCAATGTCGACTTGGCTTTTCTATTCTCGCTAGGGCGGATAACCAACAAGGTATGGTTTTATACATCGAGAGGACGGGCCGCACAGATTATCATGACATTAGTGTGCAAAAATATGTTGTGCTGGAATGTTTAAGGGCACTTCAAAATATTGGGTACAATATTCCTACATACTCCTCCATGAGGATAGGAGCTCTGAATGTGGGCCTCCACCATGATATTGGGGGATTTTGTGCAAAGCTAGCTGAGAACAACATAAATGATGTGGTCAGTCTCATAACTTATATTCAGATTAATTGTTATGTCTATATATATGCATGGTTCTGTGGTAACCATATTTTCTCAACACTTGCAGGTTGAGTAGGACGTGACATACGCTTGTTGTAGCTTTGAAGCCATTATAAACCAGGCCCTGCATCAATTGGGTCGTTATAATTGGAAATATGGTGGCCCTGTGAAAACTTCTGAGGAAATCTATCTGATCATCGTCAGTAGGCCTTGTGAACGATCTTGTGAAGCAAGGGAGAGTGCACTAGTGAATACATTGTGTTACATCACTCACATTTCGGCATATGAAATCAATGATCTATATTTCTCCGAATACGTGGTACAACATTGGGAAGATCTAGGAATTTAAATTACTATTGGTTGTATAAATTATTACGGTTTGTAATGAAGAAATTTAAATTATTATGTGTTTGTAATGAACTGATCTAAATTATTATGGTTTGTACTGAATAATTTATTTATTTGGATTGTGGAAACTTTGGAAACTATGGAAGCATGAGCACAATCTCCGTACATTGTTAGATACATGATATATGATAAATGACATCAAGCACAGAGTTTACATGATAAACCATTCATACAAGCTGATACATGAATTACTTGATAAATGACATCAAGCACAGAGTTTAGCCAGCTACTGTTCTTTCATGTCCATCGGGGCGCAAATAGGGCAATGAATTTGCTGGGATGCTTCGATCTACATTAATTATCTTCTCCAGCAGGTCTATAAAGAGAGGCATTTCGCTGAACTGGTTAAAATCCTCAGGATCAAGCACACCGTCAACTCCTATAATTTGTTGTTTCCTAGAGACAAGTACAAGATCTTTCTTTCCTACTTTTTTGTTCTCAATGCTTAGGTCCTGTGCATAGAAAACCTATGCAACACGGTTACCAAGGACCCACGGGTCATCCTTGTAACCTACTTTACTGAGGTCAACAATTCTCAACCCTTAGTTGTCCACACTGACACCTCGTTAGCCTTCAACCCCATGGCATCGAAAAATAGGAAATCTGAAAATTGACACCGTACTCTAGTTCCCATATTTCATAAACGAAGCCATAATATGTAATATATTCACAATTTTCATCTAAAGCATCACAGTGAATCCCACTGTTTTGTGCCACACTCTTTTTGTCCTTCGAATTGACACAAAACGTGAAGCCATTAATGTCATACGTCTGCCATGTAGTGATCTGGCGTAATGATCCAGATGCCAGCTTCTTGATGGTTTTTTCCTCCATTGTTTCCCCATCTGGAATGTTCTGATCCTGTAGCCATGTGGTGAACGTACGCTTGTGCTCCTTCATGACCCAATCTTCTATGTGCCCATTGTTTTGTTCGCGAAGCTCATTCGTGTGTTGCTCGATCAATGGCTCCATTATCGAGAGTTGATGTAGGATGTTGTGGTGTGCCTCTAGGACTGTGTTGTAATCCTTCGGGATGAATGACTTCCGTCCCATTTGTCCTTTTCCATACAACCTACCCTCGTGCTGAGACGGAGGCAAACCAATTGCAATCTGGTCTTTTAGGCATTTATTGCAGAATGGACCTCCAGACTCAATGGCCTCTATGGTAGTGTAGGCCTCTATGATGGACCCCTCTAGGTGAGCACGATTTGATACATACCCATTCAGAATTGACATGAAACACTCATGCGTCCACATTTCATGCAAATACATGGGATCCAATGCCTCTATTTGAGCCACCAAGTGAACAACCAAATGTACCATGATGTCAAAGAACGATGGTGGGAAGCACATCTCCAACTGTGATAATGTTTCTGTAGCAAATTCCTACAGTGACTTCAATTTATCACGGTCAATTACCTTCTATGAGACCTTGTTGAAGAAGTAGCACAATCTTGTGATTGCCATCTTTACAAACACTAGCTTTATAGTACAGATGGCAATAGGGAGGAAAGTGGTCAGCATGACATGACAATCATGGGAGTTGTAGTTGGTGAGTGTAAGGTCTTTCATTGACACATAGCTCCTGATGTTGGAGCAGAATCCGGACGGAACTTTCAAAGTCTTCAGCCACACACAAATCTCATGTTTCTCTTCTAGGTTGAGGTTGTAGCTTGCTGCCGGGAGCAGGTACTTTCCATTTGGTTGAGGTATAGGGTGAAGTTCTTTTCTGATGTCTAAATTGATCAGGTCCAAACGTGAATTGAGTCCTTCCTTTGTCTTACCCTTTACGTTGAGCAAGATCCCAATTATGCTATCGAAAACATTCTTCTGGACGTGCATACCATCGATCGTGTGTCGTATGTCTAAGTCTTTCCAGTATGGCAAATACTTGAAAAAAATTGACATCTTCTGGAATGTGTCCCCTTCCTATGCCTTGACATCCTTTCTTTTCTTTCCATCTTTGGTCTTCTTCCCGAAAACAAATGTGACTTTGCTGACTATTAAGAACACTCTTTTACCTGCACTTGTACCTGATGGAGCAGTAGATTTTGATTCATCCCTATTGTTGAAGTACTTGTCCATCCTTTTCAACCGGTACTTGTGTCCTCTCGGTAAGAAGCATCTGTGCCTCATGTACACTAGCTTGTTAGATGTAGTGAGGTACACGTGTGCGGTTTCGTTAAGGCATACTACACAACCAACCTTTCCTTTGAACTGCCCTGATAATGAAAAGAGACCTAGGTAATCATTTATGGTAACAAAAATCATTGCTTTTAGTGTGAATGGCTCCTTGCAAAACTCATCCCACATGGCCACGCCCTCTTCCCATAGTTTTTCCATTTCCTCCATTAAGGGCTCTAGTTTAAGCTAGATCCCACATGAACCTCTCTCTCTAGCTAGATCTAGTTTAAGCTCAAAGTGAGAAGCACTAATGCAAAAAGATCTATGAGAGGCATTAACTAACCTTCTTAAGCCACCTCCTCCGAAGAAATGAAGAGCAAAACCTCACCCCTTGTATTTTGCAATTTTTGGACCTCCAAGTTCGCCACCAATGGAAGGTGGCTCGGCTGAACAGTGCTGGTCGGGGGAGGAAGAAGGAGTATTTATAGCAGATGTATTAGTGGCAGTTCACATAAAAAACGCCACTGAAAATGAGTATCACAGGCGGTTCACATAGTTCAACCGCCAGTGTAAATGTCTTCTATTTACACTGACCGTTTATGTAAGCAAGCCGCCAGTGTAAATAGGCCGTTAACACTGGCAGTTTTCTTACACGAACCGCCAGTGTAAAGGCTTTTACACATGCGGTCCTTGAGGCTGGCCCACACATTTCTCTCTACTGGCACCACCTCTTTCCCAACCGCCAGTGGAAAAAAAGGGTGGCGCCAAGAGAAATCACTGGTGTACTAGTGGAAGAAGATGCAGTAGGTGGGGAGTACATGTATGTCGACATGCCTTTCTTTTGTTTTTTTCACAAACCGTCACAAATTACGGCTTTCTATGACAATTTCTCATAATGTCACCTCTGATTCGTCATGTATCACCCATTTTTTGTAGTGTATCTATTATATGTATATCTATATCTATCCATAATATCTCTATCTATCTAATATATTTATATCTATCTATCCAAAATATCTCAATCTATCTATCTGTCTACTAACCTCCTTTCCAAAATACTTGGCAAAGCTTAGTTCAGACAAAATTGGGCCATGGCCCTCCTGTCCAACATGTTCTGCACTGAGTAAATAGTAAATATGGTATTGTTCATTTCTGTAGGGTTTCTAAAAGGGCTCTGGCTTCTCAATAAACCCTACTAAATGGGGTAAAAAACTGTCTTCATCTCCGAAACCACCAAGGAGCCGGTGTCCATTTTAAACTAGAACTCGAAGCTAAAATCTGTAGCTCATATCGGCTCAACCTCTCGAAAATACTCTCTAGAGCAGTTTTGTCAATCTTTTTTTTACAAAGTACTTCAGCTCCATCAGAGCCGGAGTTATTTTAGAAAGAGTTGGAACTCTACCAAACTGACCTCAATATATATGTATTGTAAGCACTTCCTTCGTCGTTGAGATATATATATATATATATATATATATATATATATATATATATATATATATATATATATATATATATATATATGACAACCCTATTTGGTACCGGGGTACTGAATAGTTATTCGGTACCCAGTCCCACCAACGGCCCGCTCACAGACACCGACCATAGGCGTAGGTTTTTTTTCCCTCCGTATGGGTGTTTGCCGTGCCAGTTTCTTTTTTTCCGTTGACTGAATGCTTATTCGTATACTTGTATAAGTTAAAACTAAAAAAAACAAAGAAAAATCAATAATCTCCTTCCATCATTGTTCACAAAATCTATCCTTTTTAAATTGCAGAACTAAAAAAACACATTATTAAACAATAGGTTTCTTTGATTAACTGCGAGGATCAGCAATTAGTGTAAGAATTATTTTTGCTAATTCTCATAGGCCTGTTTTCTTGTTATAAATAACTCGACTAACATGGGGTCATGGACAATGGGTCGTGCACAGATTTGATGTGTTTTCAGTAGATGTAGGATGAAATAAGAAATCTAATTTGTGTTAAAGGGAAAAAAGACTAAATGTCAGAACAAATTAAGTGGACGGACAAGGCTTAAGCTGGTATGCAAATGATCATATTGATTTGATGAGTCAGACAAACATCCCAATAGCTATTGGCGTCGTCGACATTGGGGAAGCTGGCGACCGACTGCTGGCTGCTGCAAAATCCATAGGGCACATCGTGAATGCAGCAAAAACTTGGTCCTCTGATGCGTCAACTTGATCACTGACCCATAGGTTATCTATCCACAAATGGGCTAAACAGTCATATCACCCATCCAATTGACTAAGCACGACGGTGGTGAGGGAATCAGTTAAGCACCAAGTCCACCGTCCCCCAATCCGAAACGCGCAACACTTCCAAATCCCGCACGAACACAAAAATTAAAACACAGATGAGGAGGTGCAAAGGCGAGGCCACTCACCTCGACGACGGTGTCCGGGTCGGCGGCGTAGGACTGCGCAGGTGTAGCCTCGGGTAGGTCGAGGCCGAGGTAGAGCGGAAGCGCGAGTGCAACCGACGCTATGGTTGTTGCCAGCAGCAGCGATCGTCGCCGGAAGGGCAAGACCTCCTGCTCCTTCGGGGCCACGTCCGCGGTCCGCCTCACCGCGACGCCTGATCCGCTCGCGGGCAAGGGCGATGGCGAGAAGGTGCTGGAGGAGGAGCTAGCGCTGAGAGCTGCCGCCGCCGAGATCCGAAACACCGAACCGGTGAGGCGACGGGCGGGGCAGCGCCGGTGCCGGCTGGATTAGGTGCGGTACTGCGGCGTCGACTGAGCAGATGCGGATTGGAATAGAAACAACTGCAAAGAATGTGGGTGGAACCTTGACATCGGCTGGCTAGGAGCTCAGCAAGGAAAAAAAAAGCTGGGCCAGGCCTGGGAGGCTGAACGAAAGGTGGGCCTGATAGCATGTACGGTGGCGGTGCTGGGTACTGAATAGTTATTTGATACCTAGGTACTATATAGTAATATTATATATATATATGTCCATTGCTGTTATATAAAATTATATTATTTTAAATAAAAGACTATATTATGAAGTTATTTTCATAATCAATCTGGTAATATAAACTTTTATATATTTTAGATATTGTACAATATTAAAAAATTGATTTAGGAGATGGATCTATATTTGCATTGAAGGAAGTAGATATTTAGTAGATAGTACTAGATTTATAGATCTAGGTGTTCAGGGCACCATGGGTGCTTGGAGTCTTCCATTGAGAATTGACACAAAGCCCGAAGCAATTGAACCAGACAAGTTATATAGGAGTAGACTACTGAGTGCACGGAAAGAAGAAAAAATAGAGCATGGGAAGTAGTGCATGCATGCCATGGAGCGTTGTCCTGTGTGTCCTCGGCCAGTCTTCGTAGGAGTTTTATGACAATTTTATGGACATTAAATAAACTAATATCGCTTAATATAAATAAAGAGATACGAAAAACGTTTTAGATTGGCCTGGATCATGTGAATCTGTGCTCTAGAAGTTTAAATTCTTGAGTTCAGATAGAGAAGTTTTGATAGTTACAGTAGTAAATGTTGAAATATTACCCCCATTTCTAATTTTCATTCAGCCTCTGCCAACAGGACACGAATTTGCTGACAAAGCCAGCTAAAAATGGTACGGAATCATACCGCAAAAGATTAGGATTATCAGCATTATATATCAAACACTAGTACATAAACAGTGATTTGTCACCAGTCTTGTAATCGTCGGTTTCAACTGACACAGAAGAAGATGTTGGAATGATCTCTCCACCATTAAGCCCAACGGCTTGATGGGCCTTTGATCCGCGCCCTGATCGGGGGCGCCCAGTCCATCTATGGCTGGAGGGCCCCTGTCACACTGCGCTATATAAAGAGGTGGGGGCCGGCGGCTCTCAGTACGAGGTTCACCATGAGCCGTACTCCTACCGACAAACCCTAATCCCGATCTAGTGAGGGGCGCAGCCAGTGACGGGAAGTGCCTCCGCCGCCACCGTCATCCCTGTCGCCACTGCACTGCATCACCGTCTCCACTGCGTCGCCTCTCTTCACCGACCGTCGCTACCCGTGTGCTGCCTCCATCAACGAACCAGCGATGGCCGGATCGAGCTCCAACTCCACAGGATCCAATGGTCTGTGAACCCTTCACTCTCCTCACACCCCTCTGTCTCTCTGTCTCCCTCTCGGTGTAGTGTTCTAGGTTTACATGTGCATGTGTTATTCCAAATCCATGTGTATCCCTCCTAGATCTACTGCTAGAGATCCTAAATGTCTTTAACAATGGTATCAGAGCCAGCCTATCTAGTACGTGGATCTAGATCAGAAAAAATCGAAAGAAATCCAAAGAAGTTGGTCCGATTTTGAATCGGATCAAGAAAGAGAAACCCTAACCCTAGCTCGGGTTCGGGAAAAGTGAAGAACAGATACAACCAAACCCTAGATCAGGTTTTGGGACAGAGATGATTACATGGTTTCATCCGGAAACCGAACATCAAACCTGTGAAGAAATCAAATCGGGAAAAAGAAAAACAGTGGCCATCCCAAACCCTAACCCTAACCCTAATCGGGAAATAGGATGAAATCCGAACAAACAAATCAAAAGAAAGGGGAAGAAAGGGAAGGGGGTGGCCTACCTCGCTGTTGCGTGGCACTGTAGTCACGCCGGTGCGCGGGGAAGAGAAAGGCCGGCTCGGGGCACTCCTTGCCGGAACAGGCCACAACGGCGTCGCGGTCAGGCCACTCGACGGCGGCGCGCTCACCCGCTGGGGAGCGTGCACGCCGACGAGGGGGCCGGCGACGGCGCCTGGGCTCGATGCTTGCTCTCGCCGTGGATTGCTCGCTCGCTCGGTGACTGACTGAGGAGAGAAGAGAGAGTAGTGAGGCGAAGAAAGAGAGAGCGAATGCAAATGGCCGCTAGGGTTGGCTGACCGCGGCCGAGGGCGGGTTTTGATCACTCAAAGACGCCGCGCAGCCGTCCGATCGGCTCCAACGGCGCCAGATGCTTGGGCCAGCGTCGTGGCCTAGGCAGGCGCACGGACGGGCAGACTTTGTCGGCCCAGGCCTAGGTTGCGGCCTGGGTGCGGCCTGTTCGTGCGAAAAGAAAAGGGCCGAGCCGTTTTTTGCGGTTTTGGGCCAAAACAGAGTAGATTGAGTCCAGTTTTGCATTTTTCTTTTTCCAGAAAATTGAAAAATGGAAATTGGCTCAAAAGAAAAATTTTCCATGTGGGCAAAATTCATCAAATTGAATGTTTTTTCCGCTGCATATTTAAAGATGTAATTTTCATTATTAAATTCGAACCAACGGGAGAATTTAATTTTAAAAATGGATATGTTTTAAATTGATTATAATATTGTTGTTATTCTGACCAACGTTGATTAATGATAATATTATGATGTTTTGTCTTGCATTAATTCTATTTCTGCCCAACGGTGATGTAGAATTAGTGTAGAGAACAATTGTATGTTTTAATTTTAACCAACGTTGAAAATAAGACATGCAATTGTTATTGTTATTATTTGTGTTCTCACACTATTTGAATTATATTTTCAGGCGGATACAACTTGATGAGTTGTATCAAAGAGATCCCCACTCTAAAGGGGGATAACTACATTGAATGGAAGAAAAAGATCGACTTGGCCTTCATATTGGCTGAGGTGGACTGGGTAGTCACCACACCGTGTCCCAAAGAACCTGTGGCACCGATGAGGGAGACAGATGAGACTGATGCTGCATGGCAGAACAGAGAGCGGGACTTTGCTCCCGTAAAGATGTCTTTTGACCTTGAAAATAGAAAGTGGGTCACAGCCAATAAAAAATGTTTGGCTGTGATAAAGAATACAATTGAGCCTGCAATAGTGGGCTCAATTCCAGACTGTGACACGGTCACAGAGTACCTAGAAAGAATAAAGAGTCAGTTTACTGGCTCTTCAAAGACATATGCAACCCAGCTAATCAAGCAGCTAGTCACAGAAAGGTACTCTGGTGGCGGCAGTGGCATTAGAGAGCACATACTGAGAATGAGCAATTTGGCATCTAAGCTCAAACCAATGGATTTGGCACTCAAGGATGAGTTTCTTATTCATTTGATTTTTGCTTCTTTGCCAAAAGAATTTGACACATTTGTTGTTAATTACAACATACAGCCCGAGAAATGAGATTTAGAAAAGCTCATAGCCATGTGTGTGCAGGAGGAGGAAAGAATAAAAGTTTCACAGGGTGGTACTATCAACTACCTAAAAGATAAGAAAAAGAACTATAATAACAGCTCTTTCTCCAAGTCATCTGGAAAGGGTCCCATGCAACAGTCTCAGAGCAAGCAATTCCTAGTGGATAAAGATCAGTGTCTCTACTGTAAGAAGACGGGACATTATAAGAAGAATTGTCCCGATTTCCTAAAGATAATTATGAAAAATAAAGGTGAGAACATTATTACGTTCGTAAATAAATCCTTGTATGTCAAGTTTTCAAAATCTACTTGGTGGATTGATTCAGGTGTAACTATTCATGTTGCTAATTCATTACAGGGATTCTGTTCGATGAGAACTTTGCAAAGAAGCAAAAGTTTCATTAAAGTCGCAAATAGAGTACAAGCAGATGTTGAGGCTATTGGCGATCTTCCTCTAGAGCTTGCTGATGGCTTCATAGTTTTTTTTAGAGATGTTCTTTATGTACTTTCTTTGCAAAGAAACTTGATTAGTGTATCAAAGTTAGACCATGATGGTTATGATTGCAATTTTGGAAATGACAAATGTCAGATATTGTTTAATAATAGATGTATTGGTCTTGCCTTCCGACAAGACGAGCTTTATTTGTTATCACTTCGTGAAAATGTGAATTCCGTATGTGATGTGAATGGGAATGTATCCTCATTGAACAATGCAAACAGAAAACGAAAGAGAGCTCACGATGCGTTGTCGAAATTATGGCCTGAAAGACTAGTTAAGAATTATATTCTTCCTCCATTAGAGCTCTCAGATTTAGAACAATGTAGAGATTGCATAAAAGGAAAGTATGTAAAGAAAATTAAGAAAGATGCCAAACGAAGCGCAGTAATTCTACAGATTATTCACATAGATATCTGTAGTCCCTTTCCTATAAAGAGTGTGGATGGTTTTGATTCATTCATAACATTCACAGATGATTACTCCTGTTATGGCTACATTTATCCAATTAAAGAAAGAACAAAAGCGTTGGATAAATTCAAAATATTTAAAGCAGAAGTTGAAAATCAATATGATTTAAAGATTAAGATAGTCAGGTCTAACCGTGGGGGGGAGTACTACGGTCGGCATACCCCGTATGGACAAGTTCCTGGATCTTTTGCAAGGTTCTTACAGGAGAATGGTATAGTCGCCCAGTATTCAACACTAGGCGAACCTCAGCAGAATGGAGTAGCTGAAAGGCGTAACCGTACCCTGATGGATATGGTGCGTAATATGATAAGTTACTCCACTTTACCGATGAGTCTGTGGATGGAGGCGTTAAAAACCGCCATTCATATTCTCAATAGAGTACCAAGTAAGTCGGTGCCCAAAACACCGTATGAGTTGTGGACAGGAAGAGTACCCTCACTTAACCACTTGCGTGTGTGGGGGAGCCCTGCTGAGGCTAAAGTTTTTAACCCAAACATTGGGAAGCTAGATCCCAAAACAGTGAGTTGCCATTTCATTGGCTACCTAGAAAAGTCAAAAGGTTTTCGTTTCTACTGTTCAGATAGACATACAAAGTTTGTGGAAACGACACACGCTGTCTTCCTAGAGGATGAAATGATGAGGGGGAGCATGGTAGCTCGAGAAATTGACCTTGAAGAGAAGCGGGTGTATGCACCCACTCCGATCATTCATGAGCCATTTTTCTCACTACCTGCTGTTGCTGCACCGATAGTACAAGACACTATGGTGCTAGCACCTGTTGTTATCTCGCCTGTGGCAACAATGAATGATGATGAGGAACCTGTCCCTCAGGATCCTATAGAACCTATTGCCACACATGAGGGGGAGCAACAACAGCCTCAAACAGAAAATGTGCCAAATGAGGAGGCCCCTAGAAGGTCTCAAAGAGTTAGAAAATCAGCTATTCCTGCTGATTATGAAGTGTACAACACTAAGGAATTTCAAATGTAGGATGATCCCACCTCATTTGAAGAAGCCATGAAAAATGATCATTCATCAAAGTGACTTGAGGCCATGGAAGATGAAATGAAATCAATGAATGCAAATAAAGTTTGGGATTTGGAGATAATTCCTAAAGGAGCCAAAATAGTAGGCTGTAAATGGGTCTACAAAACAAAACTTGACTCTCAAGGGAATATAGAGAGATATAAAGCCCGACTTGTGGCAAAAGGCTTTACACAAAGAGAAGGGATTGATTACAATGAGATTTTTTCTCCAGTCTCATGTAAGGATTCCTTCAGAATCATAATGGCATTAGTGGCATATTATGATTTAGAGTTACATCAGATGGATGTAAAGACGGCATTTCTCAACGGAGACTTGGAGGAAAATGTTTACATGGCACAACCGAAAGGTTTTGTCATGGAAGGAAAAGAACGAATGGGATGCCGCCTAAAGAAATCCATTTATGGATTAAAACAAACTTCAAGACAGTGGTACTTGAAGTTTGATCAGACAATAAGAAATTTTGGGTTTAAAGAGAATGTAGAGGACAATTGTGTCTATACAAAGTTTAAGAATGGGAAGTTCATCTTCCTTGTCCTGTATGTGGATGATATCTTACTTGCTAGTAGTGATGTCAGTCTACTACTGGAGACAAAGAAGTTTTTGTCCTCAAAATTTGATATGAAAGATCTTGGTGAAGCTTCGTTCGTTCTAGGGATCGAGATTCACCGAGATAGAAGAAAAGGGGTATTAGGACTGTCACAAAAGGCATACATAGAAAAAGTCTTAAAGAAATTCAGTATGCACAAAAGTAGTCCCTCACCTGCTCCTATAGTCAAGGGCGACAGATATGGGGATTTTCAATGCCCTAGGAACCAATATGAGATCGATCAAATGAAAGCAGTTCCATATGCTTCAACTGTCGGAAGCTTACAATATGCTCAAGTATGTACGTGCCCTGACTTGACATTTGTTATCGGGTTACTTGGCAGATTCTAGAGCAATCCTAGAATAGAACATTGGAAATTGGTAAAGAAAGTCTTGCGTTATTTGCAAGGAACGAAAGGCCTCATGATGACGTATAGAAGATCTGATTCACTCCATATAGTGGGATATTCAGATTCTGATTATACGGGAGATAATAGAAAATCCATGTCTGGATATGTATTCACTCTCGCAGGGGGAGCTGTTTCATGGAAAAGCTCAAAGCAAACCGTCACTACATCGTCCACAATGTATGCCGAGTTTGTAGCGTGTTACGAGGCAACGGGGTAGATGAACTAGTTAAAGAAGTTCATACCCGATTTGAAAGTGGTTGACGACATCTATAGACCACTGAAGTTATACTGCGATAGTTATCTAGCAGTACAGTATGCTCACAACAATAGGTCAAGTGGTGCTGCCAAACACATTGACATAAAGTATTATGTTGTGAAGGATAGAGTCCGGGATCAAATGATAAGTCTTGAGCATATAAGTACCGGAAAGATGCTCGCGGATCCGCTTACAAAAGGCTTACCACCCAACGTGTTCAGAGAACATGTAGCCGGCATGGGTTTAAGGGAAAGCCTATGATTCCTGGACTATAAAGGGCCTAAAAGTTAAAGTATCTATTTTAGATCAGAGACGTGCATTGTAGCTGTTAAATCTATCAGCAATTGACCGTGACGAGGAAGCACGCTCTATACACTAACCTGTGATGGAATAAGTAAAAGTGAAAAGTATTAAAGTTAAGGTATAAGTTGAGAAAGGGGGAGAATGTTGGAATGATCTCTTCACCATTAAGCCCAACGGCTTGATGGGCCTTTGATCCGCGCCCTGATCGAGGGCGCCCAGCCCATCTATGGCTGGAGAGCCCCTGTCACACTGCGCTATATAAAGAGGTGGGGGCCGGCGGCTCTCAGTACGGGGTTCACTGTGAGCCGTACTCCCACCGACAAACCCTAATCCCGATCTAGTGAGGGGCGCAGCCAGTGACGGAAAGCGCCTCCGCCGCCACCGTCATCCCTGTCGCCACTGCACTGCATCACCGTCTCCACTGCGTCGCCTCTCTTCACCGACCGTCGCTACCCGTGTGCTGCCTCCATCAACGAACCAACGATGGCCGGATCGAGCTCCAACTCCACGGGATCCAATGGTCTGTGAACCCTTCACTCTCCTCACCCCTCTGTCTCTCTGTCTCCCTCTCGGTGTAGTGTTCTAGGTTTACATGTGCATGTGTTATTCCGAATCCATGTGTATCCTTCCCAGATCTACTGCTAGAGATCCTAAATGTCTTTAACAGAAGAGCCTACCCCTGCCCGTTATTCCCACAAATAACCCCATACAAAAACATTTCCAATTGATCCCTATTCCCTAGGAGGCCCCTAGCACACCACGGTGGACGAGACCGGCCGGAACCGAACTGCCTGCTCGAGGCGTAGCTGAAGGTGACGCCCTGGCCGGGAGCCACCAGGGCGCCGCCGTTGACGAGGCACGCCCCGGCGCCGACCTGCTTCAGCTTCGTCGGGTCGACGGACAGCGTGGTGTCGAACCTGTCGCAGGCCACCTTCACGTTGGACTGCGCGCAGCGGCAGGTGTTGCGCACCGTCGCCGCGTACACCGGCTGCCCGTGCGCCCACTCGTGCGTGCCGGACTGCGTCACCACGATGGTCGACGACAGCGCGCAGCCGCTGCCGCTGGCCGCGTCGCCGGAGCTGATGCTGCTGGCGCAGAGCACCATGCAGGCCACGAGGATCGCTGCCGCAGACTGCTGCTTCCCGTCCATTTCTTTAGAGTCGATCGGTAACGAAGTCGCGTTGGGGCTTCTTGTTTTCCTCCTGTCAGGAGTGCAAACAGTGTGTATTTGTGGTTGTGCATCGCATTTGCGTTTTGGGGCTATTTATATATAGGCCAATATATGGACTTGAGTAATAAATAATAAGGTATTGATATCTTAACTTGCCACCGGTATTTTTCTAGATTTCGTTAATTAAGATCTCTTATCTTAATATCTAGGAAGTGCTCTTAGGTAAGTGTGTTTCTAGAATAATAATATTTTGTTATCAGATGTCTAGTGATAGAAAAATGAGTTCGTTAGTACTACCTTTATTTCAAATTATAAGATGTTTTGGAATGGAGGGAGACAGGGAGTACAATTTAGGCCCTTTTGGATGAGCATTTCAGTGATCTCAGAATTTCTTGCTCCGATTAAGACCTGGTGCGAAGCTGTATAGGCCCAATTAAGTGGCCCATTTGTTGCACTGTTCGGCCCTTGACGTCTCCGTTTAGAGACTTGCATTTGGAACCCGATATTTGCTTAATAAAAACTAACACATTATATAACAATGAAAATTGCAAAAATGTATCGGCAAGTTAGGAGGTTTTCAAATATCCATGCGCACCTCGATTCTTGCAAGCCTAACACTAGTAGGTCTTAAACAGATAACACCAGAAGTTGAATTGCTCTATTTTATTAGTTTCATAGGAATTTTGATGTACCAAATGTTTTGTAAAATGAATGCTTAGACACCCTGTTTTGTTGAAAAAGAAATGAGTGCCACGCTTCGTACTCCTACATATGTCTATAAAAATGTTTAGGCTATAATTGCAATTTGGGCCATACGCAGTACAGTTTTGGTCCGTTTAAATCAGCGTTCCGCTGATCTCCTCAGCCTTTGAGGCCAATTTGGTGGCCCATTTGTTCTAGCATCATCATGTAACTGAAATGGCACCGAGTAGGATGCAAAAGGATCGGAAACATATCCACATGAATACATTCTATATATAATTATTTTTCTCTATTTATTCACAAAAAAAAATATTTTTCTCTACTTTAGATTCAGCTATAGGTAATATCAGTTGTGTCGGATAAAATATAAATAGATATCGACATCGTATATATATTTGACTTTATGTATCCGAATTTAGATGCAATGTCAAACACTCCGCCAAACTCGAATACATATGGACAATATCCATACCATTTACACTCTAGCACTAAGCAAATAGCATATCTACTTTTCCTTTTATAGCATTGGATGACATGTCCATCCTGATTCCCAAGAACCCAAAAAACTCATACTTACTTTCTATCGAAAAAGAATGCAATGGTAAGTTAATCTAAGTTAAACTATCTTACTTCTATGTCCAAAAATATAAAGGATCTAAAAGTATCTTCTGTAAGGTCCCTAATCAGACCTCAAACTACTTGTTGAGTGTTGGTGGACAAATTAACAATCCCCCTTAGCATGTCCCTAGTCACGCCTTAAAACATACACGACCCTCAAATTCTCTCCCCTCAAGCTGTCACGACTAGGGCTCTTCCTCAAGCCCCTAATTTTATGTTTTCCACCATTCCACTCACGCTCCCATCCAGATCCCACCCAATTATCACCACCACCACTAAAAAAGGGATTTTTGGATACAGTCTCCTTTATTAACAGAGGCGGGCATCTTTGTAAATAGCCAGACAAATGTTAGAAAATGTTTGCCTCTGCTAATCATTTATAGAGGCGGGCCACTTAAGATGCATGTGTGTCTGTCAATCAATTTACCGAGGCAGGCTAACTTACCACCTCTATAGGTGGACATTAACAGAGACAATTTGACAAAGATGGTCAAGATGTCCGCCTATGTTAAAAAAGTATATCTTCGAAAATAGTTCCATGCACTAGTGTGCCACACGGGATCCATCTGCCACCTCCATCTCCATTTCGATGGCCAGAATGACCCTCCTAGTCCTCGACTGGCTCCTCCACCGCCCGCATGATCTACCCCGGCTGGCTTCACTGTCACGCGCCCTCCTCAATGGCCTTCCACCTCTTGTGCGCCCTCCACTGGTTAGCTCCACCACCCATGCCCCCTCCTTGGCGGCCTCTACACTTGCATGCCCTTTCCGAATGACCTCCACCACCCACACTAATGGGAATCAGAGTGCCCAATCTTCCTTCAAGTCAAGATAACTCTTGATTTAGTGGAGATTTCACACATATGATCCAACTTTCAGTTACAAAGACCCAAACCCTGCAATCACAGTACCACACCTCCTCTGATTATCAGTTGTGCACTACCTGATTGACCTTGCCATGAAGGCTAATCTATGTCTGCGATTCAACAACACAAGGAAGAACAAGAAAGAACACAATCTAATATATTGGTGAAAATGATTGTGCACTTTAAGCTGGGGTTTCACAAACTGATGAACGACGATTGTTCAATGACAGATTAATCTAAGGAAAACTCAAACCTTAACTTGGGAACGATTACTAAATATATAGTATTAGGAATAGCCAAGAACCCCTAGATGCGTCCCTAACGGACTCCAACACCATAAATGGTCCAACTGCCCAAAAGACAGTGACACAGCTCCCTGATATATTTTGAACGCCCACTTATTTCGATTCTTTCCATTGACTCTGAAGGTGTTTTGAGGTGGGACCGATTCCATTGGCAACCTCATCTTTTTAGATCTTCGTGCATATATAGAACATAAAAATGGAGTACATATGTGACCTGAGCGTCAACTTTAGTGTGGCTGCTCCTGGAGTTTGAGATTGGCTTGGATGCCCACGTTGGTCTTTGTATTCCTCCATGCCTCTTTCCAAGTAATCCATGATCCTCTCTAACATTCCTAATAATTATAATAGCACTAGGTAGCAATCTATTCTACAAAACACGAAAAATAAATTAATTACTTAGGAGCGATCTTACCTAGAGATTTAGTTGCCATATTAGAGCTCAAGTAATTGGCCCTTGCATAACCACTTGAGTAGTGTCATGTGCTCATCATGCACGTCCTCCCCGGTGGCCTCCACCACCTGCCTAGAAGCCTCCACTGCCTCCACTACCCACACCCTTCCCTGGTCACCTCCAAGGTGAACCAAGTTTTGATTTTTCTATTTGTTTGTCAATATTTATAATTCATGCAATATTCAATTCTGGATTAATTTCCAACGGTGACAATGAAGAGCAGAGGTTCGTGTTGGAGAGCGAACAAAAAAAAAATCATGTTCTATGACATCAACACTCCTCTAGAGCAAGATATGAAGGCATATGTGATGGTAATGAAGGCTCAATTTCCAGCTGAGCAGATGCGGTGTTCAACAACAAGTTTGGTGGATCAAGCGGTGCAATGGGTGGAGATAGTGAGACTAGTGGTGGCGACGACAATGAAGGAGAGAATTGATGCATTTCTATGTTTCTTGTTTGTAGATTGAACGCCATGATGAACAATGTCACTTAAATTTGAATTGGCATGTTTGAATGCTTGGATTTTAATATTCGTCATTTTAATATTCGTCAGTTGAACACTTGAAGATGACAGCAGGACTGGAGGAGGAAATAACGTACGTACTCCGTAGTGACGACACGACACGAGTCGAGCTGTACTGGACAGTGCAGCGATACTACTAACTTGTAGTATACTGTGGTTATTTTCTTTTTAGGAAATACAGTAGTATACTGTGGTTGTGATGTAATAATTAATATAGATAGATAGACACACACACTATACTACTATACAGTGTAGCGTGGCTTTAATACAGATGCAGCCTTTATGGCCCTCTGCTCTGGTAGATCCGTCACGGGAACCTTGTCATCCGCCATGCATGGATCCCCTCCACCGGCCGGCCGGACCCATACCATATCATACGTGTCTGTGTCTCTCTCCCAATTCATTTCCGATCCCTCCAGATTTTTTTTTATTTATTTACTTATTTACAGTACCTACTCTACTAACCTAGTACAGTGCCCGTGCTAACGTCACGGTTTTATTTTAGGGATGCATATGAAAACAACCAATTGACAATATTTTTTTTTCTATAGTTTAAGTTTGACGTAATTATATATGACCATATATATAATCCAGAAAACACTCATACAAAGATACTCGTCGCCTAGCTTTTGAAAACTACAACATACAGAAGTACTATTTGTTGCTAATTGGGTCATTCATGCAACTATCCTAATTGCCTACGGGACATCCTTGATTCTTACTTTCAAGTTCCCCAATTTGCTGCTGAGAATTAGCCCTTGAAACCTGTAGGGAAATATTAAAGTAGCATGTTGAAGTTAATGTCAACATATTCAAAGATATTTCAAAGAGAAATTTACCATACAACGGAAATTACAAATCATGAATGCTTCAAGGCAATTACATCAAAATTCTTTAAGCTAAGTGACACATCTTAATATTGCCCGTGCTAACGCTACGGTGATATTTTGTAGTACAAATCAAGCAATAAAAAATCATACAAAGTTGATTTGATTGTTCACACAGCACAGTCAAAGAGCTGGAACCACAACTGAGCAAACCCTGCATCGACATTTCTTGACCAAGCATAGTAAAGAGACAAAAAAATGTCCGTGACACAATAAAGTTATCATTGTACCAATCAATGCTTAAAGAGTAACTTTTTCAAGTTACAACACAAATTAATCAACAACAACAACAACATAGCCTTTAAGTCCCAAACAAGTTGGAGTAGGCTAGAGTTAAAACCCAGCAGAAGCAATCAAGGTTCAGGCATATGAATAGCTGTCTTCCAAGCACTCCTATCTAAGGCTAAGTCTTTGGGTATATTTCATTCTTTCAAGTCTCCTTTTATTGCCTCTACCCAAGTCAACTTCGGTCTCCCTCTGCCTCTCTTTACGTTACTATCCTAGCTTAGGATTTCACTATGCACCGGTGCCTCTGGAGGTCTCCATTGGACATGTCCAAACCATCTCAACCGGTGTTGGACAAACTTTTCTTCAATTGGTGCTACCCCTAATCTATCACGTATATCATTGTTCCGAACTCGATCTCTTCTTATATGACCGCAAATCCAACGCAACATACGCATTTCCACGACACTTATATGTTACAACACAAATTAATCATCTTAACTAAATGTCTATCTATGAAAGTTGACATCAAGAGATAGCACACTTTCTGCCAATCTTCTCTACCAAGATAAGAGAGGCCTCAATAAGCAGGTCAGCTCTATGTTTTAAGAAATTGCAGTCAATGGCCTGCCATGTCTAGGACTCGAGAGTGGGGGCTGATCGGCATTGTGCACTCTGAAGCACAGTAGCAAGCCTATGTGCATCTTTAGGAACAAAAATATCCCTTCTCAAAAAAAAGGAACGAAAATTCCACCATTTAAACATGAAAAGATCAGAGAAATATTAAAACAATGGCTTTATAGTATGATTGTTATTTTACATCAACAGGCAACAAATCATGAATGGATCATTGATGTCCAATGGAATGCATAAATAACCGGCGCCATAGTCATAAGTTAAGCCTGAACTCAACCATTTTTCCTTGCCCATCTGAACAATCCAACAGTTGGTGCTATACTTGGCCATCGGGCCGGCCCGGCTCGGCACGGCCTGGAGGATGTCGGGCCAGCATGGCACGCCGTGCCTCCTGTGCCGTGCCGCTGCAGGCCTCATGCCTTGCCATCGGCCCAAGAACGGGCCGGTGGGCCTAAATTCGTGCCGTGCCGGCCTACTAGGCACGGCCAAATCACCAGGCCGTGCCAGCCTGAGGCCCGTAGGGTTCAAAACACATCAAAAAATTCATCTTAACAAGAAGTATTCAAATTTGAAGTATTTTTTTTTCTAGAAGAGCTTCAAACCAAAACGAAAACCATAAGAGGAAATTAAAATGATAACTGAGTTGTGTGCAATGCTGCCTCATTAAAAACCTTTCTGGGTAAAACTCACCCTTGTGAGAAACCCCAAAAAGGGAAAAAGAGTGCAGCATAGCTCTAGTTATAAGTCTTAAACATGTTCAAAGGTTTACATGATACATCACAGATACATATCATAATCAAGTCTCAGGCTCTCAGCTCACCTCTCAAGTCTCACACTCTCACTGTCTCAATCTCAACTCTCAACTCAAGAACCACCAGATGCAGATATGCTAGCAGAAGGAGCCCTAGAAGTAGATGCATCTTCATCAAGATAGAGATGCTCGAAGGAGTCTACCAGTTCTTGGTTATCAACATCATGCTGCAGTCTTCTTTCACCTAGCTCCTAATCTTTTATGCAAGCAAGCATCTCCACATGTTTAGGCAATAGTCGACGGTGTCGCTCCTCAAGTATTCTTCCTGTCAAGCTGAAACAAGATTCTGAAGACACTGTTGAAACAGGAACTGACATAATGTCTCTAGCCATGATAGAAAGCACTGGATATGTTAGCTTATGGTCACGCCACCAGAGAAGTAGATCAAAGTCATCCTCATATACAGTGACATTGTTACTGTCCAGATAAGCAGATAGCTCACAAGCAGCAGTAGAAGCAGATAAAGAAGGACTAGGAGCAGAGGCAGGGGAAGGTCCAACAACACCAGATGCTCTAGGGCCTCCAAAAATTCTTCCCCATGTCTGCTTCCTCTTACCTGTGATGCTTGCAGGATGTGCAGCCCCCCTTTGAGACCTAGTTGCACCAAACTTTTCTTCATACTTGTTAAACAACTTGAAAATTTCAGTTTTCACAATACCATAATAAGAACTGTAGTCAAAACCAGTTTTTTGTTGCATTATGGTAAGAACATTAAATAAACCTCTCATTTTACCTCTAGGATCAAGAATGAATGCAAATGAATACAACAGAGGTATGTCCTTCCAATATTTTAGGTATTTAAGCTTCATAGGATAGACAATAGAAAACAGATTCTGATCCTTTGAACTTTCATGCAAATGAGTTATAATATCTAGCAGATGGTGCAGAATAAGTGGACTAGTTGGATAGTAAACACCAGAAAGAGTGATTGTGGAGTCATAAAAAACTTCAAGGAATTCAAGTATTTTATCAGCAATATACTAGTGACTTGCAGTTAACAACGTTGAGCCATAGTTGGAATTAATGAACACAGAAAAAACATCCTTATATGGAAGTAGGTGTTTAAGCATAAGATATGTAGCATTCCATCTAACATCCATATCCAAACCAAACTTTCTATGTCTAACACCCTTAGCAATGCAGAAGTTCTTGAACAAAGCAATCCTTTGATTAGATGAATTCAAAAGGTTAATAGCAGTTCTAAAATCCTCAGTGTAAGGTTTGAACCTTTTTAAGCCAGATTTTACTATCAGATTAATAATATGGCAAGCACAATGTTGATGCACAAGATGATACTTAACCTTATTAGGATCTGAAGGTGTAGGTGCAGGTTCAGAACCCAGATAATCAGCAAACATAGGTGTCAATGTTTCCATAGCCTTAGCATTGGAAGAAGTATTGTCAAGAGTAACAGAGAACACCTTGTCAAGCAAACCAAATTCTTCAATCACACAAGCAACTTTTTCTGTAATATTCTCACCAGTATGTTTTACCTCAATCAAGCGAAGACCAATTACCTTTTTCTGCAACTCCCAGTCAGCAGTCACATAATGAGCAACAACACTGATATAGTCTTCCTTTACATTACTAGACCAAATGTCTGATGTCAGACCAACAGAAGAAGCACCAGACAACACACAGTTCTTAATTATATTACGTCGTTCATTAAAAAGTTTGCCAAGATCTCTAGTGGTGGTCTGTCTAGAGACCTTAACAAACCTAGGATTATGAGCTCTAACAATGTATTCTTCCCAAGCATTAGTCTCACCAATTCCTAAAGGCAGACCAAGCTTAGCAATCAAACGACATAATTCAGATCTAGCAACTTCAGGTTTATAATCCCAGTTATAAATAGAACCATCAGGATTGTATGAAAGCCTAGATTGAACCCTAGCATGTTGATCAGTTTTAATCCTACATGATTTTTGGTGCCTTTTTAAGTGACCAGTGCCAGCAGCAGATCTAGCAGACAAGGTAGATTTGCACATCTTACAAACAGCCGTGGTGCAAATTCTAGAACCATTAATAACCTCATAGATCTCCTCGAAATCTGCCCATACAGGCGATTTGCGCTTACTAGTGTTACCTGTACCAGCAACCAAAGGAGCAGAGCCGCTGGAGTTCGCAGTCGCCGTCGCCCCTTCGCCACCGTCCGCGTCCACATCGATCGGAGCAGCAGAGCCATCCCCAAGATCGATATCGAACAACGCAGCAGCGTCGGCTCGAGTGTCGTCGTCGTTCTCGCCCTCTGGGGCTAGGCCAACCGGTAGGAGGCCATCCTCATCGGCCATGGCCGCCTCTCCAGCCCCGTTCCTCGACGATGCGGGTGGCTGCCTTGCTCGCTCTAAGCCATAGCTAGAAGACGATGCATCGGCTACTGACCTGCGAAACAATGGAAGAAGAAGAAATCAGAAGCATACATTGAAAGAAAAAGAAGAAATTAGAACATGGTTAGGGGTTAGGGTTAGGGTTTCACCTGCGCAGCCGGAGCCCGGTGCCGGAGAAGACGACGAGCACCCAGAGTCCAGAGAAGATGACACTCAGTCAGCAACGACGACGGACGGCGGAGGAGGGACAAACAGAGACAACCAACTCACATAATCAACGAGATCTAGAGGGGAGATAGGGAGAGGGAGAAGGGAGAGGCAGGGACGGAGGGGAGGACGCTGGCGGGAGGCGGATCGTGGTCACCGGAGTCGGCATCGAAGACGGCGAGGCGTCACTGGCCACTGCGTTTGAGAGTGGCGCGGCGGCTGGTGGTGGTGGGATGCGAATGGGCGAATGGGGAATTGGGGATTTGGGTTAGGTTACGAGCGGGAGTGCGGGACTGAGGGGAGGCCAGGAGGGGGGCGCCGCATCGGCCGCCTTTTATAGGTGGGGTCTGGGGTGGCGGCATGGGGGGAGCCGTTGGCGAGCTGGGCCGCCTCCCTCTCGGGCCACTGCCGGGCCTCCTCCAAAATCCCGTGCCGGGCCGTGCCAGCCCGCGGGCTCAACTGCCGGCCCAGGCACGGCCTGGCACTGCGTGCCGGGCCAGCCTGAGCCCGGTGGCCTGCGGGCTGGGCCGTGCTCGTGTCAGGCCAAAAGGCTGGGCTTCGGGCCGGGCTGCCGGGCCTCGGGCTGCATGGCCAGGTATAGTTGGTGCTGCTTTCATTTCACCAATGGCAGATAAATATCAAGCCACTGCTATTTTCTTCCAATTGAACTGTCATGCCTGCTTGTTCACATAGGTGGAAAGTTTAGCACAAGTTTATGGAAATTCAATTAAAATTCTCTCTCTCTTTGAGTCATACTTGCTTCCAGTCATTGTTGTGGACCAACCCAACATATAGGCCCAAGATGAACCATGTTTACTGATTTATCCATATCTGCAATTGAATTAAGCTACTGAATTATTCTCCTCTTTTCCCCTTTGTTGTGCTACTTATTTAGTGGCTTCGCCTCCTATTAGTCTGCTTATGGAAGGGTGCAGTCATCAGCTAGTTATTCAATCACAGTAACAATGTTCTGTCCTAAATTTCCATCAGCTAGTTTGAGCAGTCACATCACCTTCAACAATATGTGGTCGCAATCATGAAAAAAGGGGTTGTAGAACCTACAATTACCTGGTGACTTAAAGCCTTCTTTTGGAGGTCTTGAGGTAGAAGAGGAGGCTCTGGGTACTTGTCCTCTAAATATAGCATAGCCACAAAGGAACAAATAACTCAAGTGATAACTGATAACCAATACTGAGACAATAAAACAAAAATCTTGATTCTGGGCAAAGCTATCGCGTAAGAGTCACCGATTACAGAATTGCCATCAACCAATGCATCTCATAAAGATCAACGTATTAGTGACTTTCTAAATAAGACTCCCTGCATAATCTAATTGCAACGAGCTTTATCCTACAAAATCGTCCAGAATAATTTAATCAGTGTTAACACAGCCGAACCACACTCATACGTGAAAGGGAGCAAAAATGACATTTCCAATCGCAGGGGCAAGATCATGTACCTAATACTACTTATTCAAGCAATTGTATTATAAGGTAGGTATCACAAGTAGTAGCACCAACGCACCTGGATCAGACTGCTCACCCTTGAGAAGGTTCACTGCCTTGTACTCGTAATCCACACCTGCAGAAAGAAACAATGTTTAGTTTAGCAATTACATCTTCTTTCATATATCTAATTTAGGTAACTACAATTTTGATATAATATGAATGTCTGGATAGGCATCCTGGAAAGCATGACAGAATTTGTAATTTTCTATTTAAGCAGAATTAAATAACACCAGGGGCAGTGTAGGATATTCATGTAGCTGTTCAATATTGAAGCCAATTGATAAGGGTTTTATTACCATGATTTCAATATTTATATATTTTTGGATGCACATTTTGTAGTGTACGGAGGGAAAGTCATGACTATGGGTGACCGAAATTATGGGTGGACCTTGTATAATTTCAATTGGTCCTTTATAGTGTAGATAATTTAAAGGGAACCGTCCAGATAATCTCATTGATGCTACACCTGCTGAATATATTCTATTTTTTATATGCTACATCTGTACTATAATTTGTCATTAAAAATATATTAGGTAGTTAACAGCTATATTGTTTGAATAGGTCCCTTGTATATTTTATCATAACTTCAGAAAATTAAAAAAGATTAACAACCTATGACAGAAATATGAAAATGGTGAAATATGGTAATCCTCTGTGTTTTTAGCTAGAACTAAAACATTATAAGAACATGTGAACTGTAGGCATATAGTTGGCACTTAGTTTACAACAAAAAATATTTTTTTACAGGTTCCTAACATATCTACAGCTCCATCACAAGAATCATTTTTTAAATAAAATTTTAACATATAACATCCATTCACCAAACTCAGAGATCATAAACCTGACTGCTATCATAATTCCTAAGTACAGAAGACATATGTCATCAAAGAAACTCCGGGGAAAGAAATAGGAATACTTACGGTGTTTAATGAAATGCTTGTGAGACAGACTCTCAAGCAGTTGCTTCCAGGCTTTATTTTCTAAGTCTAACATGATATTTTGCTATCCGAGAAAATCCATTTAAGCAGTTACTTCTATCCTATCTGTCTACAATCATAAAAAATTAAGAATTATATAGGATGTTTAAGGTTTTCTAACTCATGCAACAAACGACTAATATGGTTGGTTTCGGGAAAAAAAGATTACCCGTAAGGGCTGAACTCTTCTCTCGAGCTATGCACAATATAATAGAGCAGGTTGTCCAGCCACGACGGCATCTTGGGCTCGTTGAGAAGGTCGTCAAGCGACGACGGCTACTCGTCGGCGAGGAAGCTCTCGGACGACGTGCGCTGGTGGCCGTGCCGGTGGTGCGTGTCTCACGGCCGCGCGATCGAGCTGAGCTCGGCGTGTGGCGCTGGTGCCGCTACCAGGAACGGGCTCCGCGGCGAAGCAACGCCTGCTTCTGCGCAGATGATGGCATTGGCGTGCTCACCCAAACTGGACTGAGAAATTGTGATAGAAAATGGTGAGAAAAAAATCCCCAAGATTTGAGAAATCGTAGCAATTAAACTACCTCTCTGAAAAGCTAAAATTCAGGTGGGACTGTTGCAGCCCAGCCACAGATCTCGTCCAGGAACCACAACATGTGCCAAAAATCGAAAACTCACGGCAAATTCGCATCAAGGACCTCCTCTTCCTCCTCGCCGCTGGCATGCTCGTCGTGCTCCACTCCCTCCCACGTCATGCCACCCTGCGGCTACGCCGCTCCGACGCCGACGGTTGCTCCTCCACAGCCCAGTCGAGCCAGCACTTCTTGCAGGGCGCCCAACTCCTCGCTCGCACCTGTCGCGGCCCCCAAGCCCCGGGCCCACTGGTAGAGAACCGAGCTTTACTCCCGGTGGGGAACCCCCTCTAGTCCCGGTTCCCCACCCGGGAGCAAGCATCCGGGACTAAAGGGGGGGTCCTTTAGTCCCGGGTCAGGAACCGGGACTAAAGGAGGACCTTTAGTCCCGGTGGGTAACACCAACCGGGACTAAAGGTGCCTCCTGACATGCCACGATGGCCGGCACCTTTAGTCCCGGTTGGTAATACGAACCGGGACTAAAGGTTTTTTTTCTTTTTTCTTTTCTTTTCATTTTTTTGTTTTCTTTTCAAAATAGGTTTTCGAAGTCGTATTGTACGCTGCTAATTATACATTTATACGCGCATATAGTATGTTTCGGTTCAAGCACAATGAACGTATTAAATCACACAATTCAAGCATAGAAATATATATATATATATATATATATATATATATATATATATATATATATATATATATATATATATATATATATATATATATATATATATATATATGCATGCATCATATATATATTTACATGCATGCATGCATATGTGTATTTTACATTATATTATTTCATGTGCATATATTACAAAAGATTGCATTATAGTTGTTGTGACATAACAAGTTTCTTCTCATCCTCTAGCTTGGCTTCAATGGCAGTGTTGGGTCGAAGTAGAACTCGCCCTTGGAATCGATGACCTGCTCATTAAAAAATCCGGCTATAGACTCTTGAATTGCTTTGATTTGGTCTTGCCGTATGACCTTTTCCTCCAACCATCGAGTCTACAGGTTTGAATTAAAGGAAAATAAATTAATATATGTACATATATATATAAAGACATAGTAACACAATCAATAATAATAATTAAATGAATATATAGTGTATTTTTAACGTACTTTGAGTCTCTCTGTAGGAGTTCTTTGGGAGAGCACCTTGATAAACTTGCAAACATAGTAACCACAGTAGTTGTTCCCCTGTTCCTGCCTCAGACACCACTTTACGAGAAAAAGATTTGTCATCCAATCTGGTGATCCGGTGAAAGCTATATGTTTAATTAATAAAGATGATGCGATTCAGGGGACTTACTTTCAATGGGATTACATTCAGTGGCGCTTTGCATTTTTCCATGTGTTGCTTCTCAATAAAGGTTTTCCAAACACTGCCCAATAAAAAATTTGCCACGTCATCAGATATAGTTAATCATCATGTTTGTGTGTATATATAGTTGCTAGAGATCCCGAAATTACCTCTGGATAATATCTATCATATCTTGGTAGTCTTGTTGTGGTTTTCTCATCGAGTCATAGATTATCAAGTGACTTTTCACCAGATCGATGTCCATCAATATCCAGTGATTGCTGCATGTGTTTATAGGATATAACGCATAACACTCATTAATTAACTAGAATCAACATATGAGCCATTAAGGCTATGATCGACATGATTAACACTCACTTGAAGTTATAGGGAAAGAGTATATCCTTCTTGTGGCGTTGGTTCACTAAGAAGTTCATGAGGTTACTCTCTGACTCAGACTTCCAATTAGTCATTGGAGTAATTGGGTCTTTGAATATTATATGGGGATCAACAAAACCAATTTCATTGCAGCCTTCCTTTCTGAGCTCTGTCATTGTAAATCTGCATATATATAGTACTTGTTAGGATAATTTATATGCATATACACACATATGATGAGTTTAATAATAGATCGAAAGAATTATTACTTACAGGCAATAGCAGCTAATGATAACTTTGTCCAGAGAGGTCAGGTGGCATAGTTGATGAAATTCTGCAAAGTCAACATACATAACATCATCGCCACGGAACCAATGTTCGTCTCTAATTCTGACACCAACGCAGAAGTCTCCACTGGTAGACGCCTGCATGTACCACTTGTTTAGCAGGTACATTTGCGTCCCCAGATCAGATAAGGCTTGAGGGTTGTATAGACTCTGGCCTAGTACAAATTTTTTCTTCCAAATATCAACCTCCGCCGCACTCTCAATGTTTCCATCACCAAACATCTGGTAAAGGTCGAGACCAGTCTCATCAAGAAATTCACCAAGGTGATCCAAATCGACATCCGGAGGTATGTTTGCCTGATGCATTAATCCTAAATTCGAACCATATTCATTACCAACAACTAGCGGGGGGATTGATTGGTGCGCTTGTTGTCCGAGTTGGGCAACTCCTTTCCCTGCCCGCTTCTTTTTCTGTGCCGCCTCAATTGACTTGGTGAGAGTGCGGTCATAGTCTGATAACGTTGATTTGGACGGCTTACGAGATTCCCGCTGTTGATGCTGGTAAGAAGTCACCTTTTTTCTTAAAATATCCGGAGCTACAAAGAAGTACGGTTTCTCTGGGTTTCTCCTTGCTTCTTGATTCATTTTAAGTTTGTCATAGAATCTAGACATGTCTTTTTTATATGCATCAGTTCCTTCTTCCTTCTCTTCAGATATTATTTTGGGAATAGCCCTTGGTTTCACGGTGGCTTTCTTTGCAGGCGGGGACTGGTTCTTCGTTTGAGGGGCTGGCCTCTTGCTAGGCTTCTTGGTAGGCGGGGGCGGGGGAGGCGTTGGAGACCTCCTTGGAGGTGTTGGCAGCGGCGTTGGAGACCTCCTTGGAGGTGTTGGCAGCGGCGTTGGAGACCTCCTTGGAGGTGGCGGCTGCGGCGTTGGAGACCTCCTTGGAGAGGGTGTGGATGCAGCCTCGTCTTCCAACACAATGTCATCGTACAGAGCACTATGATGATCTGGCGATTGAACAATTGGATTTAGGTTGGGGGAGGATCTGCTACAAAAAAAGGAATGACATTATTATGAGCAGATTGTTAATTATTTAAGCCAATACAAATTAATGATGTAGTGTTTTCATCCGCACGTACCTATGGTGAGGTAGTTCAGAAGGAGGTGGAGCCGACATCCCTGGAATGATGATGTAGCGCTTGCGCCATAGAATGAATGTCTTCTCCGCTTCTCCTAGAGTCTTCTCGCCATCACCTCCAGGAATGTCAAGAGGCAAATCACTAAAACCTTTTTCAGCTTTATCTACCGAGATGGTGGCATATCCTTCTTGGATTATATTCCCATGAATCCTTGGTGTCTTGGTTCGGTCGATAGGATTAACAAGACCGATAGCCACCTTGATTGTGGAATTCTCCTTCGGAATGTGTAGCTCACACGTTGTACAAGGTTCATTGACGTCATCCACAGGGAAGCGCAGTCCTGTGTCCCCTTGATTTGGTATCTCCGTGGAAGCGCAGCTGCTTTTCAACTGAACAGATTGGCTAATGTTGATTCCTGGCTCTGATGCCTGCTTGCTTGCACTCACTGCTATTTGCACTTGCCTTTTGATTTCCTCCTGCATTCTCGCTTCAAGGTTTTTTCCCCGCTCCTGTGCTTCACGCACCGCTTCCTCCAACCTCTGGAGCCGGTGTGCCTCTTCTTCCTTCTTTCTCTGGCGACTTCTGTAGGAAGGTCTGTCCTGAGGGAATCCATGCTCCCACGAGACACTTCCTTTGCCTCTAGTTCGGCCACCATGTTCAATAGTCCCGATGGCGTATGTCAGCTCATCCTTCTCTCTGTTGGGCCTGAACACACCACTAGCAGTAGCTCTCTGAGCATAAAACAATCTTTCTGCTGCTTCTTGCAGTCTTGCGCCATAAACGCACTTCCCTGTCTCCTGGTCTAGTGTTCCCCCATGAGCGAAAAACCAATTCTTTGCACGTTCTCCCCACTCGAGTGATTCTGGTCTGATACCCTTGGCAAGAAGGTCTGCTTCCATTTTGTTCCACTTCTTAATGGCAGTCGGGTAGCCACCTGATCCCAAGGTATGGTGGTATGTCTTCTGTTGGGCATTACGTTGGTTCTTTATCACCCGACTCACACCCTCTTCTGAAGTCTTGTACTGTACAAACTCATCCCAATAGGGCCTCTGCTTTGAGATCGGGCCTGGGACAGTAAAATCTGGTGCTATGTTCTTCTTGACATACGTCGTGTATAGGTGTTTCTTCCAAGTCTGAAACTGGGTGGCCATCTTCTTCATTGCCCAATCCCTAACTCGCTCCTTCAATTCATCACCATCTATTATATCATCATAATCATCTGTTTGGAGCGTGAAATGTACCAAGACATCATTCCAAATTAACGCCTTGTCACGATCGGAGACAAAACTGATATGAGGAGCATTGGTCTTCTTCTTCCATTCACGGGTACTAATCGGGAGCCGGTCCCGTACAAGGTAACCACAGTGGTGCACAAATTTCATTTTATTCGGCCCCCCCGGTTCTCCTGTATCCACATTGAACTCCGAGATGATGAAGCGACCCTCCAATGGCTTTTTGGGACCTCGAACATTTTTACTCTTCATTGTAGTTGTTGATGTCGATCCAGAGGGCTACAAAACATAAACATTATTTTTAATGTCATGAGCACATATAAGACATATGATAATATATATATAGCTAATAATAAAAAATATATACTTGGCCAATATGTTGTTGCTCATTTTGTTCAAGAGCTAAGTACTGACTCCCGTCATCTACATCCTCTTGCACGTTATTTTTAGCACCATCATCGCCGGCAACTTGAGTGCCAGTGTTGATCAAATTCATCATCAACTCCTCCTCATCCATATTTCTTGGGTCGGCCATCTAGCTTCAAAAAACAAAACCAATATATAGTACGTCAAATCTTTGCTTATTACATGCGTAAAATCTACAAACAATATGCATTATTAAATCTTGCCCCTCGATCACGGACGCAATTCGCCACACTAGGACGAACTACGTCGGTACTAGGGCGAATTAGGGCACGAGAAAGGGCGGTGTGACAAGAGTGGCGGTGCTCCACTCCGCCGTATATATGTCTGTACACATGGGTGAACGAGGGCGGCAGTGCTCCGCCGTATACATAGAAACGCATGGACGAAATGCATATGAATACAAATGACGTATATATACGTGTCGGCGCGGTGGCCGGTGTGCTGACGACGATGACGTGAGGCGGGCCGGCGTGCTGACGACGACGACGACGTGAGGCGGGCCGGGGCGGTGTCGGTGCGTGATGTTGTGATCCTATGTACCATGTGATCAACCATGTAGTCATTCATCATATGAGAAAATTCTATGTTAATAATATAAGTATAAGTCATTATGAAATGTAAGTATATGTGTCTTATTGCTCATATAACCATTACTATTTCTGAAATGATAAGAATTTATTTTCTTCTTCTACAGGCGATCTCTGATGCTATGATATAAAGTTTGAAGATAGTCTTCCCGGAAAAAAATATGTAATGCTCATATTACTTTAGCAACATTAATATATTATATCTGTATATTCAAAGTTCACAAATGAAGAAACATGTGATATTTTTGATAAACTAAAAAACGCTTAGTTTATAAACTGGGTATCAAAATTGAGTTCCTATTTGACCATTATATATCCTACAACAAATCCTTCAAAAAAAAGACCCTACATGAATATATTTGGATAAAATTTCGTTAACAAACATTGATCTATGAAGATAGAAAAAATTCTTCTATTGAAACTGCATCTTGAAATAATGGCATATCATATAGTGATGAATATATGGCAGTTGATGGGCTGGATCATTAGCGGATGGTTCGTAGCGTTGTTTCCAAATAATATATAGCGTGTTTATTATACAAGCCATGGATTTACATCGATCTAATTAATTTCTAAAGTAATTTCATTGGTGATCCTTAATTATACTTGTCATTTAGAGTTCCAAATATTCAAAACTTGCCTTAAGATATGTTTTTATTTAAAATCATTTAGAGTTCCAAATATTCATTTTTAGTTTCTAGATTTTGTGATTCAAAATTTGGAATTTTCAATCGACCTCGACCGTTGACACATGGCTTACACCAAAGTTGTAGTTTTCGACGTGATCTATAACTCGGCAGTGGAGGGCTCGGACGAATGTACAAAGAGATCGACGAATATATCACCTCGAAGCTCGGCAGTGTACGTACTGGAGGGCCTCGGGCCGGCGCGGTGGGGCAACGCGCGGTGGAGGGCCTCGGGCGCGGAGGAGGGCGCGGTGGAGGGCCACGGGCAAGCGCGGAGGAGGGGCACGGGCGCGCGCGGTGGAGGCCGCACGAGGAAGAAGACGGCGGCGCCGGTGTCACGGAAGGCGAACGGACGCGGCGCGAGGAAGAAGAGGGCGGCGGTGTTCGACGAGGAAGAAGACGAGCAGATCGATCTGCTAGGCGCTGGAGGTTATATAGCAGAGGAGAATTACTCCCGGTGCCAGCCACCAACCGGGAGTAAAAACCCTTTACTCCCGGTGCGTATTACCAACCGGGAGTAAAGGTGCCTTTACTCCCGGTGCGTGTTACCAACCGGAAGTAAAGGTATACCTTTACTCCCGGGTGGTAACACGCACCGGGAGTAAAGGCTTTTTTTTGGCGGGCCACGAAACTGCAGCCCACCTTTACTCCCGGGTGGGCTTCCCACCCGGGAGTAAAGGTGGCCTGCAGTTTCGTTTCCCGCCTGTTTTAAGCAATAGTCTTGTTAAATACAATAGAAATGCAATAGTTTTTATTAAATACATAGTAAATTAAATAAAAGGCATAAAATTATTTTGTTAAAAATATGAATTTTATTTTTGTTTATTGCACATAGGAAAAATCGATAACCTAACTTTTTTTATTTTTTGTTAGAATTATAAAACATAATGTAACTAATATTTATTATTTCGTTAATGCAAAAATGTAGTGTTTAATTAAAATTATTAAAATTATTGGTTTTGGACAGGAAATTTGTTTTCACATCATTTTAACGTTAATATTTTAATTTTTCATCACTCGGTATCCTAATTTACCTTTTTGAGAGAGAAATCCCACCAAATCAAACATTGATTTAATTTGAAACATGACATAATAAACATCTGAATTCACAATTATTACATAATATCTCAAACACACACTATATTAAATCACTATATCATCAAGTGGGCACAGCAGTGAACTTCTTCTTTACGTATGTCCCTTGGTTATGATCGCTTCGTAACCATGGAGTGTCCTCATCATTTTCCAAGATGCTAGGGTCTTTGTTCACTTTGAAGGGCGGAATTCGGTCATCCTTTTCATATTCTTCTGACATGTCCGACTTGTCCTCAATTCCCACGATGACTCTTTTCCCTGAAAGAACTATGTGGCGCTTTGGCTCTTTGGTTGAGTCATTATCGTTTTTCCCTCTTTTTGGTTTGGTAGACATATCATTGACATAGAACACCTGATTCACATCCTTGGCAAGGACGAATGGTTCGTCTTTGTACCCAATATTACTAAGGTCTACTGTTGTCATTCTATACTCGTTGTCTACTGTTACTCCGCCTCCGGTCACCTTGACCCATTGGCACTTGAACAATGGGATCTTCAAAGTAGGTGCATATTCTAGTTCCCATATTTCATCTATGCGTCCATAATTTGTCTGCTTATTCCCATTCGGGTCTGTGGCATCTATGCGGACACCACTGTTTTGGTTGGTACTCCTTTTATCTTGGGCTACTGTGTAGAATATGTTCCCATTTATCTCGTACCCTTTGTATGTGACGATATGCCATGATGGTTGCATAGTCAATAAATACAGTTGCTCATGGATGCTCTCATCACCTTGACATTTTTTTCGCAACCAACCGCCGAAAGTTTCCATGTGCTTATGCGTAATCCAAGCTTCAGTCTTCCTTGGAAACTCGGATCGTAAGAGATCCTTGTGTGTCTCAATATACGGATCTACCAAAGAGGAGTTCTGTAGAACTGTGTAGTGCGCTTTATTGAAATAATCATCATCCGTACCAATATATGTTTTCCTCCCTAGTGTCCCCTTTCCGCTTAGTCTCCCCTCATGTCTCGATTCAGGAACACCAATCGAGTCAAGGTCGGGAATAAAGTCAACACAGAACTCAATGACCTCTTCTGTTCCATAGCCCTTGGCGATGCTTCCTTCTGGGCGAGCACGGTTGTGAACATATTTCTTTAGGACTCCCATGAATCTCTCTAAGGGGAACATGTTGTGTAGGAACACAGGACCGAGAGTGAAAATCTCCTTGACTAGGTGAACTAGGAGGTGTGTCATAATATCAAAGAAGGAAGGAGGGAACACTAACTCAAAGCTGACGAGACATTGAACCACATCATTCTGTAGTTTAGCTAGATCAGTTGGATCAATTGCCTTCTGAGAAATTGCATTGAGGAATGCACATAGCTTTACGGTGGCTAGACGTACATTTGGAGGTAGAATTCCTCTTAATGCAACTGGAAGTAATTGCGTCATGAGAACGTGACAGTCATGGGACTTTAAGTTACAGAATTTCTTCTCTGGCACATTTATAATACCCTATATATTCGAGGAGAATCCAGATGGTACCTTGATGTTGTTTAAGCATTCAAACATGATTTCCTTCTCCTCTTTGCTTAGAGTGTAGCTAGCAGGACGTAAGTAATGGCGTCCATCATCTGTCTTCTCTGGATGCAGGTTGTCTCTTTCTCTCAAACAACGCAGGTCCTGTCGTGCTTCAAATGTGTCCTTAGGCTTTCCATACACACCCATAAAGCCTAGCAGGTTCACACAAAGATTCTTCGTTAGGTGCATCACGTCGATCGAGCTACGGACCTCCAGGACTTGCCAATAGGGTAGGTCCCAAAATATGGACTTTTTCTTCCACATGGGTGCGTGACCGTTAGCGTCTTTCGAAATAGGTTGGCTTCCATGTCCTTTTCCAAAGACGACTTTCACATCATTGACCATATCGAGTACATCCTCACCGGTTCGGTTGCGAGGCTTGGTCAGGTGGTCTGCTTTCCCTTTAAAATGCTTACCTTTCTTTCTTACGGGGTGATTTGCAGGAAGAAATCGACGATGTCCAAGGTACACGACCTTTCGACATTTTTTCAAGAATACACCTCTAATATCACCGAAGCAGTGTGTGCATGCATTATATCCCTTGTTTGACTGTCCTGAAAGATTACTTAGAGCAGGCCAATCATTGATTGTTACGAACAACAATGCTCGCAGATCAAAGTGTTCCTGTTTGTACTCATCCCACACACGTACACCTTCTTTATTCCACAAAATGAGAAGTTCATCAATAAGTGGTCTCAGGTACACATCGATGTCATTGCCAGGTTGCTTCGGGCCTTGGATGAGCACAGGCATCATAATGAACTTCCGCTTCATGCATAACCAAGGAGGAATGTTGTAGATACTTAGAGTAACAGGCCAAGTGCTATGACTACTGTTCTGCTCTCCAAAAGGATTGATACCATCTGTACTTAAAGCAAACCTTAAGTTTCTTGCGTCATTTGCAAACTCCGGGAATTCTCTATCGATTGCTCTCCACTGGGACCCATCAGCAGGGTGTCTCAACATATTGTCTACCTTACGGTCTTCTTTGTGCCATCGTAACAATTTTGCATGTTCTTTGTTTCTGAACAGACGTTTCAAGCGTGGTATTATAGGAGCATACCACATAACCTTGGCAGGGATTTTCTTACGTGGACGTTCGCCCTCAACATCACCAGGGTCATCTCGCCTGATCTTATACCGCGACGCATGGCATACCGGGCATGCATCCAATTTCTCGTACTCTTTGCCACGGTATAGGATGCAGTCATTAGGACATGCATGTATCTTCTCTATTTCTAGCCCCATAGGACAGACAACTTGTTTTGCTTCGTAGGTAGTGGCGGGCAATTCATTGTACTTCGGAAGCATCTTCTTTTGGATTTTTAGTAACTCTCCAAATCCCTTGTCAGATACACCATTCTTTGCCTTCCATTGCAGCAATTCTAGTGTGGTTCCCAACTTTTTCTGCCCTGCATCACAAGTTGGGTACAACAATTTCTTGTGATCTTCTAGCATCCGCTCGAACTTGATCTTCTCCTTTTCACTTTCACATTCTCTTTGTGCATCACGAATGACCTGACAAAGATCATCAGCCGGCTCATCTTCTGCGGCTACCTCTTCTTCAGCTTCTCCCATTGCAGTATCATTGAAGCACGTACCATCAGGAATAATATCATTGTCGTCCCATTGTTCTTCTTCATCTTCTTCCATTACAACACCGGTTTCTCCGTGCTTTGTCCAATAAATATAGTTTGGCATGAAACCCGACTTGAACAAGTGTGAATGAAGAGTCCTTGAGCAAGGATATTCCACCGTATTCTTACATATGGCACATGGGCAGCACATGAAACCGTCGCGTTTGTTTGTCTCGGCCGCACGTAATAAAGAATGCACGCCGTCAATGAACTCTTGTGAGCGGCGATCAGCATTATACATCCAATGACGGCTCATCTGCATTACATGACATAAATATCATATTAAAACCTAGATCATAATTAATTATTTATACAACATGCGTGCCACCACAAAAGATACAAATTTATGAAAGCATCGCTACAATGTAGACAATCCCAACTACCACTAAAAGAACTAAAGCTAAAATACATTTCAGGAGCACAAGGATTTCGCGACCAATCTCAACTAAAACAGACAGATCCCCCGATTGTGCAACATCTTTGGGCTTCTTCGGCTGGATCACTGCCTCATTAGCCGCCGTATCTGCCTGTTGTGCAAGATATTTTTGCACGAGTTCAACATACTCTTCCTCCCAGTAGAAGCCTGAACATCGTCCACTGCCATCCCACTGAAATTAAAACAAAAAATTAGAACTTTAATCACAACCATCATGAAAATAGGTATAAACTAACCATAATCATTAAATATGATAAAATAACTCACATTGCGATCCGGACACTTGTAGAAGATACGATCCTTGTTGGGACCCTCCTTCTTCACTCGGTACTCCATCACAATCTTCATCTCATCACGACACTTGCCGCATGGAATGAGAGGAAGGCCCGGCCTAAGTCGCTTTGGAAACCCATGAGAGGCCGAGGACCCGGAAGCAGTTGCCATCTACTCTTTATACTCATTTTTTAATACACTATAAATTTCTTCTTTTATAAACAAATAAAATTAACAAACTATAAAATTATCTAGATCTCTAAACAATGATATTTTTAATGGTCATTGTGTTCTCGTCTTTTACTGCGGCAGGTAAGTAATTCATATGATATTTCCGCAAATTAACAGAAGAATGGGAATGTACACACATAACAGACTACTACGACGATATCGGGACGTGTGAATAAATAACCATCCGTACTAGTTGACCTTGCTTACGTAATCATCTCGGCGAGCATTTCTCCACCGGACAGCACCGTACTTGGTCAAGGAAGAGCTCCGATTCTATGAGGAAGGGAACACGGTCTCCCACGACCGTTGTCGTTCTCCCTCGTAGAATCAAAGCTCCTCCTTGATGTCCGTTACCGCTCGACAGAGAACATGCTTGCCGAGCTGAACACGGTCCGCAAGTTCAACTAGTACGGATTTTCTATAATTTTCTAACTATTTTCTAAGTTTTTATTTATATATACTACGTTTAGGTACGGTGATTGACAGACTACTACGACGATATCGGGACATGTGAATAAATAACCATCCGTACTAGTTGACCTTGCTTACGTGATCAGCTCGGCGAGGATTTCTCCACCGGACGGCACCGTACTTGGTCAAGGAAGAGCTCCGATTCTACGAGGAAGGGAACACGGTCTTCCACGACCGTTATCGCTCTCCCTCGTAGAATCAAAGCTCCTCCTTGACGTCCGTTACCGCTCGGCAGAGAACATCCTCGCCGACCTGAACACGGTCCGCAAGTTCAACTAGTAAGGATTTGCTATAATTTTCTAACTATTTTCTAACTTTATATTTATATATACTTTAACCTTCTTTCATGTAAATATGCAAGCTTAAAGTGATTTTGAGCTCAAATTGCTTATAAATGAAAAAAAAACCACAATAAAGAACCATAAATATATATAGTGAATAAAATGGCATAAGAAAATGGTAAAAAATGAGAGTATGAGATTGGTAACCTTTACAACTGAAGAATCGACGGAGGAATCGAAGAATGGATGGAGGAACAATGGAGGGAGGGAGGAAGCAAGAACACTACTGCAGTGAGCTTCAAAATGTGCTGAGCTCGGGCTCGGGGAGGAAGGAGGAGACGGCCGATTTATAAAGGGAGAACATTTAGTCCCGGTTGATAGATCCAACCGGGACTAAAGGTAACTTTCCAACCCCGGGCGCAGCCACGGCCCGGGAGTAGACCTTTACTCCCGGTTGGAGCCACCAACCGGGAGTAAAAGTATACCTTTAGTCCCGGTTGGTGGCTCCAACCGGGACTAAAGGTCCCTGCCACCTCTGTCTGGCGCAGTAGCTGTTGGGCCTCCACTGCTCGAATTAGATTAAGGTCAAATTATCGGCTCTACCTAAGGGTGGCGTCCTTCGGGTAGATTCATTAAGTTACCGATCTTACTGATGTTCTTACTGCTATTAGTTTGCAGCAACATCAATCTGCTCGGTCGAGATCGATATAGATCGGCCTCATATCCTTTTAGTACGTCGTTTGCTTTGTCATAGCACGATGTTTCTTACTTTGAGCAACGTGTTATGTTTCATCGGTTGTTTCTATTTTGATCTTGATCGTGCATAGTACGTGGTTAAGACATGTATGATCTTGATGAGGTTTGCTGGTTAGTTAAATCTAGTCTATAATTCGCTATTACGGTTGTAGATTGGAGGATGCTAGTTAGTAGGTTTGTTCTCGATCAGGTGTGACCTTAACTATTTGTTATGTCTACATCGGCTAAATAGCCAATCACCTATACTTTAATGCCTACAGTGTGCGTCCATGATTCTATTAAGCGTGAATAGATCTGTGTACTTTAAGGGTTTGATTTATTGTCTTTATCACGGCTGCATCGATCCGGTCGAACCCCACTGTTAGAGATAGTGGTTAAGTCTGATGAGTCCATAGGTCTGTCCATGTGAAATAGTCGATTGTTGACACACTGTAGTCCCTTTTCACATGAATCGCCTATCTCAGCCGATTCGCTTGAGCCTTCATGTATAGCATGTCTTTCAGAAAGCCTGTCGAAGTATAGATGGTTTTACGGATTCTTCGGTTTTAGTTTGTTATTATCATCATAGCTGTCATCGATCCGGTCGAACCTCACTATTGATGGTAACAGATTAGATTCAGAGCGTTTATAGGTCCATTTGTATTAGATAGTCGATTTGTTTGCATGTTATATCATTTCTTGATTAGATTCATCAGCTCAATGATTCACACTGGTCATATCCACCAAGCTGATGATCTCATTTACATCTACAAGCATTGTACTTATCAACATAAAATGAATCGCGATCCATGAGCTTTACTATCTGTAACAACCGATTTCTATGCGTATCGGCTATTTAGTCGATTTTTCCGTCTGACTGCTCCCGAAGTGGCACACTTGGAACTGTCTGGGCAAAGACCGGCATGTACCACCTTAAATTACTGATAAACTTTCTCTCTGTCGGTGTTTCAAGCAAACACCAATGAGTAAATTTATGTTATTGCGCATCTAACCCGGATGGTGTGCTAAAAAGACACAAGGTTTATACTGGTTCAGGCAGAATGTCCCTACATCTAGTTCGTGGCAACTGCTCGTGTTATTAGCACAAAAAAGTTCATAGTAGGGGTTATAAACGGGCGAGAGAGGGAAAGGCCCCAAGTCTCTGATGGGAAGGTCGAATGGGTACTAAGAGCTTTGATCGCTGCTCAGCTATGTGTGATGTGATGCATGATGTGTTGAATCAATCCCTTAGTGGGGTGCCCTGTCGTCCCTTTTATAGGCCAAAGGAGAGCAGGGATTATAGATGGAGAAAGAAGAGAAAACTAGAGGCAAAGGAGGTCCTTCAAAGATACTGGGTTTTCCTTTTTTCTATGCGAGCTCCGCTGACATGGCAGGCGGTGCCAGGGATAGCCCCACGCTGGGAGCACGTCTGCTAATCCTATCATGTCCTAGTGTGGTCAACAAGTTGTCACATCCCATCCCGCCCTGACAAGCGTTGCGGCGGACCAGGGTGCTGATCCGCGGCCATACAGGGAGCAGACAGTGCAGAGACCACACATCTATTACTGTAGGTGATGTGAGTTTCCTCCTAGACCATAGTGTTTATCGCGAGTTTCCTTTTCACCCATTCCTTAGGGATTTGATGGAGCTTTGGGTGGTCAGTTTGTGCAATCTCCACCCAAATACCATATTGCACATCTCAATCTTTATCCATTTCTGTGAGTCGTTTCTGGGGGTTCTACCGCATTTCAACCTCTTCAGACACCTATTCTGGTTGAAGAAGAAAGGCGGAGGTGGCTCTAGGGTGGTCGGCGTTGTCTACTTGCAGCTCCGGGATGGAATGGCCAATGAGTATATCAACGTACCGCTGAATACTTCTCTGAAAGGGTGTAATTCCAAATGGTTCTACATGAAACAGAGCCACCCTGCAATCCGCTGCGACGTCCACCATATCCCAAAGAACCAGAGGAGCTGGTCGGAGAAACCAAATAGTGCTGAAATGGAACAAGTGATGTAGCTCCTCGACCTGATTAGAGGTGTGGAAATTAGAGGCGAACTGGTGGCAACAAGCTTCATAGTGTGCCGCGTCCAGCCCTACAAGGAGAGGGCCCACCCAGGCTATGATTTCAGAGGTAATGATGACGGAACCCGGGAGAGGGTGGAACGATTGATGAAGGATGTCCTGGAGCGGGCCGCAGAGCTATTCGCTCCCAATATTTCATTTGCATGGCCAAAGCAAACGAGGGCCTACAATTGCACATAGCTGCCCCCAGAGGTAATCATCTCAATTTTTATTCCTGATACTTTTAATCCTGAAGTATTGACGAACAGTAAACTGATTCACTTGTGCAAAGATCCACTCGCAGGAAAGAGCGGTGTATTTCTCTGGCGTCCCGAGGAGGGATTGGCCGAGGGGAGTAGATGCCCGACGATCAGCTCGGTCTAAAGAAGATGTGGCTAGCACCTCATCAGAATCCAGAGGCACCGACACTGACCAGACGGAGACTTTGCCCCTGGTGACGGAGAATGTTTAGGGAAAGAGGACAGCGGTAGACGAGCTAGCCTAGAAGAAGAGAAAAATGGCGGCTGCTGCTCCCCTCAAATGGGGCAGCATCTCGCTTGGTGGTGACCAGACCACTCGACCACGAAGGACCGCAGTGCTTGAGTGGTCTGATGACGAAGAAGATCTAGTTGCTCCTCCTCTGAGCATCCAAGCACCTCCAAGCAGTACACACATGGAGGAGCAACCAAGGGGAAGTGAGCATCCAAGCACCTCCAAGCAGTCCCCGAGCATCAGCCGACAGGGGTTTCCGCTGGGCAGGTGATGAGAGTCCCCGAGCAGTAGGTGGAGCAAAGGCTGACTGTGGAGGAGGCGAGACCTTTACCCTAGGATAAGGGTGTAGACCCCGCAGCCACGCCTAGGGGCTCAGGCAGGCATCACCGATTCAAAAAATTGCACCGGCAGACCAAACGGTCAGTATTCTCGTGTTGGAGTCACTTTGCTGTATTGTCTTAGCTTTTTTGCTGCTTGACTAGATGATCTGATGCAGTGCAAGGCAAACAGAGGATCTGGACCCGTCCGAGCAACCTCGGACAGATCCTGGAGCGGAGGTAACGCCGTTAGCTCCCATGTCGGGGTCCCCGGGTGCTCGGCAGCCAGCAGAAGACTCAACCACTGCTACAGGTGGACTTAGACATGGCCAGAGGTCGGCGTCGACAGGGAACGAGTCGGCGACAATACCTGAAGTGATGGTGGTTGCTGCCGGGCCTTCAGGAGCTGAAGCTAGAATTGCCAGCGAAGCACCAGAGTCCGGGTCGATCGAACTGATGGCCCCCTCAGAGCTAAAGGCGCCCCTGGAGGCATCATGGGGCATGGTCGGACCCTTTGTCCGGCCACAGAGCCCCCCGACAATTTCTCCCGTTGTTGCAAAAGAAGAGGATGAGGTGGAGGAGATCGTTCGGGCTAAACCTCGAACCCAATCCGTCCGAATCCTCTGCAGACGCGGTGATGAGGTGGTAGTTGTGGAGGAAGAGGACACCCCCAAGGAGATAAGGAGGCTAAAATCTACCCTCGCCGGAGTAATCAAAATAAATCAAGGTTAGTACTAAATCCAGAGCATTCATTTTTTACGGTTGAGATCGAATACCATTATTATCCATGTGAATTTCAGGGAATAAATCGGACTGCCAAGCAGCCGCATCAGTTAATAAAGAGAATGGAGCCCCTCACCGAGGAGAACTAAAAACTCAAAGAGGTGATAAACCTCTCGGAGAAACACACTCAGAGGGCCTAGCTCGAGCGAGATCTCGCTGAATCCAACACGCGGGACCTGGAGCACCAGAAGGGAGTCCTATCAGAATAGCTGGCGACTGCAAAAGAATAGATGCGGAGCATGTTCGAGCTGCTGGCCACTGCCTCCGCACAACTAAAGGATGCTTCCGAGCATTTGGAACAGCTGCAGATAGTCTCCGAGCAGAAGAGGTACGTGTGATCGACGAAAGTGCTCTGCATAGTTGGATACGCTTACTTTTGGCGCTGACTGTTGTACTTGTAGAACAAGATGTAGAGCTCGGCCAGCTGTGTCAGGCCCTCGAGCAACTCCGAGAGGAGAAGGCGAAGGAGATAGGGCGAGCAAGCAAGCTAGCCGAGGAGCTGAATGGTGAGTATTCCCTGGTCGGGGTTACCGCTGGAGTAACTTTCTTGCTTGATGGAACTTTGTAATGCTTGCAGACTACCATCGTAGGGTCAAGGCACAATTCGATGTGCTAGAGCAGGACGCCTAGACCCAAAGGGCCAAGTTTGACACTATGGTTGCCAGAATCAGATCAGTGCTCGACTGCGTTGAACCAGAAGTGGCTGCTCGGCCCGATGGTAGGCCGCCACGCCCGGACATCATCATCGAAAGGTGCAAGACGGCGTGGGAGAGCTTCAAGGGCTTCAACCGTGATGCCGTTATTACCGCCGCTACCCACGCCCTTGCTGTGGTTTGGTCCCACTATCTAGCCATTGACCTTCAGGCGATAGGGGGTGGGTTCGCCGAAGGTCAGAGTGAAGCGGAGACCCAGCAGCTCGAGGATGAGGTGGAGGAAGCAGTGAAAAAGTTGGCAAGCGATATAGACCTGTTTGGCAAAATGGACAGCGATGGCGGGGCACAATGATCCTCCTGGCAGATATCATCTGTAATTTGTGGACAGTGTAGTTAGAACGCGCGAAGGCATAAAAACACTTATGTATATGATAAATATTATAAGGTGCATGTGTATGCGGTTAGATTGTATTTCAGCAAAAAAATCTTCATAGTTTTAACCACATAATGTAAGTAGAGTTCGAGCAGTTGGTTTGCTATTGACCCATATGGCCTCGGCTAGCCCGTAGTCCATGGCGTCGAGCGCGGAGCCCGTGCACGTGTATGAGGAATAGGTGTGACCAAGGAACCGCAGCCGACCACCCATAACGCAGGGCACGGAGCCCGTAGCACGTGTAGGGAGAGATCAGAAACTGGGTCTTCTCCATAGAGAAAAGAATGGGACATGTGCTGTACGGTGGTTATCAAGATAACTTGGAGATATAGGTAATATAAACGATGTCCGAGAAATTTATTCTATGCTGAACTCTCAACCTTGGCTAATCCATAATCCATAACGTCGAGCGCGGAGCCCGTAGACGTGTAGGATGAAAAGGCGTGACCAAGGAACCATAGCCGACCACCCATAACACAGAGCGTGGAGCCCGTAGCACATGTAGGGAGAGATCGGAGACTGGGTCTTCTCCGAAGAGATCAGAAAAGAAAGTATGTTGCTCGCCGATCGGCGAAATATCTTGGAGATTTGGAGAAAAGTGTTCGGCGATTCGGAGAAAAAATGTGGCAAAATTCATTGGTGATTTAGAGGAGATGTGTTCAGCGATTTTGGAGAAAACATGTTCAGCGATTTTGGAGAAATCGTGTTCGGCGATTTTGGAGAAAATGTGTTCGGCGATTTTGGAGAAATCGTGTTCAGCGATTTTGGAGAAAACGGTTCGGCGATAACATTGGAGATTTGGAGGAACATGGTCGGCGCAGTTATGGCGATAACATATTGGAGTTCGTTATGAAGTAGCATAGAGCTCGGCGACCGCGAGTGGATGTTAAACCACAATAGACACAAAATGGAGACAAGTTATGGAGACCAAAACTTTATTCAATATAGAAGTGGAGAGTACATATCTGGAACGTTTCAAGGATAAAAACGTATAAGGTGTTCGATGTGCCATGAGTTGGGAACATCGACTCCTTCTAAGTCACTTAGGCGATAAGACCTTGATCGGGTAACCTCTTTGACGACATAAGGCCCTTCCCTGGGGGAAGAGAGCTTGTGCATCCCTTTAGTTTTTTGTTTTCTGCGGAGAACGAGATCGCCAACAACAAATGTACGACCTTTGATGTTTTGGTTGTAGTACCTCCGTAAGCCTTCTAGATATTTAGCTATGCAGACGCAGGTGATTAGGCGTTCTTCCTCAGCCCTGTCGACGTCCTCTGACCGAACAGGTGCGGCCTGCTCTTCATCATAGTTTTCCACCCTAGGTGCTCGGAAGGCAATGCCCGCTGGTAGTATGGCTTCTAGGCCATAGACCAAGAAGTATGGAGTCACGTCGGTACTGCAACTAGCTTGAGTACGCAGTCTCCATACTATAGATGGAAGCTCCTTGAGCCATCTGCCCAGGTGCTTTTCTTCTTTCTGATATAGTCGCTTTTTGAGGGCATTAAGGATCATGTCGTTCGCCTGTTCGACCTAGCCGTTGGCTCTTGGATGGGCAACGGAGACATATTTGATGGAGATGCAATAGTCTTCGTAGAAGTCCTAGAAGTGATGGCCAGTAAATGTAGTTCCGAGATCGGTGATGATGCCGATCGAGAGACCAAATCTGTGGATGATATCTTCGAAGAGCTCGACTTCTTTCTTTGCAGTAGCCGAGACGAGCGGTTTATATTCAATCCACTTGCAGACTTGTCGATGGTGACATATACGTACCAGAAACCACCTGGTGCTGGTTTGAAAGGCTCGATCATGTCCAGTCCCTAGCATGCGAAGGGCCAGGAAGCTAGGATGGTTTGCAGCTCTTGCGCCGGCATGTGTATTTGCTTAGCAAAGAATCGGCATCCTTCACAATGTCGGACGAGGTCTTCTGCGTCAGTGACGGCTGTGGGCCAATAGAAACCAGCTCAGAAAGCCTTGCCGACCAGTGTTCTCTAGGCCACGTGGTTGCCGCAGGAACTAGAGTGAATTTCGAGAAGTAGCTTTACTCCCTCCTCTTGGGTGATGCATTTCTGCAGTATCCCTTCCTTGACACTTTTCCTCATCAAGTTGCCATCCACCAGCACATAATGCTTGCTTCGATGAATTAGGCGTTCGGTTTTAGTCTAGTCGATGGGTACCTCAGCGCTGGTGAGGTACTTGATGAATTGCTCCCTCCAATCGGCGGCCGGTGAAGGTACTTTAAGTACCAGCTGCTCGGTGGGGGGAACTTTCTGAACTTCCTTATATTCTTTTATGGATGGCACCAGGAGATCTTGAACGAAGACCCCTGGCAAGATCGTGGCGCGAGAAGAGCCCAACTTGGATAAGTGATCGGCGAGCTGATTTTGGTCGCGTACCACATGATGGTACTCGATGTCGTAGAATTTTCCTTCAAGCTTCTAGATTTCGACGCAATATGCGTCCATCTTCTCACTGGAGCAAGACCAGTCTTTGTTAAGCTAGTTAATGACTAGTGCAGAATCCCTATACACCATGAGGCATTTGACGCCGAGCTCGATGGCTATACAGAGTCCGTGGAGACATCCTTCATATTCGGTGGCATTGTTGGAGGCCGAAAAGTGTATCCGGAGAACGTATCGGAGCTTATCCTTGGTCGGCGTAATGAACAGAATGCCCGCTCCAGCACCGTTGATGTTAAGGGTGCCATTGAAGTTCATCACCCAATGCTCAGGGCAAGTGGCAGCGATATGCTCTTGGATCTCTGTCCACTTAGCGATGAAATCAGCAAGCGCCTATGACTTGATGGTAGGCCTGCTTCTAAATTCGATGGAGTAAGTACCAAGCTCAATGGCCCACTTGATGATGCGGCCGTTGGCCTCCTTGTTGCGGAGAATGTCCCCCAAAGGGAACTCAGTGACCACGGCGATCTTGTAGTAGTCGAAGTAGTGTCGGAGCTTGCGTGACGTAATCAAAATTGCATATAACAGCTTTTGTACCTGAGGATAATGAGTTTTGGGCTCATTAAGTACTTTGCTTATGAAGTACACCGGACGTTGCACCTTGTAGGAGTGCCCGACTTCCTCACGTTCGATGACAATAGCTGTGCTGACGACGTAGGAAGTGGCGGCGATATAGATCAATAGAGTTTCATTTGGTCGTGGTGCTATCATGACCGGAGGCTTTGTTAAGAACAACTTGAGTTGCTCAAAAGCTATGTCCACCTCCTCCAACTAGGAGAAGCACTCGGAGGCCTTGAGGAGCTTGAAGAAAGGTAGCCCATTTTCACCGAGGCATGATATAAAGCGGCTTAAGGTGGCCATGCAGCCTGTAAGCTTCTATATATCCTTGACACATGTCGGCCGTTTCATGTTGGTGATGGTGGAGACCTTGTCAGGGTTAGGTTTGATGCCTTGAGCACTGACAATGTAGCCCAGCAGTATACCGGATGGAACTCCAAAGATGCACTTTGAAGGGTTCAACTTCCATCGGTACTTGTTCAAGTTGGCGAAAGTTTCCTCAAGGTCGACGATAAGATTGTTGGCGGCCTTGGTCTTGACGACCACATCATCGATGTAGGCTTCGATGTTGTAGCTGATCTGTTGGTCGAGGCACGTCTAGATGGCCCTTTGATAGGTTGCTCCGATGTTCTTGAGTCTGAAGGACATGGTTGTGTAGCAGTAAGCACCGAAGGGCATGATGAACGATGTCTTGATCTGATCTTCTTCCTTCAGGGAAATCTGGTGAGAGCCAGAGTAATAGTCAAGGAAGGAGAGTAGTTCACAGCCAGCGGTGGAGTCTACAACCTCGTCTATCTAAGGTAGGACAAAGGGGTCTTTAGGGCAGTGTTTGTTAAGATCAGTATAATCAACACACATTCTCCATTCTTTATTTTTTTTCAAATGAGAATAGGGTTTGCTAACCAATCAGGATGATACACTTCTTTTATGAATCCGACAGCTAAGAGTCGTTTTATTTCTACCATAATAGCCTCCTTCTTGTCTAGCGCGAATCAACGGAGTTTCTGCTTGATCGGTTTGGCGATCGGCGAGACATTCAAGGAGTGCTCGATCTTCTCCTGTGGTACCCCCGGCATGTCTGTAGGTTTCCAAGCAAACACGTCGGCATTGGCACATAGGAAGGAGATGAGCGTGCTTTCCTATTTGGGGTCAAGGGGAGCCCCAATCTTCATGGTCTTGGAGGAATCGTCGAGGCCGAGGCTGACCTCCTTGACTTGCTTTGACTTGGCGGAGGTGCGGGGAGGCTTCAGCTCTAGGATCTCCATGTCTTTGGTAGGCACCATCTTGGCTTTAGTGACCACGCTAGCCATCTGGATGGAGAGGTCGGTAGCTTTGGCGAGGGCGAGACTCTCTATCTCGCAGGCGTTGGCGATGGTGAGGTTGGCCCATAGGGACAAGACTCCAGCAGGCAAAGGCATCTTCAGCACTAGATAGGCATAGTGCGGCATGGCCATGAACTTGGCTAGAGCTGGCCGACCAAGTATGGCGTGGAAGGTGGTGTCGAAGTTGGCGACATAGAAGTTGATATGTTCAATGCGGTAGTTGCTTGCCGTGTCGAACTAAACTGGTAGGGTAATCTCTCCAAGCGGTTTAGAGGCCCTGCCTAGCACCACACCCCAAAAGGTGGAGTCAGAAGGTGTGCGATTTGACAAACCGAGGCCCAGCACTTTTAGGACTCCGGCGAAGAGGAGATTTAGAGCGCTCCCACCGTCAACGAGCACTTTCTGAAGAGCACCTTCTATATGGTTGTGTCGAGGACGAGGGGAAAACACCCTATGTAGGGAATATCCGCCCATTGGTTGGCCCTACTGAAGGTGATGGGGACCTCAAACCATGGGTGATAGATGGGGTTAGCGGTGGCGTCTTCCGTAGTGATGGAGAGCACCCATCGTGCAGTGAGCTTCTGCTCTGTTCTGCTCTCAGTGGAGGCGAGGCCCCGAAAGATGGTGGCGACCACCTTATCGTGGTCCTGAAAGGCATTGTTGTTACCCTAGGTGGTCGGTGACCTCCAGCTCCATCATTGGCATCATCGTCGAGCCTCTTGTCCTAGAACTCCTTAGCTAAACCAATACAGTCCTTCATCTTGTGTTTGGCATTCTTGTGAAGAGGGCATGGGCCGTCGAGGATCTTTTGGTACTATTCGTCGTAGTTGCACTTGGCGTGAGGTTGACTGATGGCGGCGATGATGTGGTCTAGCCGGCGGTGGCGATTTTGGCCAGGCCTGGGTCCTCCTGTCTGATCCCGGCCGCTATCGCGATGGTAGCTACGGTCGTCGGGGCGGCAGTCACTGTTGCGTCGGTCGTCGGGGCGGTTGTCGTAGCAGTGAGATGGGCGATGAGTGTCCACATCCTCGTTGAAGTGCACCTTGGCTTTGGCATACTGGTTGGCCATAGTGATCATCTCGCCAATGCCGGTGGGTGGTTTGCGGTTGAATTTGGAGCGAAGCTCACAATGGTAGAGTCCTCGGATAAAGGTGGTGATGACCTCAGCTTCCGTGATGTTGGGAATAGAGTTCCTCGTCTCGGAGAAACATCGGATGTAGCTATGGAGGAGCTCGGATGGCTTTTGGTTGATGCGGCTGAGATCATGCTTAGAGCCAGGTCAAGTACACATGGCCTTATAGTTGTCGGTGAAGACTTTCTTCAGCTCTTCCTAGGATCCGATGGAGTCCGGCGCAAGGCTAGTAAACCAGCTCATGGCGGGTGGCATGAGCACAATGGGGAGATAATTCGCCATGATGCTGGTGTCTCCTCCGGTGGCACAGACAGTAGTGGTGTAAGCCTATAGCCAATATGTCAGGTTCATTCTTCCTTCATAGGGCTTGACTCCAGTGATCTTAAAACCATGGGGCCATCGAAGTGTTCGGAGTGCCCTTGTGAAAGCTAGAGGCCCCTCAGGGTTGTCAACACCATCGTCTGCAGTGTTCTAGTTAGGGATAAGCTTAAGGGCTAAGTCCGGGTTGTCATACTCCTGCTTGTACTCCCAGCAGTGATGCACTTCATCTTCATGGCGACAAAGCGTCGTTGCTCGATATGCCATCGTGCATCCTGGAGGTTGCTGAGGTGCACTCGAGCGTCCTATTCAACCTCCTAGTCGTGTTGGCGATGGTGTTCGGCACGATGGCCCCTGGCTCCCCCCTGGAGACGTAGCGACTGGTCGGCGAAACAGCTTTGACTGGGGCGGCGATTGGATCTCAGCGTTGCTGATCGATGAATCATGCTCGTAGAGCATGAAGGTCTTTGATCCTTGCGAATCTCATTGACCTGACAGTGAGCCGCTTTAAGCATGGCGGCGACTTTGGCAAGCTCGAGCGTTTGATGGAGATGAGTGAGCTCATTGGCGGCTACTATCAGATTGGCGCTTGGAGTCTTGAAGACGTCGTGGCCGTCAATGTGGAGAAATTCTTCGTTGAGGTCACGGTGGAGCGGGAGCGGTCTTCCTTGTGAATCGAGCCAATTATTCCGAGCAGCCTCGGCCCTCACAATGGCTGCCTCATTTTCTTAGTGCTGCACGCGGTTGACATTCCGGTTCTCCCGAGCAACGCGCTCGTCCTTGGTTTCACCATTCTGAGGAGCGCTATCGACGCTGACATTGAAGATCACACTACCCCAAAAGGGTGGAAGGAGGAGTTGCTCGGAGAAGGTTTTGGCGATGGTCTCCATAGAGCCCTAAGACTCAGAGCCTAGAGTTTCCTCCGGGATGGTCTAGAGGGGCACCCGGGGGCACCGGCCTAAGTGTAGCATGTTGACGGCTGGCGAAAGCTGGACAGCGACCAAGTCAGCGAGTAGATGGGCGCATTCCACCTAGTCAGCAAATTTGCCCCTCAGGGCATGTTGGTAAACAGCGGCGGCATTAGTGAACCCAAAGGGTAGGGCCGTAACCCCTATAGTTTCCCGAGCAGCCTCCGATAGATCTGGATCGGAGGGTGGTCAGCGCTGAACTAGAGTGTCTAGAGCCGATTCGACGATGGAGAGACAATCGGTGAGCCTTAGCCTGACCCGGTGGATGGATTCGATCAGATCATCATTGTTGATCTGCCTCCTCTAGTAGTGAGGAAGCAGATGGCGAGTTGTTGCTAAAGGAAACCTCAAAATCGGCTCCAAGATCGGATCTATAGTTGCAGGTGCCGGGGTGGTCGATGCAGAACCGATTTGCACCGGCTCGAGGAGCTCTCCGACTCCATCAGCATTGATGACCCACGAGATAGATCCAACGGTGAAGATCTGGCTGAGTTGCGGAAGGGACGAAGAGCCTGCGGAAAAAGCCATCCTGTTCGACAAGGAAACAGCACGCACACCCCTACCTGACGTGCCAACTATCGATAGAATATCATCGGCAGTCCTCCGAGGGGTATCCCATGAAGGTAGATTGATTGGCAGGGGAGCGTGAGATCAAGAACAAGAAGGCAACAGAGACACACGAGTTAGACAGGTTCAGGCCGTTAGTATGACATAATACCCTACTCCTGTGGTCTATTGGTTTGTATTAGCTATGATATGATATTGCATGAATTTGGAGGGGGTCCCTGCCCTCCTTATATAGTTCGAGGAGCAGAGTTACAAGTCAGTTAGATCTGAGAGATAACCAAAAAGTAATAACTGATTACAGGAATCTTGGGATCATACATATCCTAATAGATCTCATAGTATCTTCAGGATATCTTCCTGGTGTCTTGCGGGAGGCACCGAGCAGAGTCATGCCCCACAAGGCTTCGTCTTGTGGGCTGGGCCAGCCCTAGGGGCATAGCCCATGTGGTCTGCGATGAGTATCTAGGGTCGTACCCCCACACGGAGCCAGTCCCTAAACATCAGGTGAGGTGGAGCCTGCCCTCGGACGTCGGGTGAGGCGAAGCCAGCCCTCAGACATTGGGCGAGATGGAGTTTGCCCTCAGACATCAGGCGAGGCAGAACCTGCCCTTGGGGGTCGGTCGAGACAGAGTTTGCCCTTAGATGTTAGGCAAGGAGGAGCCAGCCCTCAGACATCAGGCGAGGCGAAGCCAACCCTTGGACGTTGGGGGAGGCGGAGCCAGCCCTTGGGGGTTGGGTGAGATGTTAGTTTGCCCTCAGACGTCGGGTGAGGTGGAGCCAGCCCTCAGACGTCAAGCGAGGTGGAGCCAGCCCTTAGACATTGGGCGAGGCGGAGCTAGCCCTCGGGGTTTGGGTGAGACAGAGTTTGTCCTCAAATGTCGAGTGAGGCGGAGCCTGCCCTCGGACGTTGGATGAAATAGAGCCTGCAGCCTTAGTGGTCTGGATGAGGCGGGACCCACTGGGGAATGTAGTTGTGTTCTTGATCGCTCTGATGAATTAGCGTTGATGGGTATCAACTCCTCTTCTTTGGGTACCCTACTTTTGGTCCCCGACAGTAGCCCCCGAGCCCTAGGCGATTCGAGTAGAATCGTATACGGGATGTTTTGACTTGCCAGCGGGTGTGTGCGAGCGCACTCGGTGGGTGTAGCCCCCGAGCATGCGGAGGAGTATAATAGTCCTTTGAAGGTATTTTTTGAAAGAGAGGACTATGCGGGCTTTGGCTTTCTCTTGTCACCCACGGCGTGCCCTGGGGATGGTGATTCCCCTTTTGCTGAGGTTGGACCCTTCGCGGGTGTGGTCGTGAGTTTTGATGGTTGTTTAGCTGGATAGTTCGATTGGGTCCCGGCATCTTGATTGCGTGGATTCGGCCAGGGTAAGCTTTACTAAGACTCAATCGTGGGCTGATATGCCCGTGGCGCTCGTGCGCCTAGGTGCTGGCCATTTGTAGGGCCCAGCTCTTTTCACCCTTTGTAGGGGTGTTTGGAGCGACTGTTGGACAAGTTGATGGGCCATTCGTCAGACTCCTAGGCCCAGATGGGCCATAGATGCGCTTTTGATCTATATTCCTTTTACTCGTGATAAGTCTCGGTCCGCCTAGGGAGGCGAAATGTCTGGTGATTTTCCCATAGGAAAGGATAGGGATTGCATGCGCATATCCCGCGGCATGACATTGTGGCAAATCATGGTAGGCGTAGAGATTCAGGCGGACGGTTGGTTTCCTCGCATCCGTCGCCCTTATATAACCAAAGGGTTCACCCCCAATGTTTCATACTTTGCCTCCATGCCTTTGCATCTACAACCTCTACCGCCAATCACCTAAGCCCCCCACATCCACATCTTTGCCACCGTCGAGTTAGAATCCTCCCACCCCCATCTTCTAATGGAGCCATGGTGCCACTCTAACATCACCCTCCAGCGCATGGAAGGCCTTTTCCGCCGTGGTCTGCTCTGCGCGTGGACTGCCGAAAAGGAGTGACGGCTACCCGGTGAGGAGAACATGCTATCACCGCTAGATGGCTACATCATGTCCTTCGCTCACTTCCACGAGCGGGGGATTTGCCACCCCCACCCACAAGTTCATTCGGGGGCTGCTGCCCTACTACAAGGTAGAGCTGTAGCACCTTAACCCCAACAGAATCTAACACATTGCTACGTTCGTCGCCCTATGTGAGGGATTCATGGGGATTAGTCCCCACTTCGACCTGTGGTGGTACTTCTTCACCGTCACCCTCCTAAAGAAGCAGGAGTTGAACACATCGATGGGATGCGCCATCATCCAGCTCCGCAACAACCGGGTTAGTGAGTACCCGCCGATGCGTCTGTTGACCTCCAACAAGGGGTGGCATTCGCATTGGTTATACATCAAGAATGATGCAGCCGCCCCCTTGCTAGAGTTTACCGGGCACCGCATTGAAGAGGTCCTAGACTCATGGAGGAAGTGGGGAGTCACAGAGAAAGACAAGAAGAGGATCCGGAACCATCTCACAGGCATCCGAATCCTAAAGGAGAAGGGCGTGAAGGGGTTAGCGATCATTGGCGCCTACTGCATGAGGAGGGTGGCGCTGCTAATGAGTCCCTCGCTCCCCCTCTGAAGTAGCACAGCGTATTAAGGAGGCGATGGAGCCTCCACGGGACGACGCCGGCGCTCTCCTCAAGTTCGTGTATCTAGTGCCGAGGCACCCTCCGATGCAATCAGAGCTGGGGTACATTGTCTTCGTAAGTTTTCTTCCCTTATGCCTCCTTTTTTACTGAACTCCTGACCCCTTGATGCTGATATTAAGATAGGGGGACTAGCTGAGGAAACTCATCCTCACAGACCACTTGGCACTGCTGCCGAAGCACCTGTCCGTGATGGCGGCCAACCATGTCGTGGCTAAGCGGTAGAGGAAGGCGAAGCAGGATGAGAGGACGAGGAAGCAATGGAAGCTACGGGCATGGGAGCGAGGGGAGGACATAGGCAGTGATGATTACGATGACAAGGAAGACGAGGAGGTAGTTGCTAACATCGAGTGGGATGACCTGGAGAGCAAGGATACGCTAATAGGTACCCGCTCATCCTTCCAAGGACCCTTCCCATTTCATGCAAGGGGAGGTGCATCCGTGATGCCGGAGGAGGCAGGTTAGACCGTTGGCCTGTCCTTAGAACCAGTAGGGGTGGTCGGATCTACCGTCATGCCCGAGGTGCCAGCGGAGGGGGGTGGCCCCGCTACTGTACCTCGAGAGCCAATAGGGGCAGGTGGATCTTCCACCATGCCCGAGTTGCCAGTGGAGGGGGGTGGCTTCGCTGCCATGCCCCTAGAGCCAACCGGGGTAGGTGGATCTACCGCTGCACCCAAGGTGCCGACGGAGGGGGGTGGCTCCACCGCCACACCCCCGAATGCAAGGAAGTGAGCCCCTCTCCCTGGGAGCAGGGGGTGGGCTCAAAACAGCCCCTCCCTGATGAGGTGGAGCAAGGACCTAGGGGTTCATCCCCCAAACGTATACTCCGCCCAACAGCATCGATGCAAGTCATTGGCTCCTCTATTTTCTCTATTTTCAGCATGACTTATGTCTTTATCTCTTGTAGCGTTTTGAGATGGGGCAACTTTTTGGCGCTGGCGCCCAAAAAGAGCGTCACCCTCCAGGTGAGGTGGCGACCATTGGTCGACATCGCACCCATTTTGGGTAGGAGTGGTGCTGGCATTACTGCCTCGTTGATTGGTTAGGTGCCGCCCGCGGTGATGCCCATGCCCTCGGAGGTTGCTGAAGAACCGGCGATGGAGGTGGTGCCGCTACTGACAACGAATCGGTCGGAGCTTCCGACTACACTCCTGGCGCTAACCGCAGCGGGCGTGATGCAAGTGGAGGTGGTAGTGCCCGAGGCAGTAGTGCGACCCACACCTCCGGTGGCCCAAATGACGGCGCTCGACATAGGCCAGACGGAGGGGGCACGGTCAAGGGGTCCCCAAGTGTCTTGGTGGTGGTGGAGAGGACTAGCGGGGAGTCACCCCTGGCCCTGACATCAAGAGGTAGCCACTTGCCCATGTGGGGCAAGCCTCTACTCTAGTGGATAGATCCTCAAGACCCGACGTCGACACTCTTCTCCCTTAACGATGCTGTTGAGAGTATGGAGCGGGAGAGTCTCAACAAGGGGATATCGACCATGCTAGAAGCTCTAAACCAGGCCAGGGGCGCCCTGCGCGACGTCATTGTTCCCACCGGCTGGGTATTCACTTAATCTTGCCTTTCTCCCTCTTCTCTCTTCATGTTTTTCGTATTCTAACCATCATCTTTTTTTAATCCCTTATCACTCGCAGCCAGGAGAAATCCTGGTTTCTTCACGAGCAGAAGGAGAGCTAGGACCACCTTGTCGAAGAGGCCTAGCTGCATGGGGATGTGACCACCCAGCTCGTTGCCACCCAACAGAGGGTGGCTGAACTGACTCCCCTTGCTGATGAGGAGACCGAGAAGCCCTTTGAGGCCCATCGGCGTGAGGAGGAGACGAAGAAGCCCTTCGAGGCCCTATTGGCGAGGGCGTGGCAAGATGAGGAGGAGGCCACCAGAGTCAGAAAGGAGCAGGATGAGCTTCTTCAGAGGGACATTGTGTCCTGCCGGTGGATCCTCGACCTCTTGGCTGAGGCTAAGAAGGAGTGAGACCTAAAGTTAGTCATCGAGGAGAAGCTCGTAGCCCTGGTGAGGAGGGTGAGTCAGGATGCCAAGGCAGTCGCCCGGCTGCATAAGGAGTGAGACGAGCTGCTCCAGACCATGGGGAGGCTCCGCTCTGAGCGTAGCATAGCCCGCGAGGAGTGTGACCAGGCCGTTCGATAGCGCGATGAGGCACAGTAGAGGATCGGATCCCTCCAGGCCGAGCTCAGAACCATGACAACCTAGAGGCTAGAGGTCAAGAGCATTTCCATCGGGCTGGCCACAGAGCTCGTCGAGGCATAGAGGAACCTTTAGGTGGAAAGCGAAGAGCACGATCTCCTGCGTGCTGCCCTCGGAGTGGTCTGCGATGACCTAGAGGTGGCACGGTCAGAGGGGACTAGCTCGTTTGCAGCCCATGCCATAGGTATCATGGCGCGGGTGTGCCAGCACGAGGGGAAAGCTCTTCGCACCAGGATCACCCAAGCTTTTGTGATTGCTCGTTCACATTATGCGGACAACATCGACTTGGAGACGATGACCCTCGATTTTGCACCTGGCTAGGAAGCCTCTGAGCTAAACGAAATAGAGATGATGGTGGCTAGTTAGTCAAATAGATCTCCCCCCCCCCCCCCGAGGGGCTAGTTAGTCAAATAGATCGGATGAACACTTATTGTAATTCATCAACAAGTGCCAACCCTTATAAAAATAAATTTGTAACTTCGTTTTGTATGATTGAACTTGCTTTCTTCCCTTTTTGTGTGTGAAAGAAAGGGCTCATGTATTCCGACCCTTCCATTTGTTAAGGCCGTAGGGCCCGAGGTGTAAGAGCAGAACTTTGGTCATGCTGGTGAGCAAAGACACCATAGCCACCGAGGCATAGGCTTTTTGTAGTCCGACCAGGGATGCTTAGTTGTTTGTTTCCACAAACCTTGCAGCTAGGCTTAGCATGAGGAAGAGGTCTGACACGATGACTGTTTTAGAAAAGGTGTACTTATACCTTTATCAGGCCCCAAGTGAGATCCGACCCTTTGCCAATACTGGGGTCGGATGTCACTAGAAATCGAGGGGAGGATAGCAAAACTTAGAAGGAGAAAGAATCTCTTGTACTCGCACGTACCCCCTCCCTAGGATCTTAGCTATCATTCTACAACTGTGTGTTCAGTCTCCTCGCAAGTTCAACTTTCCTTGAGCCCCCATGCGCAGCAGGGATTCAGCCAAGGGTCGGCTTATTTTTGTTACTGCTGTAACAGAACTGACCAATTATACGAAATTAAGTAAGAAAATCATCCGCCAGGGCAGCCGATTTAGCAAACTTAAGCCCGTATAACCCGGTAGTCCGTGAAATCATGAAGGATTTCAAACTAACTTCCATTCCAGCCAAGATCGTAATAAGTTTAGCGGTCACCATCACATATTACATAAAAGTTCACAGTCTCAGATACATCAGAGTTTCAACATAGTTATTACAAAACCAGTTCAAATAAAAGTAGCGGAAGTCATTTGTTCAAACCACACACTCACGCGGAGTTTTAATATAGTGCCAGCGAATGATCATCTCCAACAAAAGCATCAGACGAGACATAAGGAATGACCATGCCCATGGTCCTAAGCATCACCCATCGTAGGATAAAGGCAGTTGATACAGTAGCCGTAATACATCTGCCCATCTGCAACAAGCGGGAATAAAACCCTGAGTACGAGAAGGTACTCAGCTAGACTTACCCGACATAACCGAAAATAAGCGACACCAAGGATTATGAAGGGCTTTATAGTAGGGTAGCTGACTCATTTGCAAAAGAAGCATTTTTAGCATTTCAAGAACTTCTCGAAAAGCTTTATTGCCAAGTTAATTATTATTAAACTGTCGACTAGATTTGCACCAACACTAGAGTAAACAAGTGATTAAGCAGATAATGATAACCAATGATCATTAAACAACTTCCATACTGTCATATTCATTATAACTGTCCAAGTGTTCCATAACATTTACTATGATGAATTAACTCAAGTCAAGTGCTCACTATCCAGGAGCGATGGCGATTCGAATCGATTCCTAACCAGCTGGTGATTTATTCCTTACACAAACCTCACTCACCCACTAAAGTGAGATATTGATCACCGAGTCAACTTTCTAGGAAATCTCGAGTTTGCTAGGAACCACATGTACCCGGGGGCCGACCGACTGCACTTTGGTCTTATCATCCCGCCCCCGTGTCCTACCACACCTGCTCCGGCACAGTGCATTGCGGGCAATCTACTTGGCCCAAAAAATCTCCCAGCTTTGCGGTCGGAAGGTACTTTATCCAGCCAGCTAAATGTAAGGCATGCGTTCAACATGACTCGAGGCCCAACAACGGTCGGTCCTTAATTGACACAGACGGAAAACACTACAGTCCGAAACTCTGCAAGTCTCCGTCCGGTCTCAATTTCATTTAACACTTAGTTATACCATGACTTCATAGTCATCCAAGCAGATCCAGGTAACCACCTATAGCTCGTAGGTGACAGGAAATCACCCAACTTCTACCGGTCTAAGCCAGCTAAGCAATGACTCAACTGCGGATACCAGGGTAACAAGGATATAGTATAACAAAGGTAAACAAGGTATAATGCAGCAACGGTTGCAAACAACTCCTAAACGTAATGCATCAATTAAAGTAAAGCTTTTAATTAAATGATTGCAAACCGGGAGAAAATGCTCCGGGGCTTGCCTCTCTCGAAGGAGCTCGAACGGTGATCGGGGCACTCCGGAAGTTCCTCAACGTCCTCCTCGTCGGCTTCTGGCACTTCCTGTGGCTGCACCTCGAACTGCTCCTCAGGCTCCTCGGGTATGACAACTGGGTTCTCGGTTTGCGATCCTATATGATGCAATGCGCGTAAGTGATTATGCAAACGGTGCATCGAAGGAGATGAATGCAATGGATATGTTTAAATGCAAGGTAGTCAACATCATCCAAGAAACTATACTACAAGCACATGTCATCTACTGTATTCTCTTCTACTACTAATATGTTAAGCCAACATATCTTATGAAATGCCTCAAAGATACACCAAAGCTATTATTATTAACTAACCTTGTATTAAAGAGGATTATTTTATTTCCTTTTTAATTAGGGCTACAACAGAAATCTATATTTCTGGTGCTTATAAAAATCTGAGAAAATTATAGTAGCATGGTACTACTCTAATTAGCCGACCATCAGATTTTCATGGTGTTTGAATGAGTGAATTAGTCTACACAAAAATCACAAACTATGGCATGATTTTGTACATAAAAATACTTTGAACTGTGAAAAGTGTCAAACAACAAAATTAATATTTTTCCTAGGTTCTTCATAGCATACAATGACTGTACAAAAATTATCACATGCATGTTTTATACAAAATTTGTTCTCTAGCAAAAATAACAAAAATCAGCCATTAAAGGTACTTGAACTACACCTAAAACTTTTCCCACAGTACATGCATGAAACATATTTTTCCTAGGAAGTAAATGACATAAGAAGATTAACAAACTTGAAATCATATTTTTCTGAAGCCTATAGATTTTTCTACACATTTTTCAAGTTATCAGCAATATACATGATTAAATAAAATCCTACAGAAAAGTATCCCAAAAATGACATGCAATAATTTTCCCAAGTAGATCTGATGATAAGGAACCTAGCAAAATTTGTTTCAACAAATTTGGATCAAATTTGAGCACCCAAACATTTTTCAAACCATTTCAGATTTCAAATAATAAAGAATGAATGAAAACAATTCTTTTAAACAATGCTGGGCCGGCCCGTGGGAAACAGCTGGCCCATGGCCACTTCTGGCCCACGCGGTCCGAGCGAAAGGGGAGCGCGGCGGCCTGGCAGGGCTTCGGCCCATGGCCGCTTTACCTGGCCGGCCCGGCTGGCTGGCGGAGGCAGAGGCCTTGCTGGTGTGCGCGCTGGCGCGGCGACGCGGCTCGGCCAACGGTCGGCGGCCATTGTCGGTCGGGCCAGGGCAAGCGAGCGAGCGCAGGAGGTTTGCGAGGCATTGGCGAATGCGAGCAGGCAGCTAAGCAGGGCGGAGAAGGGGAGGAAGGGGACGTTCCACGGCGGCCGAGCATGGTGGCGCCATGGCCGACGGCGGCGAAGCTTGGAACAAGCGCTACCTTGGCTCAAATGACGGCACAACCGCGAGCACCAGGTGTTGGAGAGCGAGGCGGAGCTGTGGGCGGGAGGAATTGGGAAATGAGGCACGGGAGGAGGAGCAAATCGCCGGCGGAGGGACTGCGGCGCTCGGTGGCGAAGCTCTCTACGCGCGGGAGGAGCTGCTGCGGCTGGCTGAGTGGGGAGTGCTGCACTCGGACAGCTTGAATGCGGAGCTGCGGTGGCGTGATATCGTCGAGGCGTGCGTGCTTGCAGGGGCCACGGGACGCCACCCGGCCGGCGTCGCCGGCATGCGCTCGCCACGCGGCGTGGCGTGTCTGATGCGGTCGGGCGCGGTGCGCGGGTGAAGAAGACAGCGCGCCGGAGGACTAGGCCACGGCGATCGAGCTGGGCCGAGGCGAAGGCGGGGATGCAGGGCGGATGCTGGGCCGGCTTCGACAGGCGGGCCAGAAGCGAGGTGGCGGCCCGCGAAGGAGAAAAATCCTTTTTCCAAATATATTTTCAAGGAATTTTTAAATGCCATCTTTCAAATATTATTTTGAGCAAGAAAATGACCTCTTTTGAAAATGTACCAAAAATGAAAGTTGTTTAGAATTTAATTCTCTACAACTTTGCTTTTAAGACCAAAGTCCAATTCTTGATAGATTTTGAATTATAACATCAAAGTCCACATTTATCTCAAAACCCTAATTTTTGGAATTTATTTTTGAAGCCAAATTTTGAATTAATTTGAATACAAACATTGCTCCAAAAATTGAACTAAACATTGCTAGATGATTTACAATAGTAGCCAAACATGTTTTACTAACCTAGCAAGAAAAATTTAGGGCAAAACAATTCTTAAACAGGTGTATGCAGCATTCAGGTTTCACGCATGTTTCAGATGTTTCAAAGCAATGTTTCAATTGTTATTCACATGATTAAGCATGTATGATTTGGATGCTTGATGATGCATGATATGCGTGATTTGCAGTGCCTAGATGCAGGCATAACACCGGGGTGTTACAGCCCTCCCCCCTTATAAAAATCTCGTCCCGAGATTTGGGTTACGAACCATTTGTTATAAAAATCTTCATAAGCTTTTTGTAGATACTCTCCTGTTTCCCAAGTTGCATCTCCCTCATCATGATGATCCCACTGTATCTTGTATGTTTTCACCACACTATTCTGAGTAGCACGTTCCTTCGTGTCTAACACTCGGACTGGTTGCTCACGATACACCAAATCTGATTTGAGTTGAATACCTCGAGGTTCTATTCTTTCCTCCGGAACACGCAAACATTTCTTGAGATGTGATACATGGAAAACTGGGAAAACGGTACTCATTGTTTCAGGTAACTCTAACTTGTAGGCTACCGGACCTCTTTGTTCCAAGATCTTGTATGGTCCTACGAATCTCGCGGCAAGCTTTCTTCGGATTCCAAACCTTTTCTTCTTCATTGGCGTGACTTTCAGATAAACATAGTCACCAACTTCAAACATAAGGGGTCTCCTTCTTCTGTCTGCATAGCTTTTCTGACGTGATTGGGCCGCTTTCATATTCTGCTGAATAATATGAACTTTCTTCTCGGCTTCTTCTACAAAGTCAATGCCATAATACCTTCTATCACCAGGCTCGACCCAATTCAATGGTGTTCTACATTTTCTGCCATATAAAGCTTCGAATGGGGTCATCTTGATGCTTTCTTGATAACTATTATTATAAGAGAACTCAGCTAACGGTAACCATGACTCCCATGATCCCTTGGAAGACAATACACAGGCTCTTAACATATCCTCCAAAACAGCATTTACTCGTTCAGTCTGACCATCTGTCTGAGGATGATAAGCGGTACTACAAATCAAACTAGTTCCTAAGCCTTTGTGTAAATGTTCCCAAAAATGAGCCGTGAACTGTGAGCCTCTATCAGACACTATGGTCTTTGGTATACCATGCAACCTCACAATTTCTGCGATATACTTCTCGGCATATTGAGGTGGTCAATAATCTATTTTGACAGGCAAGAAATGAGCGGTCTTGGTAAGACGATCCACAATTACCCAAATCGAATCATGGCCTTTTGGGGTAGTGGGCAAACCCATGATAAAATCCATACTGATATCGTCCCACTTCCAACTAGGGACTGATAAGGGTTGCAACATACCGGCAGGTTTCATGTGAATGGCTTTCACTCGACAACATGTGTCACATCTGACAACATATGCTGTAATTTCTTTCTTCATTTTGGTCCACCAATAGCGTGATCTTAATTCTTGATACATCTTACTACTTCCGGGATGGATAGATAGCTTAGAAAGGTGAGCTTCATCCATGAGTTTATTCCTAAGCTCTCGATCCTTGGGAACCACAAGACGATTGTCAAACCACAACACGCCCTGTTCATCCACTTTAAAGTGTTGAGACGGCTTTTCTTTTATTTTCTCTTTGATGTCGAATATCCCCTTGTCAGTTTTCTGGCCTTCTATTATCTTACTTTCCAAAGAGCAACTAATCTGAATACTATGTAACACAGCAGGATGCATTAGATCGAACCCATCTTCAAGTAATGGCTGCACATTTAAGTAATGTGACTTTCTGCTCAAAGCATCTACCACTACATTGGCTTTACCAGGATGATATTGCACATTCAAGTTGTAATCCTTTATCAATTCCAACCATCTGCGCTGTCTCATGTTTAGCTCTGGTTGGGTAAAGATATACTTAAGACTCTTGTGATCCGTGAAAATATTGCACACATTACCAAGTAGATAATGCCTCCAAATTTTTAGGGCGTGCACAACTGCAGCAAGTTCAAGATCATGTGTTGGATAGTTGACCTCGTGCTTTCTCAATTGACGTGATGCATAAGCAATGACTCTCCTTTCTTGCATAAGAACACAGCCCAATCCAGTCTTTGATGTGTCGCAAAACACATCAAATGGTTTCTCGATATCTGGTTGTGCTAGAACAGGAGCAGTGGTCAACAGTTTCCACAAAGTGTGGAAAGCTACTTCACACTCCTCTGTCCACACAAACTTGTGATCCTTCTATAGGAGACTCGTCATCGGTTTGGCAATCTTCGAGAAATCTGGTATGAAGCGACGGTAATAACCGGCTAGTCCTAAGAAACTTCTAATCTCAGGGACTGTGGTCGGTGCTTTCCAATTCATAACTTCTTGCACCTTACTTGGATCGACTGAAACTCCATTCTCTGACAGAATGTGACCAAGGAAAGGAACTTCCTTCAACCAGAATTCGCATTTGCTAAACTTAGCATACAATTGATGATCTCTAAGTCTGGTCAAGACAGTTCTCAGATGCTCTTCATGATCTTTCTCGTTCTCGGAATACACCAGAATGTCATCAATGAACACTACCACAAACTTATCCAATTCTGGCATGAAAACCGTATTCATCAAAAACATAAAGTATGCAGGAGCATTTGTCAAGCCAAAAGACATGACAAGATACTCATACAACCCGTATCTGGTGGAAAATGCAGTTTTCGATATATCCTGTGGCCTAATCTTGATCTGATGATAACCGGATCTCAAATCTATTTTTGAGAACACCTTGGCCTTGGATAATTGGTCAAATAGAACATCAATATGTGGCAAGGGATACTTATTCTTGATGGTCATAGCATTGAGTGGCCTATAATCTACGCACATTCTCAACGTGCCCTCTTTCTTCTTTTTCACAAACAAAGTGGGACATCCCCATTCAGACTTGCTTGGCCGAATAAACCCCTTTTTTGATAGATCTTCTAATTGCTTCTTCAGCTCAGCTAACTCATCTGGAGGCATCCGATAGGGTCTCCTTGAAACCGGAGCTGTTCCGGGGACTAGCTCAATTCCAAACTCAATCTCCCTATCTGGCGAAAGACCAGGTAGCTCATCCAGGAATACGTCCGGGAATTCACACACTACTGGAATCTGATGAATAGGAATGACTGCCATAGCACAGGTAACACTTATTAGGTCTGTTCTCCGAGGCAATGGTACTTGGAAAGTACCCTCACCCAGGGGATCCTTAAGGGTAAGTACTCAACTTCCAGTATCTATGACTGCTCCCCAATCCTTCATCCAATTCATCCCTATAATGACATCCAAGACTAACCCAGACATAACTATCAAGTTCACTCGGAACTTCCTGCTACCTAATTCAAGGGTTGCCCCTCGAACCATCCGGTTGGTCAAAACATCAGCCCCTGCTGAGCTTATACGGTACCCATAACCCAATTCTGTGCATAGTTGTCCATGTTTCTGTGCAAATGCTTGACTCATAAAAGAATGCGATGATCCAGAATCAAATAGAACAACTGCAGGGTTTTCATTGACATGAAACTTACCAGCAGTGACGGGCTCTCCCTCAGGAATTTCATCCACTGTTGTACTATGCACTCTAACATTATAAGTCTGCTGCTTCTTCTTGGGCGGGTACGGACAAAACCTCGAGAAATGGCTGGGTTGATCGCAGTTATAGCAGGGTCCTCTCACTGTCCCGGTAGATCCCACAGCTCCCTTGGAACTGCCTTGTACCGCAGTTGCGACTGCTTTGTTGGGCTGTACTGCCATCTTGTATGGCTTTTGAGGTCCACGAAAATTCTGACTTCTTGGCTGAGGTGGCCGAAACCTAGCGCTAGGTGCCGATGGGCGATATGGGGGACGACCTCCCATAAGGGCTCTAGCTTGAGACGGCCCACCTTCAAAGGCTCTCTTGCGTGTCTTGGCTACGGTGCTGGCGTTGTTATTCTTCTCCTGCTTCAGACAGTCGCTGATGAAGTCATTGAATCTGACGCAGTTGTTGGTACCAACATGCTTCATCATTTTTGGATTGAGACCCCTCTTAAAACTAGCTATCCTTTTAGCATCTGTGTCAACCATGTTGGGAGCATAGCGACACAAGTTGTTGAAGGCATGCAGGTATTGCGTCACAGTTTTGGTGCCCTGGTTCAACGCCAGAAACTCTCCCAACTTCATCTCGGTCAGCCCTGGTGGAATATAGGCTCCACGGAAGGCCTCAGCAAACTCTCTCCAAGAAATCTGAGCATTTGGAGGGAAGGTAGTGCGATGGTGCTTCCACCACATTCCCGCCGGTCCTTGCAATTGAAGTGCAGCATACTCCGTTTTTAGAACCTCTGTCATCCTCAACACACAGAATTTATCTTCCATCGTGTTGATCCATTCCTCAGCATCGAGTGGCTCTATTGCTTCCTTGAATACTGGCGGCCTAGTGTCCATGAAATCTTTGAAGCTGCTATATTGGTTCACTCCCATGCCACCACCTTGATTGTTACCACGTTGAACGTTGTTGGCGATGGTTCGAAGAAGGTCCTCCATGTTCTTCTGGGATTGTTCCACGTTGCGCTGACTCCCGAGTAGATGTGCGAGGAACATCTCGGGGGTAAATGGGGGAGGAGGTGGCAAATGCGGTTCGTGGGGAGGTTCATTGTTATTGCTGTGGTTTCCACCACCACCACCACCAGTCCCCGCACCGTTAGCACCGGGCTCAGCGGCCTCATACATGGTTCGACGAGTGTTTGTCATCTACATATTTCAGCAACAAGTAACGATTGAGTGAAGCTGTAATACTTGCGAGTGAAGGAAAATTTATGCCGTACTGAATTTACTGGAGAGAATAAACTCATACAATAAAACAGAGGCACAACAATTGCATCCCAATTAAAACAACAGCACTTAATCAAATTACTTCAACGGCAAACATCGCGTCCATACAATCACATTGCCAGCATACATACACTGGACTTTTTATGCGTTCAGATATCGCATTCGAAAATCAAGTTCCAACCACATGCCAAGTCTTATACGTTCGAAGCAACATACGATAGATTACATGCCAACAAAAGAAATGCCATCGCGACGAGACCTAGATACTAGCGCAAGGCAACTAGCCTACTCCTCGGGGAGATCATCAGGATCGAAGACGTCACCATCGCCCCCAGGTGAAACTGCAGGCTCGTCCTTGTTGTCGTTGTCAACGTCCATGCCAGCGGCGACCGGTGGAGCATATGGGTCAACCCCATTGTAGAGCGCGTGAAACTCCTCGTGCAAGTAGCCGTTGTATTCCTCTAGCTCATCGACCCTCTGCAGTAGAAGGTTTCTTGCGTTCCAGGCTTCATTCCTTTCCTGAACCAGCTGTCCAATCATGCGGTCTGCATTGTTGTTGGCTTGAGTCAACGTATGCACTCGCTGCATAGCTCTATCACCTCTCTCAACCGCCTGATCTCTCTGTAAGTTCATATCAGCCAACTGCTCCTGCAAGCTAGCTATAGCACGTGCCTGTCTCTTCTTCTGCTTCTTCCCTTTTAGCTTATCCTCACTACGCAAACCAGTCAAAGTCCAGTAGGTACTCTCGAGACCCTCATACGCTCTGATGGCGGCGAACATAGCACTCATTGCCTAGTTGTCGCTAGCCTGTCCTTCAGCTGGACCTCTGACCAATGCACTTCCTTGAGGCTGAACCCAATTGGCATCACGAGGATCATCCCTAGGAAAAGTACCAGCTAGAGCTGCAGCAAGCTCACTGGGAAATCTGCTCATAATGTCCCTGATGACACGGAAGGCTGCTCCCTTTGCACCCTCAGCTGGAGCATGACCCTCAAACTCCAAATGCCAACCATCCCAATCTAGAGCATCACCGAGAGCAGGAACCGTGATCTCCACTACTGCGAGTCCATCCTCTGCTAACTGGCTCTCGTTCCAAGAGTACACCGGCTCTTGACCCTCTGGGTACCCCACATCATGGAGCACTCTCCAAAGCAAAGTCGGCATGCCAAACTCGCTCAAGAAGGTGTCCATGGTGCGGTGCTCCCTCAGGGCCAACGGACGTCGAGGTGCTCTTCCTCCGGTGGACTTACGGGCGGTCTGCTTCGCGCGGGCCATCTGTAGCAAAAGTTCTTTTATTACCTCGGGGAAACATATTTTAGGTGATACAACTTTTATCAAAATGAGATAATCAATTTATAAGGGGAGGAATGCATGACATGAATGAAATGCACAAGTAACATGATGTATGTACGTGCCGTACGTTCTCACAAACTTAGGAAATAAATAATTTCTAACGACGAAGTCGGTGGCATACAAACGATCTCTCAAATACGTAGCTAATACGTTCTACACGATAGCGTTGTTATGTACCCGCAGAAGATTCATTTCAGCCCAATTCCCAATGAATGCATAAAAGTAGTAAAGTTTTATCTACACGCTCTACATGAATCCCCAGATACGTGTACAACGGTAGTAACTACCCGAACCATCGTCCTATTGACGGCATCGCCTCCACAGACGGAAGACCCATACATGAGATACCTTTGTAAAACATGCGTAGAACATGTAATTACTCCAGCATCATAAAAGCATTCACCCTAGATCGGCGGTGTATCCGATCATGCTCTCACAGCTCACACTTACCGATGCGTAGAGACAATTGATCCATACATTACCACTCAAACAAGTGGCACTCATACAATAGCATGCCGTATGAGTGACGAAAGAGAAATATGATGCAAGAACCCCAAGTCAGTACTTAATTAAGCCACCTAAAGTCCTTAACTGGGCATAAAGGATATGATCACTGGCACACTTTATAGTTTTAAAATCACGTTTTCCAAATGCCTTTTTGTTTTAAATACACTTGTGAACAGTAACACACTAAACCTGGCTCTGATACTAGCTGTAACAGAACCGACCAATTATACGAAATTAAGTAAGAAAATCATCCGCCAGGGCAGCCGATTTAGCAAACTTAAGCCCGTATAACCCGGTAGTCCGTGAAATCGCGAAGGATTTCAAACTAACTTCCATTCCAGCCAAGATCGTAATAAGTTTAGCGGTCACCATCACATATTACAAAAAAGTTCACAGTCTCAGATACATCAGAGTTTCAACATAGTTATTACAAAACCAGTTCGAATAAAAGTAGCGGAAGTCATTTGTTCAAACCACACACTCACGTGGAGTTTTAATATAGTGCCAGCGAATGATCATCTCCAACAAAAGCATCAGACGAGACGTAAGGAATGACCATGCCCATGGTCCTAAGCATCACCCATCGTAGGATAAAGGCAGTTGATACAGTAGCCGTAATACATCTGCCCATCTGCAACAAGTGGGAATAAAACCCTGAGTACGAGAAGGTACTCAGCTAGACTTACCCGACATAACCGAAAATAAGCGACACCAAGGATTATGAAGGGCTTTATAGTAGGGTAGCTGACTCATTTGCAAAAAGAAGCATTTTTAGCATTTCAAGAACTTCTCAAAAAGCTTTATTGCCAAGTTAATTATTATTAAACTGTCGACTAGATTTGCACCTATACTAGAGTAAACAAGTGATTAAGCAGATAATGATAACCAATGATCATTAAACAACTTCCATACTGTCATATTCATTATAACTATCCAAGTGTTCCATAACATTTACTACGATGAAGTAACTCAAGTCAAGTGCTCACTATCCAGGAGCGATGGCGATTCGAATCGATTCCTAACTAGCTAGTGATTTATTCCTTACACAAACCTCACTCACCCGCTAAAGTGAGATATTGATCACCGAGTCAACTTTCCAGGAAATTTCGAGTTTGCCAGGAACCACATGTACCCGGGGGCCGACCGACTGCACTTTGGTCTTATCATCCCGCCCCCGTGTCCTACCACACCTGCTCCGGCACAGTGCGTTGCGGGCAATCTACTCGGCCCGAAAAATCTCCCAGCTTCGCGGTCGGAAGGTACTTTATCCGGCCAGCTAAATGTAAGGCATGCATTCAACATGACTCGAGGCCCAACAACGATCGGTCCTTAATCGACACAGACGGAAAACACTACAGTTCGAAACTCTGCAAGTCTCCATCCGGTCTCAATTTCATTTAACACTTAGTTATACCATGACTTCATAGTCATCCAAGCAGTTCCAGGTAACCACCTATAGCTTGCAGGTGACAGGAAATCACCTGACTTCTACCGGTCTAAGCCAGCTAAGCAATGACTCGACTGCGGATACCAAGGTAACAAGGATATAGTATAACAAAGGTAAACAAGGTATAATGCAGCAACGGTTGCAAACAACTCCTAAACGTAATGCATCAATTAAAGTAAAGCTTTTAATTAAATGATTGCAAACCGGGAGAAAATGCTCTAGGGCTTGCCTCTCTCGAAGGAGCTCGGACGGTGATCGGGGCACTCCGGAAGTTCCTCAACATCCTCCTCGTCGGCTTCTGGCACTTCCTGCGGCTGCACCTCGAACTGCTCCTCGGGTATGATGACTGGGTTCTCGGTTTGCGATCCTGTATGATGTAATGTGCATAAGTGATTATGCAAACAGTGCATCGAAGGAGATGAATGCAATGGATATGTTTAAATGCAAAGTAGTCAACATCATCCAAGAAACTATACTACAAGCACATGTCATCTACTGCATTCTCTTCTACTACTAATATGTTAAGCCAACATATCTTATGAAATGCCTCAAAGATACACCAAAGCTATTATTATTAACTAACCTTGTATTAAAGAGGATTGTTTTATTTCCTTTTTAATTAGGGCTACAACAGAAATCTATATTTTTGGTGCTTATAAAAATCTGAGAAAATTATAGTAGCATGGTACTACTCTAATTAGCCTACCATCAGATTTTCATGGTGTTTGAATGAGTGAATTAGTCTACACAAAAATCACAAACTATGGCATGATTTTGTACATAAAAATACTTTGAACTGTGAAAAGTGTCAAACAACAGAATTAATATTTTTCCTAGGTTCTTCATAGCATACAATGACTGTACAAAAATTATCACATGCATGTTTTATACAAAATTTGTTCTCTAGCAAAAATAACAAAAATCAGCCATTAAAGGTACTTGAACTACACCTAAAACTTTTCCCATAGTACATGCATGAAACATATTTTTCCTAGGAAGTAAATGACATAAGAATATTAACAAACTTGAAATCATATTTTTCTGAAGCCTATAGATTTTTCTACACATTTTTCAAGTTATCAGCAATATACATGATTAAATAAAATCCTACAGAAAAGTATCCCAAAAATGACATGCAATAATTTTCCCAAGTAGATATGATGATAAGGAACCTAGCAAAATTTGTTTCAACAAATTTGGATCAAATTTGAGCACCCAAACATTTTTCAAACCATTTCAGATTTCAAGTAATAAAGAATGAATGAAAACAATTCTTTTAAACAATGCTGGGCCAGCCCATGGGAAACAGCTGGCCCATGGCCACTTCTGGCCCGCGCGGTCCGAGCGAAAGGGGAGCGCGGCGGCCTGGCAGGGCTTCGGCCCACGGCCGCTTTGCCTGGCCGGCCCGGCTGGCTGGCGGAGGCAGAGGCCTCGCCGGTGTGCGCGCTGGCGCGGCGGCACAGCTCGGCCAGCGGTCGGCGGCCATTATCGGCCGGGCCAGGGCAAGCGAGTGAGCGCAGGAGGTCCGCGAGGCATTGGCGAATGCGAGCAGGCAGCTAAGCAGGGCGGAGAAGGGGAGGAAGGGGACGTTCCACGGCGGCCAAGCATGGTGGCGCCATGGCCGACGGCGGCGAAGCTTGGAACAAGCGCTACCTTGGCTCAAACGACGGCACAACCGCGAGCACCAGGTGTCGGAGAGCGAGGCGGAGCTGCGGGCAGGAGGAATCGGGAAATGAGGCGTGGGAGGAGGAGCAAATCGCCGGCGGAGCGACTGCGGCGCTCGGTGGCGAAGCTCTCTATGCGCGGGAGGAGCTGCTGCGACTGGCTGAGTGGGGAGTGCTGCGCTCGGACAGCTTGAATGCAGAGCTACGATGGCGTGATATCGTCGAGGCGTGCGTGCTTGCAGGGGCCACGGGACGCCACCCAGCCGGCGTCGCCGGCATGCGCTCGCCACGCGGCGCGGCGTGTCTGACGCGATCGGGCGCGGCGCGCGGGTGAAGAAGACAGCGCGCGGGAGGACTGGGCCACGGCGATCGAGCTGGGCCGAGGCGAAGGCGGGGATGCGGGGCGGATGCTGGGCCGACTTCGACAGGCGGGCCAGAAGCGAGGCGGCGGCCCGCGAAGGAGAAAAATCCTTTTTCCAAATATATTTTCAAGGAATTTTTAAATGTCATCTTTCAAATATTATTTTGAGCAAGAAAATGACCTCTTTTGAAAATGTACCAAAAATGAAAGTTGTTTAGAATTTAATTCTCTACAACTTTTCTTTTAAGACCAAAGTCCAATTCTTGATAGATTTTGAATTATAACATCAAAGTCCACGTTTATCTCAAAACCCTAATTTTTGGAATTTATTTTTGAAGCCAAATTTTGAATTAATTTGAATACAAACATTGCTCCAAAAATTGAACTAAACATTGCTAGATGATTTACAATAGTAGCCAAACATGTTTTACTAACCTAGCAAGAAAAATTTAGGGCAAAACAATTCTTAAACAGGTGTATGCAGCATTCAGGTTTCACGCATGTTTCAGATGTTTCAAAGCAATGTTTCAATTGTTATTCACATGATTAAGCATGTATGATTTGGATGCTTGATGATGCATGATATGCGTGATTTGCAGTGCCTAAATGCAGGCATAACACCGGGGTGTTACAACTGTCGCCCTGTCCGAAGTTTCTACAACTAAAGGGGTTGAGTTAACATCACTTGCCTTGATAGCTTGAGTGATGCGCTCGGTGAGCTTGCTAACGGGCATGTTCGAATAGAATCCGGTTCTGTTGCTTGTGACAGGGTCGGCAAAGCCATCGTGATGGCATTCTGTTGCTCCTTAACCCGCCTTCCAATAGATTCCCCCTCAATGGGGATTCTATGGGCTCGGCTGGAGGTTTGGATAGAACGAGAAGGCTGAGATGATCTTGTCTGCTTCTAGGTGGGATGGGCAAAGGCTACTGGGGCTCATCTACGTTTTCCCCCTAGCTTTTGTTCGACGTGATGCGGCCTCAGGCTCTTCATGAGTCGGCCTTTGAACCTTGGTCTCTCGATCTAGGATTAGGCGGCTCGAGTCCCCGAGCCCCATGGGGTTCGGTAGGGGTCGGCTATGTTTTATGCATCACCCCGTCCTCGATTTCCACAACTAGAGGGGCTGAACTAACAACACTTGGCTTGACGGCTCGAGTGTCATGCTCGGCGAGCTCGCTAACGGGCACGTTCGAGTGGAATCTGAGTTCGACATCCACTAACAGGGCCAGCAGAGCCCTCATGTGGCATTCCACTACTTCTTAACTTGCCTCCCGGCAGATGCCCGAGCCGTTCGATAGGCTCGGGTGGCCCGTTGGCCTCTCCTCGATGAAGATTCTGTGGGCTTGGCTCGAGGTTAGAATTGAACAAGAAAGGTCGAGATGTCCCTGTCTGCTTCTGAGCTGGGTCGGGCATCTGCCTTAGGCTTAGAAAGTCATAATAACTCAAATCAAAACAAATGTAGGAGCAAGTATGGTCAAGGACACTTGCCTTAGGCTTAGAAACGCATAATAACTTGAACTCAGGGTCTTCGGGATCCACCGATGACTTCTCTTCTATCATGGCAAACTTCGGGCGCATAGACATACACACAAACATATATAAATAAATAAAAGCAGTACACCAAACATGATAAACAACTTATGAAAAGGTTACTTACGAGTAGGTCTTGTTTCTACGATCGCGTGAGCGCATGAACCGCTGAAAATGGAGATCAGACGGAAAAGATACGGACTCCGAAAGATTTGTCGGGAGGAGGGGCATTTTCAGGTATTTCACTTGAAAAGCACTGAAATAAATAAAGTAATTAGTATTGGTGGGATTAAACAATGATGGGAATACATATTGGAAAGATGAAACTGAAAGAATTGAATTCGGATATCATACGGATGAATAATAGATGAAAAGGACAGAAGTTAAATGAATTAGGGACCTATCTGCGATTTTGGAAAATAAATAATCGTGAAATAGTCCTTCTTCCTCTGGATCGAAATCGCTACATTAGAGTTATGGGTGACTGTTCACGCGGGCACTGTGTAGGGGAAAGCACGGCTGGCTTGGCCATGGGAGAACAAGGGCATGGGTTGGGTGCAGGGCGCGCGGGTCACCAGGGTAGAGAGGGGCACTAAGGGGCCAGAGGGAGGCTGGGTGGCTTGGCTACCAGCAATCAACAACTATACAGTAGCAGCGGCGGCCAACAATGGAGATGCTCGCCGGAGAAATAAAAGAAAGGATGGAGAACGTGTCAAACGGGTGATGGATTCATGCAATAGGATATACCAAGGCATAGAGAACAAACAGATCTACCTCTGGGTGGTCTCAGAATTCGAAGGGGACGCCGGAGTTGGCCGGAAAAGCGCGCCGAACCTTGCCGGAAAAACTCGCCGTCGCAACTTTGACGATAAATGTAGGGCAAACGGATTGGCGGCTTGCGAAACCGATCATACTTTTGGAATAAGGGCGTCGAGCAGAACACCGGCATGTATTTATAGGCAGGATTTGGGTCGATGGAAAAATTAGGGTTTTAGGATTATTTAATTTTGCAAATTAAAATAATTCTAGAAAATCCAGAATTGCTTTTTAAGCGACGGAAAATAGCCCGGAGCTTAGAAAAATCCCCGGAAAATCCTGGAGATAGATTGAAGGATGAGGAACTCAACTAAGGTTGTTTGAGCTCATAAAAAGATTGTTGCAAGATCAAGGAAAAATATTAAGATCAAGGAAAAAGGAATTTAATTCCAAAAAAGGTCAAAAAAAATTCCCGGAGAAAAAGAAATGCCGCTCTATCATATTTCAAAACCATTTGCACTCATAAACACCAAATGCAACTGGCATGAATGCAACACCCTTCACATTATATTACAAAAGTTATTTAAAAATCAACATTTTTCACATTATAAATTGCAAAAAACCCTAATTAAATCTTGGAAACTTTAGAAATGATAAAAGCATTAATTTTATTCAGTAAAAACTATTCACAACCCAAAATGCAATTTTGGGGTGTGACATCGGGCGAGGTGGAGCCTGCCCTCGGATGTCGGGTGAAGCGGAGCCAGCCCTTAAACGTCGGGCGAGACAGAGTTTGCCCTCCAAACGTCGGGCGAGGCGAAGCTAGCCCTCGGGGGTCGGGTGAGACGGAGTTTGACCTTAGACATCGGGCGAGGCGGAGCCTATCCTCGGACGTCGGGCGAGGCGGAGCCAGCCCTTA